>NC_045615.1:109410205-109722427 GCF_009829155.1 Mustela erminea
ACCCTTTCCTAGGGTGGGGTGGGTGTGGGGTGGTGAACGTTAGCTAGACAGGCTCTTATCATCTACCCCTCCACATCTGCTCCCCAGTGAACAAACAGCTGCCTCCTGTTCCAGTGGGGGCGGGGAGTGGGGTGAGAGGGAGGAGCACACCCACACCCAGAGGGAAAAGACACCGTTCAGTGTGATAAAACAGCATCCTGCCACAGAAGCAAAACTGCTAAATAGCCTCTTCCACATATTTAGAAAAAATATTTTTAGCTGAAGAAAGTATCAGTGAATAACAAAGGTTTCAGGCAAGACTGAGGGAGAAGATTTTGCAGGTTGGGGGAGGGGTGGTTTGGGGAAGCAGTGTCTTGTCTACAGGGTTCCTCCCTTCCTGTCCTCGTGGGCCTTCCTCTTGGCCATTCTCACCCTGAGTCAAACTGTGTCTCCTTCTCTGTGCATTCTCCATCTTTTCCCTGCTGCTGTCCTTCCCTCCCATCTGACGCCCATCCTGTGGGAAAGCCAGTTAGAGGCTTGACCAGGCACTCATAGGTTCCCCGACTTTGGGAGTTTATTCAGAGGGCCACTGTGGTTTGATTTCTCCTGGGGGATTGCTTCTGGAATATAGCTCCTCCTAATTTCTGTATGAAATATTTTCATTGCTTTTTTTTTTTTACATGTAATTTTATGCTTTGAATATGTATAACATTTATGTGATTCTAAAGTCAGAATTATAGCGTTATACGCGGGGCACTCTCGTGTCCACCCTGCTCGCCTCAGCTGTCTACATGGAATTAATTTTGTTTCTGGTTTACTCTTCTAGCACTTCTTTTTGTAAATATAAGAATACATATATGAAAGGTGGCATATGACTTCGCAGTTTGTACCTCGCTTTTTCAAATAACAATTCATCTTTGTATCTGTAGATAGGTGCATAGGAAACTTCCTCATGTCTTAAAGGCTGAATATACAGAATCATGGGAACATATCATAGTTCATAAGTCTCTTATTGATAAACATTTGGATTGTTTCTATCCTGCTGTTATAAATAATGGCACAATGAATAGTCTTCTTTATCTGTCGCTGACTTTGTTTTAATAAAAACAAATAGTGCAGGCAGAAGGGCAGGGAGAGAGGGTAAAAGGGAGAGATGAAAAGAGAGAGAGAGAGAGATGCTTGACAGTCAACTGACTGAGCCACCTGACTCCTTTTGGGTTTTTATGGCTGCTTCATTACATAGGCGTAGTTGATTAATTCATTGGCCACTGGTGACTGACTCACCTTTAGACCCTCTCCCTTCCCTGGCAGTCAGGGGTGGGGAGTAGGACTGAAAGTCCCAACGCTCTAATCATATTTTTTCCCCCTCCTAACCAGCCCCCATCCTTAGACACTTTCCAAAAGACACCTAATTCATATATAAAAAGACACGTTTAATATTCTCATCACTTAGGAAATTCCAACAGTTTTAGGAACTCTGTGCCAAGAACCAGGATGAAGACCACATTTCTATTTTTTTTTTAATGGAATCACAATGTTGCACATCTTCCTGGAGAAGACACTTCGATAGAACAGAGGACAGTGCAAGAGTGATGATACCCAGTTGCAGAAGATGGAGAGGGTATCTTAATGTGGGAGGGAGGAAAGAGAGACTGAGAGTTTGTCGCACATTTCCCAGTGGTTCACCAGATGTCTTCCGAGCTCTCTAAACAAATGTGGCATACCTTCACCCCTGAAGCTGTTGCACCTTCTCCTCGGTTCACTGACACTACAAACCATGGTTAGTTGTCCTTATCTCTTTGCCTCACCTGTACTGACCCTGAAGACATCCTTTGTTTTGTACCCCAGCTATCCCAACTACCATCGCCCTAGGAGAGTCCTTCCATGTGTCCCTTCTGGAAGATTTCAGCAGAGGGGGGCGGAAAGGCCTGTGGACTCTGGAGTCAGACTCCCTGGGTTTTTTTCCTCACTCTGTACTTACTAGCTTTGACCCCCTGGCAAGTGCCTTAACCCCCTGAGCTTCCGTCTCCTCCTGCCACTTGAGATGTACAATAGCATTTGTGACCTTTAGTCATAGTGAGGATTAAGTGAAATCAAACATGGAAAATGCTTGGAACAGTGCCTAGCGTGTCACAAATACACAATAAGCCTTAGAGAAATTTCAAAAGCCTCCTAACTGGTTTCACTACCTTCTCATTTCTCTCTCTTTCCCTTTCTCTCTCAATTTCACTATTCTCCACATGCTGGGCAGATTGCTCTCTATAATACGTACGAACAAGGCACTTCCCCCCAGAACACTCTTCATGATGCTTTGGACCTCCTCAAGACTCCATGTTATCTGCCCAGTGTCACCTTCTGCCATGTCTCTGCAGCACTCTGCTCACCTGGTCCTTGCATGGCCATCTAGGTCCCCATCTCTGTGTCTTGGGGGCTCTTCCCCTGGGATTTCATTCTTTCTCTTTTCCTCCTTGGTAACCCATCTGCCATCCTTCCAGACACAGGTATGATGTCATATACACTGTGAAAACTTTCCCGACTTCCCCCTCCTCAGCACCAAGTCATGTTGGTTGCTTCACCTTCTGTAGTCCCATGGCAATTTGCACATCCCTCCAACTTAACCCAGCTGCACTCTCAGTGTGAATGTGCACCCCATGCCACCTGTGCCCCATGAAGGAGAAGTCATCCCATCCCGCATACCTTGGTTTTCACAGGATTTTCCTCATGATGGGATATCTGTTAACCTGTTAGAGAAAAAGAGACAATAGGCCCAAAATGGAGTTACTTGATATTTGCCAATGTCAGCAAATCAAGGCTTAATACCTACCCTAACTGCAGTTTCAGCTTCTCCCAGGAATGTGATCCTTAGTCAACCTGGAATTACCTGGTCAGCCTTAGTGAGGTGATCCACATGATAGATCCCTGCCCTTCCCCCAAAGGAAGCTTGCCCCAAATGGTCCAATCCATTAAAACTTCTTTTTCTACCCTGTTCTGCCCGTAAAAGTCTTCCATTTTGGACACTTTATTGGAGTTCCTTTTGCTCCCTGGATGGGATGCCATATGATACATGAATTGCTGAATAATGCCAATTTGATCTTCAAATTTACTCCGTTACATTTTGTTTTTTAACATGCCTTCCCTCATGGCATCACACTTTCCTGTGTGCAGCATTTGTTCTGGTCCCTAAAAGAATTGAGGGAAAAGTTCTTTGTTTATGGATAAAAGTGCTTCGGAGGGCACCTGGATGGCTCAGTTGGTTAAGTCACTGCCTTTTGCTCAGGTCATGATCCCTGAGTCCTGTGATCGAGTCCCACACTGGGCTCCTGGCTCCACGGGGAGTCTGCTTCTCCCTCTGACCTTCTCCCCTCTCATTCTCTCTCTCACTGTCTCTCTCTCTCAAATAAATAAAACTAAAATCTTTAAAAACAAATGTGCTTAAGAAAGAAAATGAAAGAAATGAGTCTGGAGAAGGGCAGATTTTCAAGAGTTGAATTATCTTGTTCCTGTGCTTTGTCTTTGCTTTAAGAGTTTTCAGAAACATTTTAAATAATCCAACTGTCAAACTCTAGGAGGTTCCTGCACCCAGGATTTGCTGTCTTTTTCCTTTAGTGCTTATTTCCTTCCCTGGGAAGCAGTGAAGAGAGGACAGGATGAAATATTATAAAACCACTAAATAGATACATTTTTATTCTGTCCTGTATAGAGAAGAGGGCAACATGTCCTGCAGTTGACCACTCTGATGCTGCTTGTTTTAGCAACACAGCACTGAATTCAAATCGAAATCACTGCTGTTCTATGTTGGGTCATCATTCGCCTTCAGGAGGAAATCTACTAAACTGAACTGTGTCAGGTTGGGTTCTCCAGAAACAGAGTCTCAGACAGCGATTGCTGGAAATGTGATATATTGAAGGAGTGCCCTCGGGAGAGGGGAGTGAGAGAAGAAAGTCCTGTGTGGAGATGGCCTTGCCAGGGACTAATTTGGGACTGATTCCCTGGGGAGATCTGGAGCCTGAATTGCCCTATAGAGCTGGTCCCCTTTTGAGACAAGGATTGTGGTTTTCTAAGCCCTTGTGTCTGTGAGTGATTGCCTTCTGTCTTCTCTGAAGGAGGGATGGTAGAAGCTTAATCTCCTGGATGAAGTAGTTCCCTTTTGGTTGAGCACCAACAGCACCCATGATGCCAACAATCTTGGACAGAGGACAGTTCAGAGGATGTGCTGAGCACCAGAAATGACTTCACTGGAGTACCCTGGAAAGAGTGACACAAGGATGAGGAAAGTGTGTGTGCATGTTGTGTCTGTCTAAGTACGCCTGTGTCAGGGGAGGGTGGCCACAGAGTTTCCCAAAGTATATGGTATTGGGGCCTAGACAGTGTTATAAGGGTATTTAAGGGATGGTGACCTCAGAAGACACAAGGACTTAGCAGAAATGAAGCAGAAGATACTTATTTTTGATAATGTAGGGATTATTTAAAGGCCTATGTTCATATCTGGATCTAGCAGTAATTGGCTGTGGCTGCATATTATGCTTTCTACCTAACTTAATTATTTTATTTAGAATTTCCACCCTGGTTTTATTAAGTTTAACACATATAAATTAGGCTATTCCCAAAGGGAAGAGGGGAGTTACTACAAGAAGCTCTGAATTGAGTGCTGTCTTCCCTGTGAGCTAGACAAAAATGGGGTGAGTGTTGGGCTAGAAAGTTCATATTCTTATTTGAAAAAGAAAAAAGAGAACTACAATTTGAAGAATGACACAAAGTTTTAATAATCTCTCCCATTAATCTCAAGCTACGTGGATGGGACTCCTTGCATAACTTGAGTGGTGTACTTAATTAGAAATCTCCAAACATGACTCCTTGGCCCTCCCAGAGATTCTAGAGCTCCTTAAGTAAGTTCCTTTTAAGAACAGATGGCCCCAGAAAGTTGGAGGACTTGAAGATGTACATATGGCCAACTTTGTATTTTTATGTATTTAAGGGTTTTTAAAAGACCATGACTTGTTAGTTGACTGGATATTTATGGGTCCTGTAGATATATTTATTGCCACCGGAGGGCCCAGTATTATGTTTCTAAAGTGTTCTCCTATCTGGGCATCAGTGGAAATTCCTATCTCTGCGGTCATCATTTCCTGAATGTCTGAGTAAGATCTTCCAAGAATAGCGTTATACATGGTAAAAGGGCTTGCATGGGCCAAGCTTGAACACTTTTCACTCTAAAGAGTCTTTAGGTCTTAAGAACAAGGTATTATATTTTATGTGTGCATGTATGATTGAAGTCTATAGATTCAGAAGCTTCAACAGCTCCTTAAAATAGTCTTTGACAAATCTGTAATTATTAGCTTCTCTTCTTTTAGTAGTCTGGTACAGAAGAAAGAATAAACAGTTAATTGAGAAGGTTTGTTAATTTGGGTTCTGGTTAAAGTCAGAAGGTTCTAATCTTAATGTTATGGACCCCAGGAAATGATCTTCTAGACCACCCATGAAACAAGAATAGTATTATTTAAAAATATCATCAGAGAAGTAATTTTTAAAGCAGATATAATGATGTAATATACATATGTATGCACTTATAACTACAGTGAGCTGAACTTTATATAAATCAGTTATATATGTGTGATAGGGTACCTGGTGTGGTGGAAATTTTTTATTTAAAAGTGAACATTGAAAGTCAATTTGGAGCTGCATCTTTCACACAAATGTAAGAATTGAGGCATGTCTTGACTTTGGAAAATGATACACAATAAACTTAAAAAACATATGTTGCAAAAGACTTTTTGGTTTAAAGAGGTTTAGGAAAGAAAGAGATATCTGTGCCTAGGATCCTAAAAGTGTAGAAAGGAAGTCAACCACCCATTCGACCAAATGTTAAAATTAGGAAAACCTGCCATAGTGGACTGTGGTCATCCTGACCAAGCTGTGGTGACAAAAGAGCATGGAGTTACCCCCAAGGGAAATGTACCACAAGAAAAGTGGGGTCTGGCAATGAAGTGAGCTCCACATGGCACCCCCAAGTCATGGGGAAGAGCTCCATCTGGCATATTAAGAAAGTGAGTTCAGAAGATTCACAGGTAAGAGCCAGCAAACCAGAGAACTTGCATGCCATGACAAAGAGTTTAAACATTCCATGTTGTGCCAAGGCCACCGAAGAGTTTTAAGCAAGACAGTGGCTTAATTTTTGCAGTAGAGAGCTTATTTCAGAGATCGATGTGGAGGCTGTATTTAAGAAAAGCAGGAGTAGAATCTGGGAGGCTGTTGACATGCATGGTTCAAAGGAAAAGAAGAGGGTTTGGATTAGCCAGTGATAAAAGGAAAAGATTCAAGTAGGAGGATGTAAAGCTGTCTTGACTTGGTAATTGATTGGCTCAAGGGGAGCAGTGCTTAATTTGTTTGCTATTTGTGCTCTTTATTACTATTAGAAAAAGCAGGGATTGGAATAAATGGCCAATTATTCCCTTCCTGATCATTTGTTTCAGTTGTTGTTCTCTAAAAAGAAAATTATGAAGATGGGGCTTTGATTAGTTCCACTTACTTTCATAATGACTATGGTTATCATTTCCAGCTTTTTGAATGGAGTCATTGTTTTAATTTGCATAAGTGGCCTTTGGATATGCAAAAATCCAATTACATTAAAAGCCAGGTATCAATTGATGTAAGAGAACAATTATCTAGATATGGCCATGACATTAAAGGGAACGAATGTCTGACTCAGGAGTCTGCCAACATTTCCATTGAGTTCATCCCGGCTGCCAAAGATTGATGGAAGGGAGACACAAAGAAAAGTATAGATGGTCTTAGCCAAATGGTACCTATACAGATTAGAAGAAGAAAGGGTATATCTTTTTTGTTGTTGTTGTTTTGTTTTTAACAAAGTGCTTAAAATTAGATAACCAACAAGTTTTTTTTGTTATAAAATAATAACAACAACAATAAGCTAAAACATTAAAATGATGTATATTGTAAAAACTAAAAGGTATCCTTCAACACAACCAGCCAGGACCTGGGTGGATAACTACTGTTAACAGGTAGGTGGGTATTCTTCCTAACAGAAAGTGTTCTTAAAGAGATTCTGGAGCCAAGAGTATACAACAGGGAAAGGACTATCTCTTTAATAAATGGTGTTGGGAAAACTGGACAGCCACATGCAAAAGAATGAAATTAGGCTACTACCTTATACGACACATAAAATCTCAAAGTGGATTAAAGATGAAAATGAAGACCTGAAACCATAAAACTCTTAGAAGATCACACAGGGGGTAAGCTCTTGACCATTAGTCTTGGCGATGATTTTTTGGGTCTGACTTCAAAGACAAAGGAAACAAAGGCAAAAATAAACATCCAGCTAAAAACCTTCTGTGCAGCAAAGGAGGTCACCAACACAATGAAAAGGTAACCTACTGAATGGGAGAAAATATGTGCAAATATCATATATATGATAGGGGTCAATATCCAAAATGTATTTTTTTTTAAAAAAACTCATACAATTCAATAGCAAAAGCCCAAACAATTCAATTAAAAAATGGGCAGAGGATCTGAATAGGCATTTTTCCAAAGAGGACATATAGATGGCCAACAGGTACATGAAAATTTGCTCAGCATCACTCATCATCAGGGAAATACAGATTAAAAACAATGAGATGTCACCTCACACCTGTGAACATTGTTATCAAGAAGATAAGAGATAATAAGAGCTGATAAGAACATGGAGATGGGAAACTCATGCACTGCCAGTGGGAATGTAAATTGGTGCAGCCACTTACTTATGGAAAACACTATGGAGGTTTCTCAAACAACTAAAAATAGAACTATCATATGATCCAACAATTCTACTTCTGAGTATTTCTTCAAAGAAAATTAAAACATTAATTTGAAAAGATATATGCACTTCATGTTCATATTAGCATTATTTACAATAGCCAAGTTATGGAAACAACCTAAGTGTCTGTCAATGGATGAATGGATAAAAAAAGATGTGATGCACATGCACATGCGTGTGTGACACACACACACACAGACACACACACACACTGGAATACTATTCAGCTATAAAAAAGATTGAAATCATGCCATTTGCAACAGCATGAATGGACCTTAAGGGCTTCACCCTCAGTGAAATAAGTCAGAAGGAGAAAGACAAACACCATACAGTCTCATTTATATGTGGAATTAAACAACAACAACAAAACCCCAACCTCATAGATACAGAGAAAAGATTGGTGGTTGCCAGAGGGTGGGAGCAGGGGGTGGACAAAAAGGATGAAAATGGTCAAAGTTAAAGATTTACCATTATAAAAGAAGTTCTAGGGATGAATGTACAGCATGGTGACTATAGTTAATAATGTTGTATTACATGTTTGAAAGTTGCTAAAAGAATAGATCTTAAAAGACCCCATCCCAAGAAAAAAGTTTTGATAACTATATACAGTGATGAATGTTAACTAAACTTATTATACTCATTTCACAATATATAGAAATACGGAATCATTATGTTGTACACCTGGCATTAATATAATGTTATAGGTCAATTACATTTCAATTTAAAAACATTTTAAATAAATAAAAACCAAACATTTAAATTGACAAAATTAAGGAAAACACACACAGTGATTTCAATGGGTTCAGAAAAAAATCAATGGGTAAAATCTTACTAATTCTGCATTCAGAATCTGTGAACAGGCAAAGCAAAATGAGATGAGAGATTCTGTTCATTTCACAGAATCTAAGACAGCAGCACATCCTTCATCAAGGTAAATCTTGACCTATTTCCTTTTCTGATAAGTGTCCTTGATGATTCAGGTCCTAGCTTACTCCAGGGCTGAATGCTAGAATAGCTGTTGGCAAGAGAAGCCGTCACATTGGGACAGTTGTCAGTGAGAATAAAGGAGACATGACAGAGAGCCAGGAGAAAAGGGTCACGTGAAGGTTGAGTACAAAAGGCAGACGCCAGGCATGAAAATAGGACAGGCTTTGGAAGGGAGGCTTGGAGGTCCACTTGTTCAGCCTTCACTCTTGCGGGACTCCTCGTCACCCTCACCCCAGCTGCTGAGTTTACCCCCTGCCTTTTATTTATTCACCCAAAGGTTGCCAAGGGATCCTTTGGTCACCACGTTTGATGACCTTTCCTCCACTTTCACCCTCCTCAACCTCGCTCAGTGTTTGACACTGCCAACCACAGTGGCCTTCACAAATCATCCCCTTTCCTTGGCAACAGTGACAATGTATTCTTCCAGTTCTTCAATGTCCCTGACGTCCTCGTCTTCTAGGTCTGATGCCTCCTCTTCTAGTTCTTGAACTGTGGGCTCCCCCTACAACTCTGTTATTTTCCTGCTTTTCCTTTCTCTGTAATTTCTCTGTCATGAATCATGAATCTGCATCCGTGGCTTCAATGATCACCCTTATGAGGCACACTCTGAGATATTATAGATACAGAGAGAT
The DNA here is from genome assembly GCF_009829155.1 of Mustela erminea. NCBI lineage: Eukaryota > Metazoa > Chordata > Mammalia > Carnivora > Mustelidae > Mustela > Mustela erminea. Next base: position 109,419,614 of record NC_045615.1, read on the forward strand.
ATAAGAATATGAATCTGGTCTTGACCTTCCTTGGAGTTCTGATCTTCTGTTTTCTGTCACCTTCTAGACATGTGCCATTTATATCTCAAACTCATGTCTCCAAAATGGAACTTGTCGTCTTCTCACCCCACCCCCACCCCCTTAGTGTGGTTCAAAGGGTCCTTCATGGTCTGTCCCTGCTTACCTTTCCAGTTCCATCTCCTGCCGCTCCCGCACAAGCCCACCCCTTCCCAGTCCTACCTACAGAACTGCCATTGCTCAGATGTCATGCTACCAAATGCCTCTATGCTGATAACTATGCTTCCTCCACCTGAAATGCCCTTTCCCTGGGCCTGAATTTTTCTCCCAAACAACCCTTCTTTAATCCTCCAAACTTCTCTCAGCTGTCACCTTCTTTAGGAAGACTTGCTTGAATTCTTGGATCCAGTGCCTCATTTCTGTCTCCCATAATCCACCCCAGAATCTGTTGCTATAGTCCTTATCCCACTACACTCTATTTCATTTTCTCCTTGCTTCTAAACAGTGAGACCTTTGAGCTCTGCACCCATAGGACTTAAAAAAGTGTTTCACAGATACTGCATACTAATTAAATAGTGGATATATAGAAGAACTAGTTTCTCTTGCCTGACTTTTCTATTTTTGATGATGGTAAAGCCTTCTCAAATTTATGTCTCTAATGTTGACTCCTCTCCCAAAGTACAGGATTATATCTCTCCTTTGCAACATCTCCAGGTTTATCAAAGACAACAAGCTCTAAGCAAAGTTCTTGTTTCCTTTGTCTACCATTCCCCATCTTAGTAAGGACACCGCTATTTACCCAAATGCTCAGGGCACAGACCTTGGAAGCATCCTTAATTTTTTTTTCCCACTCCACATCAAATCCAATGAAAAGTCCTCTAAGGTTTATGTTACCATAAACAGATTCTGGCTATTTTTTATCTTTTCTAACAATATTACATTAGTTCAAGTGACTATCATCTCGTGCCTGGACTCCTGCAAGTTCATGCTTGCTCCTCTACAAGTTCATGCTTGCTCCTTTGTCTAAATGATTCTCGACAAAGACCAGAGGCCCTTAGCCTGGCTTACAAAATCCTTTGGGATTTGGCCTTTGGCTCTCTCTCTCTATACTCATTTCCTACCACTCCTACCTTGTGGTCTCTGCTTTGCCTGCACAGGCCTCCTTGCTGCTTCTTGAACACCTCAAAGTAGGTGTCTGCTTTGAGGATTTTCCTGTACCATTCTTTCTTCCTCAAATACTCTTCTTCCAGAACTTTGTGTGGGTCTCCTATTCACTCCTGTCTGATCTTTGCTGAGAAGTCACTTTCAGAGAAAGGACTTCTCTGATAGCATTATCTATAAAAACACCTGCTTGACCCTCTATCCTCTTAACCTGATTTTTTCCCTTTCCTCCCTGAAACTTTATGTTTCTTCAAATATCTATTGATGATTTCTTTTCCCTACTATATATGCTCCCCGAGGATAAACTATTTGTTTATTAGGTTCTGTGCTACAGCCCAGCATCTGGAGCAATTCCTGGCATTATAGTAGAACCTCAGTAAATATTTATTGAATAAATTAATCGTCGTTGTTCTTGAGGACTTCAGGTCATCTTTAACTGTCCACTTGCCTTCCTTCCTGTTTGTAGTCACCAAGGCCTTTAGAGTTTTCCTTGAACTTATTCAATTAATATTTATTGATGATGTGAAGTGTCTCTCTTAGAGTATGCCTATCATTGAGCTACTTATTTTTCACAGTTGCTGGATCACATGAGGTAATTAATGTACTAAGAACGTTGTAAACTCTAAAGCATGACACAAGCCATTTGCCTTCCAGTCGCACTGCCATGATACTAATTAATGTTACTTCCATTTCCAACCCGTACAGGAGCATCTGACTGATCTTCCTTCTTCCCAACACTCCCTAGATAATATATTCTGAACCCTGCTGCCCACTTAATCTTCTTAAAGCATTGCTATAATTATGTTCTTCTCTTACTCAAAAACTTTGACTGCTTTCCAATTCCTGACCAAATAAAAGAGAAACTCTTTGGCTTGTAATCAAGATCCTCCACAACCTGGCACCAGACGGCCTCTTCACTGTCTGCCTCCAGTCCCCAGTGAAGCTTTGGTTTTCAAGTCCCTCTAGACCACTCACCTTTCCTCGGATGACTTGGCTTTCCTCTCTTCTCCACTCACACTCTCCTTCCATTGGAAAGGAAAGCTGCCTGCATACCTTCCCCTGAAAAATTCACCTGTGGCAGCCCTAGAGCAAAAGAACATCATGATGCTGCCCTCCTTGGGATTTTCCACTTTCAGGGTAATCTTTCTCCACTATCTGCATGTTCACAGCATTTACCTTTTTCATTTACCTCTGAAGGGGCCATTCTTATCCTTCTTCCTACTTTACCTTAAAGGAGGAAGGAAGGAAAATGATGTAAGGAACACTTGTGGCATCTCTCTCCTCTTTTACCAGCCTGATTTGGAAGGCAGGGAGGGTCTGATCTCCATTTGTCCAAGCTTTTCTGACTGTTTGTTCCTTCCTTTAAAAACAGGCCATATGATTCCTTCTTAGGGAATCTGCCTGCCAACAATAGCTCATGGCTCCTGTTGCATATGGTAGGGTTCTGAAGACAGGTTGTCATCTTGCCTTTCTGAGTTGGCAGGGGTGAGGAGAGGCTCGGAAAGCCTACATTTGCTACAGGATAAATGACATTCTCCTATCTAGCCTTTCTGAATTATAAGGCTTATGTTTTGGTCTCCATGTATCTGACTGTACTTCTTAATTAGCTCTGAACTCTGAGGAGAAGAAGCAATTAATTATCACCCTCCCTTAAATTCAAACATCACCCACATGACCCTTTTCAGTACAGGTATTTATGAACTCCTTTATAGTACAGATATTTATGTCTTATTCTGATTTGTTACCCAATACCATAAGCATATGGAAAGAAAGACAATATCACATACTGTTATTCTTCCTAAATCTCTTTTGACTTCAGATTCATAGACCAGAATTTATTTGAAGGACGTCATAATGAGGTAATAAATTTGATACTAAAAAAATAAAGTATAAATGATGAGAAATGGGCAGTTTGCTGTTGGAATTTTGGCTGATGATGAAAGCTAGCTGTAATGACAAATTATATTTTATGACAAATTCCTTCCACTGTAAAGAGCAACACTGGACACATTTCTGGGGGACTTACTTTGAGATGAACAAAAGGGTCCTCTGACTATCAGTTCCATTGACCACCTTCAACTATATAAGGAAGATGCTTAAAATGGGATTCACAGGTATAAGAGCATCATGGCATTTTCCTGCTCTTCCCAACTCTGGAGAAAGGCGGAACGGCTTCTTCCCTGAAGCCCAGTTAGGATGGTCCTCAAAGCAAACCTCGTGAGGGGTACTGTCTGCCAGGAGGGTATTGACTCCCCCCCCGCCCCCGAGATTGGTGTCTTCTTCTTACCTAAAGAATTGTGAACATGTGAGGGTGGCCAAAGCTGCCTGAGATGGCAGATGAGGACTTAGGGTAATAGGGGGACTGGCCAGGACTTCTAGAATTTGATAGAGCAAGCAAATCCAAGTGACCCCAATGAAGGCACTCAGACTTGAGTGGTCTTAATACAATCATACTTAGAGTGGATGTGAAGGCACTTGTGGGAGAAAAATTACATTAATACTCATGGAGTGCTTGTCCAGGACCAGGGAGGGTACATGGATTATTTTACTCATCTTCCCAATGATCCTAAAAGTGGTACTTTCATTCCCATTTTACAGATGAGAAAATAGAGGCATGAAGAATCTTTTTATTTGCCCAAGATCATAGGATTAGCACTGTTTATAACTAGTGTTTAAGGAGGCAAATCCTTGTATATACTTCTTTGGCTTCAACACCATGTACCTATTGGCAATACACAAATTTATTACTTTCAGCTCTGCTCTCCCCACACTCTCTTGGACTCAAGTCTTGTATATCCAGCTCCTTACTTGATATCCACATCTGGGTCTTTAAAAGACAATGGAAAGCTAATATATAGGAATTGAAGGTTCTTGATATTAAACTATTCCCATTTCTGTCCTCCCTGTACTTAATCCAGATTGTCCCTATCCCATACACCCAGTTCATGTAGGCCTTGAACCCACTCACTTTTTTGAATTTCTACTGATAACTTCTTTGTTCATGGCACCTTTACCTCCTTGCTTTTATTCTTCCCTCTTTAGTCCTCTCTGCAGTAGATATAAAATTCTTTTCATCCCCCTCCATTTGTCTTACATTTCTCTGAGAATAAAAGGCAAACTCCATACCATGAAGCCTTGCAAGGTCTGCTTTCTCCTCCCCTCCCATGTCTCCCCCCATTTCTCACTGGTCGTGAGCAGTGCCAGCCTCCTTTCTGTTCCTCAGGAGCCCTAGCCCTTACTTTTCTCTCTGCCTAGAATTCTCTTTCCCACCATTTTGCATGGAGACATCATCTTCATCCTTTAGATCTCTGCTCAAGGTCACCTTCTCATTGCTATTCTTAGTTTCTTCATCTCTTCCCTTGTTGCCTTTTTTTCATAGCCCTTCAAACAATTGTAAATATCTTGTATATTATTTTTTGAGTTGTTTTTTGGATGCATTCATTTCCACTTCCTTCCCCCAACTAGAACATAAGTTGACTGAGGAAGGGACCTTACTTACCTTCTTGTGCATCACTGTATTCCCAGAATTGAGCACATTGCCTAGTATATAAAAGGTGCTCAGCAAATATTTGTTAAATAAATGAATTAATATTTCAGTAAATGCTTGTTATATGAAAGAATAAAGAGAGAACCAGGTGTCAGATGTCATATCCTGGATATAGTGACTTTTTAACCAGAGAAGTTTGGAAAGTATACTGTGAAAAGTATGATAGTTATCATAACTAAGCGGACTGCCACTTTTGGAGATACCTAAAAGGTACCCATCCTTGTTCCTATATTCAAGAAATGTTTTCTATTTTCTCATGTTTTAGGCACTAGGTTACTGGCTGGGGATAAAATGAAATAGGCACATTTCCTGTTCCAAAACTGGTGAAGCATTCCTCTCTGGACAGGAGTAAAGATAATTGGGGTGGGGGTAGGATTGGAGCAAATCTTCAGTAACCTCTCTGCTCTAAAATATCTACAAGATGCCCTGTTGTTTTTTTTTTTCCACCTTAAATAAAATGCATAAGAAAAGCATAAAAAGAGTCTTTGGGGCATAGCAAAATTCCCATTCTTTAAAGATAAGAATTAACAATGAGAAATTGGAGCAGAGTTTCAGCTAGAGATCACGTAGCTGTTGGGATGCTAACTTTCCTCACGTGAAATGTCTAAGTTGCCAGTGTTAAGGCTAAATGTTAGAGCTTAATACACATAGCCATCTAGAAATGATAACAGCCCTGTTACGCAATACTTCTGCCAATATCAACTTGTAAAGCGAGGGGACATTCAAGAATGGAGAGTACAGTGTGGTTGGAAAACCTTGATGAGTGCCCTTATTCTGTTCCTACTAACTCATTAGCCTTGTGGATGTTACTTAACCTTTTCAGGGCCAGTTGACTCATCTAGATATTGGGGATTTAAAAAAAGTGTATATCTCATGACGTTGTAGAGTAAATTAGCTAATCCATATAAAATGTTTAGCATAGTGCCTGCCATCTAGCACACAGAATAATGTTAGCTAATGTTGAAATGACTGGGGGGAAATTACAGTACCATCGACATCACAAGGTTGTCATGAGGAGTGATTAATGTTTGTCTGTGTATATGTGTGAATATCTACTGTGGTGTTTGGAACAGTAAGAGTCTGTCAAGAGTTGTGGATAAGCTAATGTATTGGAAAAGCTACAAAGTGTGGATTGATGTAAAAATACTTTTGATTCTTACTTTATTATTTTTCAACAAAAATAAATAAAATATTTGTATGAAAAAATAAAAAGGATGCTCAAAACTTTCCTACCAACCAGGTATGATATTTAGCATATTTACTAATCAGTAGGGTCCAGGTTTGCTCAGAACCAGGTATGGCCAGAAGTCATCTGTTCCTGATGTTTCAGATCAGTCTTGAGGCAAAATTTGTCTCCTCTGAGAGTCCTGGCTCTGCCCCCTACCTTTCCCAGGACAGGCATTGAGTGTTTTGAAAATATGTATTTTACACACACATTATATATCCACACGTGGTGAGAACACAGAGTTGTTACTATCTTTGTGTTACTATTTGTTGCTAAGTCTTCTCCTTTCTAGTTTAACATCTCAACCTACAGTTACTCCTCAGCTGGCAGTCATTTTGCCACCTTTGAAGGTTTTCCTTGGAAATAGATAACAAGAACTGGTACTCCTTCATGTTACCATATGTGATGGTTAATTTTATGTGTCAACCTGGCTGGGCCACAGTGCCCAGATATTTGGTCAAACATTATTCTCAATGTTTCTAGGAGGTATTTTTCTTGGAAAAGATTAACATGGAAATAGTGGACTCTGAGTAAAGCAGATTGCTTTCTTTAATGTGGGTAGCCCACATCCAATCAGTTGATGGCTTTAATAGAAAAAGATTGACCTTACCCATGCAAGAAGGGATTCTGCCAACAGATCATCTTTGGCTTTGAGCTGTAACTCTTCCCTAGGTTTCCAGACTGTTGGCCTTCCCATCAAATTTTGGGCTCACCAAGCCTCCACCATTATATGAGTCAACTCCTTAAAATACAGCAATAGATGGATGAGTAGATAAGTAGATTTAAAGATAGATTATGATGATTAGAGAGAGACAGATAATAGAGTCAGAGACAGAGACTGAGACAGAGACAGACGGCCTATTGGTTCTATTTCTCCAGAAAGCCTTGGCTAACATATTTTATGAAAAGCACTTTCATATAGGCTATGCAGTAGGTGGATTATAAAAGTCTTTTGTGCCAATCAACTCATACATGCTTTCCAAACTTCTTTGAACACCTGGAAAGGAAATAAGCATTTGTGATCCCTCCTCCACTTCTCTTCATTAATTTCCAAACTCCAAACCCCACAGCAGCCACTGATTTTCCTGATATCTGATATGTCAATACAGATCTTAAAAGAGTTACACAAAGATATGCTAAGACTTAATTCATTAATAGCACCTGTAAAAAAATAATTAGTGACCAGGAACTTATTTATTCCCCAACTTTCTCTCTGATCTTCAAATAAGTTGCTTTGTTCAAATAATGCAGGCTTTCTAACCTACCAGTTATAAATATTATTACTAAAGTGGATCTGAAATTCAGCATCAAATCTGCAGAGAATGGTGAGGATTCTGTTGGAATAAAGATGACTAATAATGTATTATCAAGAGCAGCAACAGCTAAGGCTGATGCAATTGGCAAGTCACCCACGTATTTCCAAAAACAGACTGCCTTGTTTAGATCCGTGATGTAATACTATCACCCTCCTGATGTGGAACTCTCTGGGTCTTCTCTTTGACCCAGTTCACAGACAGCATTACTCTCAGGCAAACAACCCTTGGTTAGGATGAGAAGTGAATAGGAGAACAGTACATGTTGGCAGTATTCTTTCTCTCCTTTCAAGTCTAGTTTATGTAGGGCTTAGTTTGGGGACAGAGCTGCTTCAGATCATAGGCACCTGTCAACCCAGATTTTAAAATAGCAAAATTGCTTTGGGCTTGCTGGAAAACACCTGTTACCTGATGAGAATCCTGCCACCCCATACCATCTCTTCCTCTTCTCTAGTCCCTACTTGGGGCTGCTCTGAGGCCTTCCCACAATAATGTTTCAGTAGAGTGGAGGTCCTCAGAGCCCTACTTTGGAGTTAGTGCTGGCCTCTCTTCTGATTGGTCAGCATCTCTAGTGAGCTTGCTTTCAGCTCCTCACAGCACCCATTGTAAGCTTTTTCTTGGAGCCACAATCCAGCCCCGTCCACCTTACCTGGCTATGCAGAGACAAAAGACCACTAACTCTGTAACACCCCCTCAAAACACCTCTAGGTTCAGACCTTTTTCTTCCCTCTTTTCTATGAATTAGTTTCCTGGATTTTTCCCTGGCCAGTTTCCCTGCTTAGATGCCCGATCCTAAGTTTGCTACCTTCTCCAGGTCCTTGCTCATTTGGTGAAAATAAATACATGATGTTTTCTGCATTTACTATTTTATGGCAATTAGGCTTTTTGGTCCCAGGGTCTGCTCTGCTAAGTTTATGGCTGACAGGACTTTTATGTAATTCGGATGATTGATATCTATGTATGTATGAAAGCTACATTGGTATGTTCGGACTAGGGCAGCTATTAGAATGACAGAAAGAAAAACAGATGAACAAAGCTGAGAACAAAAGATTAAAATGTGAAGCCTTTGTAGGTGGAGAGACTGAGAATTCTTTGCTATTTGTATTGAATCTATATAGATCATAGGTATTTTATCATATATTCATATATATATATTCTGTTTCTTTTTCTCTGGCCGAACCCTCACTAATATTTCTCCACCCTCTGGATTTTCAGCTCTTCCATCAACTCTGTAATTGGTTCCCTGTATTCAATTCCTTCTTATGGAAGAGTGGGTTTTCTTCCCCTGCTGAGCCCTCATTGGTACAGCACATTTGAAAGAAACTTTTTGAAGGACATTGGTTAGTGTCTATGCTGATATTGCTTTAAAAAATTGAGGGGGGTGGAGCACCTGGGTAGCTCAGTTGGTTAAACCTTCAACTCTGGTCATATCTCCGGGTGCTGGGCCCCAAGTCCGGCTCCCTGCTCAGCGGGGAATCTGCTTCTCGCTCTTCCTTTGCCTCTCCCTCTTCACCCGTGCTAGCTCTCTCTCTTTCAAATAAATAAATAAAACCTTTGGGGGGGAAAAAAAACCTGATGTGGGTATATAATTTATGCTTGAAGAGAGTTTTACAATTTGCAAAGTGCTAGTACAAATTATAGCACGTAATGATCTCTCCCTATTTATCTGAGGGAGCTGTATATTGGAGTGCTGCCCTTCACTGAAGACAATGAGCCGCAGAGAAGTTCAGTAATTCAACCCATGTCATGTATCCGGGAGGTAGAGGACTTGTAGTTTGAGCCCTGCTTCCTGACACCAAATTGGGTATGATTTCTAACACTCCTTGTGACCACAGGAATGGCTGCTGAGTGTGGGATTTGAGAACACAGACTATTTGTGTGAATGTGGGCAAGTTATTTGCATTATCTGTGCCTCGTTTGCATACCTATAAGATAACAGAATCCATTTAATGAGTAGATTTGGGGGACTAAGGGCTCACGTGTATAAAGTACTAGAAAATTAATTGATAGCAGCACTTAATAATTCCACAAAAAAGTTAGCTATTATAGCCATAGTAATAGATGTCATTTCATACCACATAAGATTTGCATTGAAAATTTGTTTGATGAAAGGTCATTGTTAGCATTGTGTGGTCAGTGGAATGGTGGCTGTTCATGATGTTGGTCACCAGTCTTGAACAAGATAAAATTTTGAAACTTTTTTTTATCAATTTAATATTGCTCCAACATCCAACAACATAATCAGGGAGCTCATTTTATTTCAATTGTATCATTTTGATTTACAGAAGTATCAGCCTGTGGTAGACTGGGGAAAGAAATTTCCTCTTCCACAGGATAGTCTGGGAAACACTGGTGTAGGAAAACTCTTTCATCTTAGGGGATCCCTAAGATTTAAGCTACCAAAGTCAAGAGAAAAGGGAGAAGTAGGAGTGAAGAGCCAAGAGGAGCATGGGATGAATTTTGAAAGGCCCTCAGAGGTTTTCAATGGAGGTAGATGTCAGGAGATGCTTTAAATCCCAGGTCACAGACTAAAACCCTCTAAGCAGCCAGATGGGTAACAAAAATGCATAAATGTGTCTAAAAATAGTCATCTTTATTTTCATTTGAAATGTGTAGGAATATTTTTCTTGTTTTTCTCCAACTATGTGGCCTTTCCTCCAATTGTTTTCTCAATTTTTAATGGAAATAATTACATAGAAATAGTTCAATTTCCTTTAAACTCTCTTCTGAAAAAGTAGGGTGTTATGCTTGATAATAAATTACAAACTGACTCTCAGCCAAGTGCACTGGACAGGATTCTGGTTTCTGCCTTGTATTACGCCATCTGGATCATCTCTGGGACTGTGATTGTGATGGGGCATCACTCTCATGATTAGGTTATGTCATATAGCACACTTGACTTTAAGGAAGGGAAAGTAACCTGGGTGGGGATGAACTAACGAGGTGAGTTCTTAAAGGGGACTGAACTGCTTTGGAGGGAGATCAGAGGCATGAGTGGGATTTAGTGTGCGGTAAGTTCTCCTTTTCTGGCTTTGAAGAGGTAGGAGATCACGTGGTGAGAGGTTCAGAAAGCCAGTAAGAACTGAGAGAAACCCTGCTTAGAACAAGGAAGAAAATGGAGAGCTCAGGCCCAAAACCACAAAGAAATGATTCGGCCACATATGCTTGGAAGAGGATTCTAAGTTCCAAATGGGAATGCAGCCTGGCTGACATATTGATGTTGGTTTTGTAAGACCCTGAGCAGAAAATGCAGTCATGCCCGGACTGGACTTCTGACCCACAGAACTGTGAGCTAACATGTGGGTGTTGTTTTAAGCTTATAAATTTGTGGTGATTTGTTTCATGACAATAGAAATCAAATGTAGCTAGGAAATCTAGACAGCAGAGTCAGAGGAAAGGAGAAACACTGAAGGGCTCTTGCTTGGTCCAAAAGGAGTAGCCACCATTTGATCCCAGTCCCACGTTGTATGTGAAAATATGGACTCCATGTTGGCAGACTTTCTGTATGCTCCAGATAACCCAGGGATCTGGATTCTTGTAGGGAAAAGCATGAATGTGAATACAGGCAGTTCTGAAAGCGCGCGCGCGCGCGCACACACACACACACACACACACACACACACACACAGCCACACACACTGAGGCCAAGCAAAACACATGCATGCCCTGAATTTGCAGAATGACAGTTTGCTAGGTAAATTTCTCAGTGGTGTGTGGGTATGTTTCCCTAAAGTTTCGAGTTTCTTTTCTAGATTGTTAATTGCCAAATAAAATTCAAGGTCTGACATGGGAGAGGCTTTATTATAACTGGTTCTTAATATCTGTTGAACACTTTCTTGGCTGGGAAGTTGGTTTTCCTTTCCTTTGGTTTAAATGTATATGAAGAAACGATGTCTCAGAGAATCCAACACTTCTACCCGAATTATCCTGCAGTCTCAAGAATTTGTGCTTAAAATAGAATGTGTGCATGTGTGGAGTAAAATAATGCCTCTAATATATCCACGGCTCTTTAAAGTTAAGCTGAAAATCTCTTAAGTTCTTTATGTTGTTTCAGAGTCTTTGTGAGGTTGACATTTGTTATTAAAATAGCTTTTTACTCATCACCTTGTACTATTATTTCTTATTACATGCTGCCCTCTAGTGAAAGAGCAGAATGGCTGTGCTGGGGATTTCAGATTTTGTGCTTTTTGCATCTGAATTTCGGTTAAGTATTATGATTGTCCCAAATTACAGAAAACTTCAGTCTATAAACATTGGTATAGGAAAGATTTCCTATAAATAGAGAGTCTATATAATAGACATTTTAAAGTCTTTTTTTTTTTAACAGACAGAAAGTTACTTTGTTAGATTTTTGGAGGACTAAAATAAAATTCAAAGCATGTTATATATTTTTAAAAGTCTTATACTTACACATAGCTTGCTTTGTCTTGGAAACTGTTATGTTTCATTTGTTAGAGATGTGGAAGTTCTGAAAAAAAGAGGACGTTTTTGGAAAAAAAGTCTTCATTAGTTTGAGTATTTATTTGAAGAAAAGCGTTCCAGTTCCACCAGGCTCCACCCTAGAATTTTCTAATATTCATACCCTTGCCATCATTCCTGTGCTCAGTTCTGGGGATTTTTTTGTTTAATTTCTCAGCAAAGTACTTAGGATTTGAAGTTCGCAACATGAAAAGCAGGTCACCTATGCAATAAGATTCATAGACTCCTAGCATTTCCCTCAGTTAGAAGAAATGACCTCAGACTTTTACAAAATGTACCTCTCTCGGTTTATAGGATAAACATACACCCAAATGGGCCATGTGGTTTCCCCTGGTCCTCCAGGCTTCTTCACAGCTGAGCTGAGCTAAGCTGAAATATCTTGATGGCCACTGAGCCTCCTAGACACTAGGATGTATTCCTTGTTCTGGAGAAGAGAGCTTGATAAGGCTGGGCTGGGATGAGAAAGAGATGCAGTGTAGTAGCAGGAGCGAGATGACCCTGGTCAGAGAGGAGACCTCAGCACTGCAGCATCTGGGATAGTCTGTGGCCTATGAAGAAGTGTGTATTAGCAGCATCTTATTCACTTAGCCTTGAGGGTCCCCATCCTCATCTCCACCCAGGGCATGCAAAACAAAGAGAGAAATGACTGAAATTATAGGGCATGCATCTGCTATAGCTCACAAGTGGGGTTGGCCTCAGCAGGGATGTTGAGCTCACAGACTGACAGCTTGCTTGAATGGGGTTGGGCCCAAACTACCCTCATGGACTCCTGAAAAGCCCTTTTCTATACAAATCAAAAAATTTTTAAAAGTAGTTAAAAGCAATTTAATATTAGCCTAATCATTACTAGTAATTATGGATAGTTAATATATGCTTAAAATAGATTAATAATTGATATTAGCCTTTTCACAGCAGTAAAATCACAGAAGGTCATCACAGACCAACAAATCAAGCAATTCACTGGGAAACTAAAATAGTTCTGAAATCATTTGCAACAACCAGCATCATTTCCAATATATTTAAGCCAACATTGAAAGAATTTCAGGGCAAAATGGCAATATTCTTACTAATCTTGGAAGAGTTTGACATATCTCTTTTTAGAATCTGATAAATAAGGCAGATAGATTTTTTTTAAGGATTAAGGAGATTTGGAGAATACAATAAGTAGGCAATAAAAAAACCCTTATACCATCAGTTAAAGAATAAATATATACAAAGCCACAAATACCTGGTCTCAGCAAATACCTGAAACAAATACATTGTAGACTTTGTTGTTCCACTAAATGCAGTCATGTTAGCAATCAATACTATAATAATCTCTATAGTTTTAAAAATGAAAAAAATAATAATTAATGATGTATACCTCAAGAACAAATTATAGTAAAATATTTAGGGTTGAATAACAATAAAAATGCTACAAATAAAAGATAATAGGGTTTAGTGATTGTAATACTTTAATTTATGTAATTAATACATTTATTAGACAGAGGAAGAAAGGAAAATTACAAATAAAGCTATTTAATTCAACAAGCTAGAAAAAGAGTGGCAGAATAAACCCAAAGCAAGAGAGGAGGGTAGTGCCAAAGATAAGGAGAGCTGCCCACCACTTAAGATGACTTATTGTAGAAGATGATACCACCCCTTGTGTCCTACACAGGACTTGGTGACTGGACCACCTTTTGGGATCAGAACATGACCGGGCAAGCTTCTCTTCAACCACCACTGTTTCTCTTAATCAGACATGCATTGAAATATGCCAGTGCCTTGACTATATCCACCATTGCCACACCTGACCCAAGACATCTGAGGACACTGGGGAGTCTTGAATGCAAAACACAGTGTGTGTTGGAGCCTGGAAGGGAGACCCGTGGACTCATTTCCTACTGTAATTGCCATCATCTTCAAATCCAGGACTGTGCAGAGGATTAAATTTACTAAGACACCAGTGGGCTCTCAAACATCCCACGGATCTGGCTCTTGGAATGTGGTTCAAGGTAATATGCATCAAACTCTGGCCACCTTTTGAGAGCCTAATAAGCACTCTGGTCAGGGCTGGGACTGAAAGACCAAGAGGCAGCAGCAGCAGAAACAGGTCCTGATAGATTCCTTCTAGGAAGGGGGAAGGCAGGAATGTGTCCCAGGGCTGGGCTTCCTTGGAGGTCATCTGAAACCCTGTAAGGGGCTGAGGGTACTTAAGGTCATGGATTGGAGACTTTGCTGTCAGACAAACAAGCACCTGCAGTTTTGCCATAGGGCTTGGGTTTCCTGTGCCACTGGGACCTATGGGAGCAAAGACCCATATGACCTCCCTTCTGCAATTTTATTTTTTGGCAAGGTTTGGGTGACCTTGGGAACAGTGGTCCCACATTGTCTTCCAGCTCTGATAGTCACTTACCTTTGGTATTTTTGTAACTGAATCCCTTTCCAACTGGAAAAAGGATGCTGCAACCTATGTACAGTAGGCTTCAAATAAAGTTCTAAAGGAACAATTCTGGAACAAACAAATAAAACAAAACCAAAAATAAACAAAAAAATCCTACCAAACTTGAATAATGGCAATATCATGGGGATATTTGTAGACCCAGGGGAACTACTTTGGATGCTACATAAAACCTTGTACACAGATGCCAAGAAAGTGTATTAAGTTATTATGTTTTAAATCTTATTTAAAATAGCCTACCCACATAGGCTATTTTTTCAGAAATCTTAATAATCACATTTTACCTACTTATAACGCTTGCCGATATCAGGATCTGCTCTAAGACATCCACACATACAACACATTCATTCTCCTAGCAATCCTAGGAGGAATGTATTCTTGCTCTCTCCATTTTCCTTGTAAGCAACTTGCCCAATGCCATATAGCTATCCAAGTGGAGAAAGTAAGGTTCAAACCCACATGGTCTGTTTTGGGAGCTTGGTTCTGAACCAACTACTTACACTGCTTCTGATGATGTCATGTACTCACAGGATAGTTCCAAATTCAAACTGATACAAGCAATCTTTAGAAACAGCTCCAATTTAGGTGAGGACCATGAGCTTCTCTTCACCTTGCCTCCACTGAATGCCATGTAGATCTTCCATTTCTCAGGAGAAATGTATCAGTTAGGGTTCCTTTTCGGAAAGCCACAGAAACAAATGCTGGTGATGATCATCTAGAAGGGGATTTCGTTGGAGGGATTCCAACAGACAGATATCCTGTCTACTGGGGGAAAGGGATGGGGAAGCTGCTGGCATGGCTCAAAATTCAGGCACGGGTTGCTGGGATAACAGGTTCCATTCTGTATGAGTCTTGGGAGCATAAATCTGATTTTCCAAGTTCAAGTCCTGTGTCCTCCCAGTGGCTGTACAGAAAGGGGAGTGAAAGGTTTGCTGAAGGAGGCTTTGGGTCTTCCACTGGAGAGAAAAAGTGTGGAACTTGCAGGGGAAGGGAAGGACCTCATGAGCTACCACAGCACAGAATGGGAGAGAGGTGAGCGTGAATGGGGAAGAAGAGGGAGTCAGAAGAAACTGACTTGAAAATAATCACAAGAGAACAAGTAGGTGGTAGTATAAGACTTAAACTTGGTTAATGGAAGAGAGCCTGGGGAAAAAAAGGCAAGGTTTAGGAGGATGACATAACAGGAGTTTTCTTTTTCTTTGTTCTCCCCTGTTCTTCAGGTTCTGAGCATCACCTCCCGCCCCAGGTCCATCTGGGCAACTCTGAGAGTTACAGCTTGTCTACTTCCACGTGGATTTTCTGGCCTGAAGACTCTCAACTGCTGACCCCTCCTCTCAAATCCTAAATCTCATCTCAGTATCATTTCGTTCCCAGTGTTTTCAATCCAAAATCATTTTACATTTGATAGAGACCACAGCAAGTATCGTTTATCTTTTTTTATGTAAATGTAATTTCCGAAGCAAACCATGCCCCTTGATTATAGGCAAAATCAAACCTAATATTAGTTTGGATTTATTTTACTGTTAATATTATTTACCTTCTAAAAACAGACTAACCCCAATTAGCATTGTGAATTGTCTGCCCTGTAATGACCAGATATCCCATTCTATTGCATTACTGAAATCATTTGCATAGTAATTATGGTTTAGCTTTATGCGTAATTGGAATTGTTTCCCTCCTGGTAATGTTGTGCAATGGTCTCTCATTAATCACATGGAAAACCTTGCCAGATGGCAGAATTAAGGAAGTACAGTCATACACTCCCACTTAAACTCGTGGTCATTGTAAGTTATAAACCAATGATTCAGTTTGCTCCATTGTCTTCCTTCTGTTTTTTAGTTTTTAAACCACTCATGCTATGGAAAAACAATTTAAATTGCAAATGTGATAAGTCCATAGAAATTTTATTTGAAAATTTGAGTGTGAATTGCCTATCTTGTTCCTCCCCTCTTCTAGATTTCTCCCTCCTCCAATAGGACAAATGAAGCTTGAAAACAAATATCATAGGCTATTAAGGCAATTGAGACATACTTATCTATTCGTGTGTGTGTGTGTGTGTATACTTTGTGTTAAGTAAACTAAATGTAGTATAGGAAATGTAGTACAGACCACTTCTGTTTACACCCACTGGATAGGAAAACCTGGACTTGCATAACAAAACAAAACAAAACTGGAGATGTAAACTTCACCTTATAAAAGGATTCTTTTAAAAATATCTTCAAAAAATATTTTCAGGGGCACCTGGGTGGCTCAGGCATTAAGCGTCTGCCAGTTGGCTCAGGTCATGATCCCAGGGTCCAGGGAGGGAGCCCCACATCAGGCTCCCTGCTGAGTGGGAAGCCTGCTTCTCCCTCTCCCCCTCCCCCTGCTTGTGTTCCCTCTCTCACTGTGTCTTTGTCAAATAAAAAAAAAATTAAACAAATATTTTCAAATCCTAAGTGCCCCCGTACAATTAAAATATAATTTAATTTGTAATTTTTAAATTTTTTTTTTCAGAAAGATTAAGTCAGTGAAACAATCTAAATTCATGTACACCCATATACATGTGTGTGCCCCCAGGTGCACACACGCCCATATGCATATATCTCACTTAAACATTGAAGGAAGATGGTCTAATGGAAAGAACGCAGATGTGGAACCAGGCAGAGCTGGTCCACCTGCAGTTGCGACTCCCTGTAAGTCATTCTCTTTATTTGAGCTTTAGTTTCCTTATCTGTGCAATGACATTAATGATAATCTATCAGTATTAGCTGGAATACAGCTTGACACTTGTAGCGGAGACCTCAAAGCAGAATGCAAGACAGAGGGATGTCATGCACCTCATAAACAGCTGAAGTCAGAAACTCATGCTCCCTCTATCTTGTTCCTCACCTCTGAGTGGTGGAAGGGAGGAAAGAAGGAAAAATGGAAGGAAGGCAGGGAGGGAGGGAAGGTAAAAGCACCCCTAGTTTTGAACAGCCTGCCTGGAAGTTGCACAGACCACTTCTGTTTACACCCACTGGAGAGAACCTGGTGATGTAGAACCTGGTGATCAGCCTAGCTGCAAGGGAAATTGAGCATCAACAGCTTTCCTTTGTTGTTTTTGGTTTACTTTGCCCTCGTTCACTTTATGCTCATTTAAAACTAGGGATGGCTCTATTACTAAAAAAGAAGGGAGAATGGATGTTGCAGGATGCTTAGGAGTCTGTCACCCCATGCCGTGTGGTAGTTTGGAGAATTCAATGAGATAACGATGCCTGATGCAGTCCATATTCAAAATAAATCCCTTTGCATACCCATATTCATCACAGCACTATTTGCAATGGCCAAGAGGTGGAAGCAGCCCTAATGTCCATCAGTGGGTGATGGGCAAACAGAACCTGGTATATACATATAAGAGACGTATTCAGCCCTGAAAAGGAAGGATATCTTGACACATGTTACAATGCGAAGGAATGTCATGGACATTATGCTAAGTGAAGTCAGCCAGTCACAAAAGGAAAAATAGTATATGATTCTGCTTCTACGAGGTATGTGGAGTAGTCAAAATAGAGACGGAAAGTAGGATGGTGGTTGCTGAGTGCTGGAGGAAGGGGAGTGGGGAGCTGTTGCTTCATGGGGACAGAATTGTCATTTTGCAGGAGGAAAATAGTACTATGGGTGGATGGTGGTGATGCCTGCACGTCAGTGTAAAGGTACTTAAAACCACTGAGTGGTATACTTCCCAATGGTTATGAAATAACCACTGGGCCTCATCTCAGCTTTGAATTGCACCGTAGAACTCTCAGGCCCTTGTCACTTCCATATTCAGCTCTTTGCCACAGGGGACCCATAGCAGACAATTAGCTCTCAACACAGCTCCCTCCTGCATCCCTCTTTGAGGATGCGTGGGGACTCTTGTGTCCCATTCTTACTGAAACTGAAGACATTTCCATCTTGGCTTTTCAAATGTATCCCCTTTGCTCCTCCTTGATATCTCGACTAACTAAACATTTCAGACCTTACCTGGACACCTGATCTTCTCTACTCCCATCTTTCCTAGCTCAGATACCATCAGCTTCACTTTCCAGTTGCCTATGGCCAAGCACACTGGCGTCATCTATGACTCTTCTGTTTTTCTCCCACTTCCACATCCAGTGGGACAGAAACTTAGGCTAGCTCTGTCTTCAAATGTTTCCCAAGTTCAATGACTTCTCCCCACATTATGGCAATACTCTGTTGGAGCTACTGGTATCTTTTGCCTGGATTACCAAATAGCTGACAACATTTAGACTGCCTTAGAGTCTATTCTTCCCATAGTGGCCAACGTCATATTTTAAAAAACCCAACTGAAGACCATTCTATATAATTTACTTAGGTATCACACTTATATCTGTCTCTCTCAACTGGAAAATAAGCCTATGAGAGGAGGGAATGTGGTTTATTCCTGATATATTGGATCAGTGTCTGTCTGATGTGCTGAAAGGCACTCAGGGATTATTTTTTTCAGTGGTGTTTCTGGGGCATCATGGAAGGACATTTCTTCCTAGAGCCCCACATTTAAGTGTGGCAATGCACCCTGCTTTTTTACTATCTCCTCATTTCTTGGATGCACCTTCTCCTCTCCTAGCCAGAGCCCAGAGAGGAGAAATGAAGATACATCTGTCTCTTGGACAGCTATTTCCTGAATGGGACCAAAATAGGAGGTGGTGGATGTTTTATTCTCCCCTGTTCTTGTCTCTTAAGACACCATTTGTTATGTCCAATCCAGAGATGGCCGGTATTGGTCTTTTAAATTTCCTACATCTCATTCTCTTTTTTTTAAATCTAGCTCCATGGCTAGATTTAGTGATGAGCAGAGTGAGTCACAAGGGTTCAGGCTTATGAAATTTAGGCTGTTTAGCCTGAAATGGCATTGTTTTAAACTGGAAGAAATGTAGAAAACTCAACTTCATGCTACTACTCATTAGCTGCACTTTTGTGTCCATTTGGATGCAGAAGACAGACATTAGACAAAATGAAGTTACTTTTCCCGCACATCTGAGTCCACACATCACACCTGTGATGAACATAAATGAGCAAAACAAGCAGAATGTAAAAGAAAAGGCAGTGATGACAGTATTTGGGAACTGGAGAACTCATTCCCTCTCCACACCTAAGGCAAGAACTACTGCTCAAAAGATTCATCCAACAAGTACTAATTTTCCACAACTTGCTGGGAACAGTCTAAGGTACAGGAAAAAGAACCCCACAGGATCAAGACCTGTATTGGGCTCTGTGCTCAGGGAGGAGTCTATTTGAGATTTTCTCTCTCTCCTTCTGTCCCTTCCCCTGCTCTCGCTCTCTAAAATAAATAAATAAATAAATAAATAAATAAATAAATAAATAAATAAATAAAACAAACCTTAAAAAAAGAAAAGCAGTCCTACTTTAGTTCTGTATTTCCTAGTTACTTAAAGAAGTCTTCAGCTACCTGGGGCTTAAACTCCTTCTAAGTGATACAGCAATTTTGTCACAGGACTTTACCAGGGAAACCTTCACCTTGATGATTTACTGGAAGAAGCAGGGGATGGATGTCATGGAGGTAAAAAGTTAGACTATCCCCAGGACACAGTTAGTAAAGAGTAAGAGAATTCTGATTCTATATCTCCCTGTTTTCTTTGGCCCATTATTCAGTAATAATGTTGAAGATGGTAT
Organism: Mustela erminea; assembly: GCF_009829155.1. Taxonomy (NCBI): domain Eukaryota; kingdom Metazoa; phylum Chordata; class Mammalia; order Carnivora; family Mustelidae; genus Mustela; species Mustela erminea. The sequence goes on from NC_045615.1 coordinate 109,439,452, forward strand.
TTACGTATTGGGAAACCATTACACCAAAAGTATGGAATCTTAGCTTCCTGTCCTGGATTTCTGACAATTTGCCTGTGAGATCTTAGACAAATCTTGTCACCATTCAGGACCTCAGTTTCCTTACCTGCAAACTGAATGAATTGTAAGAGGAGACCTTGGATACCCTTTGTGATTTCTAGTATTTGTATTTACGCCCTTTTTTGTTGTTAGACAGTAAGGGCAGAGGTCACATCTGTCTTGTTCACCACTTTATCCCAACCACTGAACAACAGTATGTCTTGAACTAATTCTTGTGGGATACTTCAATTCCGGGTCTATCTGCTTCAACTGTCATGTTGTCCTCAATCACTTGTCTCTAAATTCCCTTCATTCTTTGGTTTTCTTGGGACAACTATCAAATAATAATGGAGTGAGTTCCAATAATGCTGTCAGATTGATTCTTTCTACTTTAATCTTGGATAACTGCTCTGAGCCTCAGTTTCCTTACCTTCAAATTGGTAAAACCATTCCTACCTCAAAGAGATGTATTGCTGAGTAAATTTGATAATGAATGTGAAAATGTTTTGGTAACCCCCCAAAATTATACAAATAAGAGTTATGAGGACGGTGGCCATGGAAGTCGGAATCCGCTAAGGAGTGTGTAACAACTCACCTGCCGAATCAACTAGCCCTGAAAATGGAAAAAAAAAAAAAAAAGAGTTATGATTATGACAATTCTGACTATTGAAAAGTTCTTGGTGTAAACCGTGAGTTCTAGGTCAAATTTAATCTTATACCCCTTAATAGCAAGCATCTTGAATTATTACTAAGAGGTAATGATGACAGCGGTCTTTCTTCCTTAAATAAAAAATGGTTACTCCTTCAGGCAAAATGTGAGCACTAAAGACCATAAATAAATTATTTCTTCTTAGTATCCTAAAATATTAATGAAGATCACTAATATGATTTTTCATTCAGAACAATTGAAAGACAGTGAAAAATTCTAGGCTGGGTCCTGGAAAATGAAAGAGAAAGAAAAATCAGTCATGTTAGAACAAGTAGAAGATTATAGAAATATGTAGAAAATTAAGCATTATAAAAGACAGTACATTGTAAAAGCCATTGGCAATAATTCAGCTCAAATAAATAAAGAACAATGATGTTAGTGAGAGGTCATATCACCCTTCATATCCTGCTAACATTTCAGATATAGAAAATCTACAAAAAAAAAAACAAAACTGAAGAGGGATTAGAATATATTATTAACAAATGAAAAGACAGAAGGAAATAATAGTGAATCTGAAAAATCTTTTATATAGGATCATGAACTTCAAAAAATACAGAGATATTACCAAATGGGAAAATCCAAGTTTTTTAACATAGGTCTAAAAATTAAGACTGTATCACAGAAATATTTGTGTAAGACAAAGTGGATGAGAAAATGTCACGTGACATTAAGATGACTTTTACTATTGGTTGTCTTAATTGTAAGAAATAATTGATATATAAGAATCTTATATATATATGATTTTCAAAAGGAAGGGGCATCAGAGTTGAATATATCCAAATTAATGAAATAGGTTTACCTTTAAGAAGTCCATAAAATAAATTTTCTTACATTGAATATCATCTTTTAGTGTTTTCTATTATGTGAGTGGAGACTCATCTTGACTAAAGGCCAAAAATTCACCCAATAAATACTGTTATTCCAGTATTTGCTGGGAACAGTTTTAGATAAGGGATACAACTGCAAACAAGATGGATGGGACTTACTTTCCAGAAGCATCTGGCCTCATTCGAATGAGGCAATTTTGCATTCGGCCAATTTGTATTGGGTACTTAGTTTTTGCCAGGCTCTGGAATCGAAGGAAAAATGTCAGACATGGTGCTAGCCCTCTAGGCACTTATAGATTAGTGAGAACAGCAATTGCTATCAACAGCCTTTACTGTTTACCATGTGCCAGACACTATACTCAACAAATAACTTTTTATAATAATCATCACAGCACTTTGATAGTAATATTACTTGATAGATGAGGAAACCAAGACTCAGAAATAATTAAACAACATGCCCAGGTACTATAGCTAATAAGGCACCAACCTGGGAGTTGAACCCACATCTCATTGACTCAAAGCCTACCCCCCTTAACCACTCCACTGAACCATTACCCCCCTTAACCACTCCACTGAACCATTTCCTGCTGCTGGAACTGTTTCTAGGAAACACGGAGAAGTGAGGAGAACTATGGTAGTGGATACAATTATTGGCTAAGAAGCACTTCACTAAATCCACAGGGGAAGAAGAGAGAGGAAAGTCAAGGGATGGGTCTCTGGGGGTCTAACATTTGTTGGACATCTTTTAGCTTCAAACTGATTTACATACAGTTTCTCATTTAATTCTTTCAGTATCCTTTTGAATCAGGTAATCTCCTTTGATTGATATGGACTTGATTATTTCAGGTAGAAAGGTTTTTGACTAAAAAAATTCTGAGAAACTATCAAGGGTGAATACAATGAATAGGAGTTTGTTTGCCTCATACTGGTTTGGTGTTGACTCAGGAGTTCAACAATGGCACGGTTGACATCTGAGTAATTCTTTTAGGCTTTTCTTCACAGTTGCAAGATGGCTGCCACAGCGTCAACCATTATGTCTGCAACCAAGACAAGAGGAAGAAAAAAGGGATGGTACTAGATTATTATTATGTTTTTAATTGGAAGAGCAAAACATTCCCCAGAAGCCCCCTCAAACCCCAGAAGACTTCATTTACATGCCAGAACGTTGTCACATGACCACATCAAGCTGCAAAGAAAGTTAAGAGAGTGAGTATTTAGCCTTCCAACCATACTGTGGAAGACAAAAAAGGAGATAGGGGATGAAAGTAAATACTGGATTGGCCAAATAAGAGTGTCTGCCAGAGTGTACCAGGGCTGAAGTAACTTGTACAATATCATTTAGCTATTCACATGCACACCTGCTGGCTTCCAAAGTGTGTGATTTCACTAAGTCACCAGTCCTGGTCAGACTCTCCTCCCAATCCATGGGGAAATTAATAGACCAGATAAGCCCTAATACCCATTCATTCCCTGGCTGTGGAGTCACAGTGATGGAGTTGTCCATGAAGGGTCTACAAGAGCCGGTGTGGGAACTGGTTTAGACAAAGGGAGGACCCGAGGTGGGAGCGTTCACCTCTTTGAGGTGTATGCCCCTCATGCAGGTCTCTGTTTTCAGCAACCAACTTTGCAATCCAAGATGATAATTGTCAGAATAGGAGAGAGAAGGAGACAATTAGGGAGAAGATAACAGCTAACACTTATTGAACACTTAGCATTAGACCTCATTTTTGTCCTATTGTCACTGTCATTATTCCATTTCCTTTTCTTTTCATTTCTTTCTTTCTTTTTTTAATATAGAAAAAAAGAGACACAGAATTCCAGGGGTAAGATAGCTGGTACAGAGTGAAAATGAAATTCTAACCCACCATCCTAACTACAATGAATTGCTCAGTGTTGTCCAAATGGGGGAATGCCGGAGGTTCTGAGAGACCTTACCCGTCAGGGAGAATATCTCCTCTAACCTCTCACCAGATCCTGAATCTACTTCAACTGCAGGTAAATCCTGCCATGTCTTAATAATTAGGGTTTATACTGCCTTGTAATTTCATGGTTTTATTTGATTCTTAAAGCAATGTTGGAAGTTGTTTCAACAGAAGTGATATGCTGAGTGAAATTAAGTCAATGTAGCAGGATCACACAGGAAATAAGTACTGGAGGTAGAACTGAAACTCGGGCCATTAGATTGTAGGTTCAGTGCACTTTCTACTCTACCAGAGCACCCAATGAACCTAAAGATTAAATACAAATACCCACGAGAAGGTCAGAACAATACAGACATGTGTTGTTTGAAGTAAAGTGTTGATTGAAGTAAAAGTGATCCATGACAAAATGGGAGTGGGGGAAAGACCAGACACCGAGCCTAAGAAAGAGGAGGGTAAGAAGGTGGTAGAAGGAGGTAATGCTGGAGACGCCAGAGATAGATTTTGCCAACTTCCAACTTTTGCTAGAGAAGGTATGAATGAATGCTTGGATCAAGGATGGCATGTGTGTGTCCCACCACTTGCCCCTTACATCTGATGGCAGGCATAACTATTCAGTCTTAATCCCAGTATTTTCATCCACATGGAGCTGCGGGCAACTGCTATCATTCAAGTATTATTGTGTGAAATTACATCCAGTTGCCATCCCTACCCTGAAGGGTCAAAAAATAAAATTTGAGGGTTTCAGTCAAAAAAAAAAGATCAATGTGTTCAAGAAAAGAAGCTCAATGAGAGAAATCTTGAATATATCCTGAGAATACTCAGGCTTTTTTACTAAAGTAGCTAAGCCTTGGTTTCCTCATCTGTAAAATGGAGATAACAGTACTCATATCAGAGGGCTGTTGGAGGTATTAAAACTATAATCCCTACATAGCATTTGGTGTGTGTTTTTAAAATATTATTGTTACTAGTACTCTTATTATTATTACTAGCTATATTTAATATTACTAGTTATATAGTTACCGGATGGCTACTGATTCTCAGCAATATCTCTAAGTACACATAGAGGAGAAAACAGAATCTATTCTCTTATTTGGTTCCCAACATAGAAACAAATTCATCCATCCTTGCGTCCATTCGTTCATCACTCATTCATTCATTCAAGTTAGTGGGTACCTGCCATGTCACAGATACCTTGTTCGACATGGGAAATACGGTGATGAATAGACTGGTTGGAGTTCAATGCCTTTCCTACAATTAGCCTCAGGGGAATACGACTGTGTAACAGACTGCCGATTAGGATTTTTCCTTACCCTCTGCTGTTGGTAACTAGGACCTGAGACTGAAAACAAAAAAATATGGAGCATGTCCCATTCTAAAAAGAGCTGCCAATCATTGATTTGGATCTGATGTTTCCAATCAGGGATTATGTAGAGGTGGGCAAAAACCCATTGGCCAAGCTTTACCCTTTCACCCAAGTGAAGGGCTGTTGGCTTTGCTCCGAGAAAGCCATTTGTAGGGATCAGAGGTATCTGCATGAACTGCCATGTGCCTTCCTTGCCCATAGCTTGTTGAAGTGCAGCAGACTCTCCAGGCCCCCCAGTACAGCCATCAGAGTGGAGTGGACAGTAGTAAGGAGTTCTTGGGACAGCATGCCAGGTCCTCTGAAGGATGTTAAGTTTTTTTGCTTCTATATTCCTGAAGGCAGGAGACTTGCTAGAGCGCACCATATCATCAGGACAAGTACCTGGGAGGAAGAGAATGAGGGACTGGTTTCCTCAGACGATGACCCTGAGAAGAGGGACCCATAGCCCTTTAGGCTCCACGTGAGGGAAACAGATGTCAAAGAATAAGGCAGAGCAGAGGGACTCCCTGGGTGGTCAGTAAGAAGACCCTCACTCAGAAAGGGGGCTGGGAATCTCTTCCCACAGTGTGTCTCTTCTCTGCTTTCCACCAGCCTCAGGAGAGCAAGTCAGAACAAGGGAGCCAAAGGGAGCGTGTGTTTCAGCCACAGCTCTCCTTCTGCTTTAAGGGCTCTTAGATTGAGGAGAAAAGAGTGGCTCATGCCCCAAACTTCTATCCTAATCCCTTATGTCACCAATCTAGGCTGAGCTGCTTGGTGGTGAGGAGATGAGATTTTAAATTGTGCTAATGTCTGAAGTTTTAAACTACTCTGGACTTTTAATAACCAAATATATTTGGAAAGTTATGGATTCTGCCCAAGATGACTCTGAATATTTCAAAAGTGTTGAAATATTCAGTTATAAGAGTTATACATTCTAAAGAGTATGATTTAAGCAATAATTGTAGAAAAATAAATGTTTTATCTTTTTATTTTTATATCCCACCTAGAGGATACTTCTGGTTAACTGGTATATTGAGCTGTATATTGAATTTCTGTAATACCAAGGATCACCTGTAGATGGAACTGCACACCTTTCCCAGAACCACATCCTTTTGCTTGGGAGAAAACTTGGAACAGAGGTTGCCAAATCTGTTTGCTTTTTGGGGGGATTTCCTGAGAGACTGTAAAAGTATGGATTGCTGAGTACCAGAATCTCAGAGATCCCATTTCAGGAGCTCTGCAGTGGGTCCCAGCGATAGAGATACAGTTGGTCATAGGCTATGTTTGAGAATCCCTTACATCAGAGGGCTTCTAGCTTCTAACCTTGGGGCTGCTTTTGGGAGACAGATCACTATTCTGCCTGATGAGTTTACTTTTCATTCTCCATGAGCAAAGGATTTGTTATTTATGTTTCTTCACGAGACCAAACGCTGTCCTCAAAAATCTTTTGTTCTTGATTTTAGGTTTCCATAAATTGGGACCGCTGCTTCTTTTTTGGCTAAACCATAACTTTGGTTGTTTTGGATGATAAAAGAAAGTGTAAGACCCCAGAGACTGAGAACAGCCAAGGAGTTTTATTCTTCTTTTAGTTCTTGTTAAATAAAACTTCCAAATCTGTACTGTTCCTGCTTTCTACTAGAAGGTGGTATGCGACAGTAGAAAAGATATTTTTATGTTTCTACATGGTTAGGACTTTCTGAGTAAAGAAATGAGACTTGGGGTGCCTGGGTGGCTCAGTGGGTTAAAGCCTCTGCCTTTGGCTCAGGTCATAATCCCAGGGTCCTGGGATCGAGCCCTACATCGGGCTCTCTGCTCAGCAGGGAGCCTGCTTCCTCTTCTCTGCCTCTCTGCCTACTTGTGATCTCTGTCTGTCAAATAAATAAATAATATCTTAAAAAGAAAAAAAAAAAAAAAAAAAGAAATGAGACTTGGTTTAAGGACCGGCCTGGGAAGTTTGATTGAGTAGCCAACAGACCAACAGACCTCAGGAAGGATTTAGAAACTTGTCTTTCTCTGCGTTTATGCCTCAAAGGGGAATAAAACCTTGGTTATAAACTCCAATTGTCTAACTTACTCTGAGGAAATATTTATTTATATTTTGAAGGGTACAAACTCAGGAACTTTCCCCTTCTCTTCCCAAAGGGAATACTTAGACATTAAGGAGATTGGGTTTCTCTTCTCTCTGGAGTAGAGGGGGCAATATGTATATAAGCTCTCAGCTTCCTATTTTCAGTGCTCCTCCCCTGCTGGCGAGGGTCTCATTGTTCCACCTCAGAAGAGGGAAGTATTGGGGCGTGACGAATGGAAACAGCTATTGCTGCAAGTCATTATGATTGTCTTGATCCAGAAAAGTCATGTTTGCATTCAGGATAATAGAAATAAATATAAATATAATATGTTTATCATATTTAAATATGTATACTTATAAATAAATATAAATATTAAAAGCTGATCAGCTGGTAATCTGAAGTGTTAGGGCTCCCGAGATGACATATTTTACTCATTGAAGGAAACAATGAGCAGATGGGTTGCTCAGACTTATGGCTGAGCCTCTGTACACAATGGTGTAATATCTAGTGTAGGAGTGAGATGGCAGAAGAGGGACATGTTCTCACTTTTTTTTTTTTTTCTGTCTCAATCAGCAAAGAAATAAAGAGCCCACTGTGATATCAAATCACTAATCTAATCTTTCTTTGTTTTTTTTTTTTTTTTGCATTTTATGTTTATTTGGCATGTAGGCATATAGGAGTGTGCTGGTAACTGTTTAACAACTAGCTCTCTGGGGAAAGGGGTGGGTGGGGAAGCCCCGGTTTATAGTGTTTGCCAGTATCTGTGGTGTAAATACTCCTACCATGGTTGATTTCAGGCTGCCAAGATGTGTCAACCAGCTTGCAAAATTCCTGAAAATTTAACAATAGGCTCTCCCAAGCCGATGGGAACCAACTGTTTCACACCACTGACATATGGTAAAAACAAACAAAATAAAATGGAACATATACATAAAAGAGCAAGTAATAAAAGAGAATTCCAGATAATATATGTGGATGGTCCCCCTTCAAGACTTGAAGTTTAATTTGCTACTCCCATTCCTTGCTACCTATCCAACATGGGCTACACTCAGTGATTCTTTCATAGGAATAGCATAAGGAAAGGGAAAAATAGTGTTTTAACAGTAGAGAAACCTGGCGAACACTAGTTTAACCAGGTGGTGAAAGTTAATATCGCCATGTCATGTGTTAAGTGCCATGCAAATACGTACCCCCTAATTAGATATAATTAGAAGGATAATTCACATCTTTACTTTCCAAAATAAACCCCTCCTTAAAAAAAAAAAATAATCCCTGTAATCCCAGACTAATCGTGAAAAAACGTGAGACAAAGTCAAATTATGGGACATTTCTTAGGCTATCTGATGATCCTCCTCAAGACTTTCAAGGTCATGGCCATCAATGAAAGACTGAGAAACTGTCACAGACCAGAGGAGACTTGGAAGATATGACAGGTAAATGCACTGTGGTTTTCTGGATTGGATGGTGGGACAGATAAAAGATATTAATGAAAGAAATGATGAAATCAAAATTAAGTCTGGAGTTCAGTTAATAGCAACGTACCCCCGTCAGCCTCTTGGTTTTGACAAATACACACTGAAAATGTAGCATGTTCACAATGAGAGAAACGGGCTGTACTATTTTTGTAACCTTTTGTAACCTTTCTGAAAATCTTAAGTTATTGCAAAATAAAAAGCTATGCTAAGTTTTTTGGTTTGTTTGTTTTTAAAGCAACATGACGGGAGAGATGGATGAACAGGTGGAGCACAGAATTTTTAAGACAGTGAAACCATTTTGTATGAAACAGTGATGGTGGATACATGTCGTTCTATGTTCAAACCCATGGAATATAAATGACACCCAGAGTGATCCTTCATGTAAACTGTGGACTTTGGGTAGTTGAGACGTGTCAGTGTAGGTTCATCGATTGTAACAAATGCACCATCTGTGGGGGATGTTGACAATTGGAAGTAGGTGCTTTGTGTGCAATGAGAGACAGGATATGTATAGAAACTACTTTCTGCTCAATTTTGCTATGAACCTAAAACTGCTCTAAGAAATCGTCTATTAAATAAAAACAACAATAGCCAAGCAAGCATGATTTCTGAACAGAAAGCATTTCTAATGGCATTATATATATTTTCCCTCACTGTAGGTATATATGATCTGAGTGGTAGATCATATATACCTACAGCGAGGGAACATATAGCTCCTTTAAGTTCTCTGAGAAACTAACAGAGATACCATGCACACTCATCTTCACACCATGATAAGCAGACACTACTTCATGTTAAATCTGGTGAGAATAGAACTGTATAGGAGTCCGAACCCTAGTTGACAGAGGAAAACTGAGGCTTGGTGACCTGCTCAAGGTGAGTCAGTTAGTGGTAAAGGCCGGGCCTTGGGAATCTTGTCTCCCACCCCAGGGATCTTGTCATTACATGCAGCTGTTCAGAGTGCATCACAACACAACAAGCTGTCAACTGAATAATGCTGAAAAGAAAAATGATTATCTCCATGGCACGTTAACAAGCATCTTTTTGTTTTCAACAATAGCAATGTTTGGGAAGCCATCATTTATCAATATTCTGACTCTTCTATAGCTGCTCAGTCTTTCTTGAGCAAAAATCTTTAAAATATACTTTAAAACTTTGCTTTTAGCTTCAATTACCTACACACCTGCCTCCGTTGGGGTGGACTGTAAAATATCCCTTTATTTCCCTTTCCTAATTCAGAAATGGCTGGTGAACTAAGGGTTGGCTTGCATGCTGAGGTTCTAGAAAACAATTTCAGGCAGAGGATGACTGTGTAGATATCAAATTAGCACAGACTATGTTTCCTCCACTGAATGCATCCTTTGAAATGGATGAAGCAACAGAGAAGGTGGTGGCTCTAGGAATGTGAATAAAAACTCTACTAAAGTCCCAGAGAGAAAATAGTGGTTAGGCCACAATAGGGGGGGAAAATGGCAGTTCACATGGACAGGATAAACCCTGCAGATGAAGGGAGTTCTTTTGTCTTTATTTCTCACATATTTTCTGCCAGTGTAGATCAGAAACCCAATAGCATAAGCCCAGCCCTGGCTAGAGACCAAAGAGAAAGGACACTTCTATGCAGTTGGGGTGGGAAGCAAATAGCAGGAGAGAGCAGACCTATCAAGGAGTACATGATTTGATTATAATATTGTAGCACTCAGGGCACAGGTTCTGACAGGCTCTTTGAAGGCCGTGATGGGTTCTGGGTGTCTCAAAATTCATACGTGGAAGTCGTAACCCTCACTACTCCCAGAATGCAACATTATTTGGAAATAGGATTATTGCAGATGTAAATAGATATGATAAGTAATACTAGAGTATAATAAGCCCCTAATCCCAGCCTCCCCGGTGTCCTCATAAAAAGGGGGAATTTGGGCACAGGCGCACAAAGAGGGAGAACACCATGTGAAGATGAAGGCAGCTATTGAAGGGGGGGTACTTCTATAAGCCAAGGAATGCCAAAGATTGCCAGGAAACTACCAGAAACTAGAGAAGAGGTACAGAAGAGATTCTTCCTCATGGGACTTAGAGTCCTGTCCATGTCTTGATCTTGGATTTCTAGCTTCTGGAACCATGAGACAGTAAATTTCTGTTGTTTAATCCACCCAATTCGTGGTACTTTGTTAAAGCAACCCTAGGAAACCAATACAGAGGACAGTGTTGCCTGGTGAGGGTGGCAAATAGGAGAGATTGAGAACAATGTGTGATTCCAAAGATTCAGCATTCCAAGGTCTGGTCCCCTCTCCTCATTAAACTCACCAGGAGAGCCGCTAAGACTGGACTTTAGCCTCTCCTCCTGGTACCAATTACCCAGGAAAGTTACAACAATCCACATAACAGGTCGAACAGTGTCATAAACTATTAGAACTAATAAGAGATATCAGTAATATTAGCAAAGACCATTCAAGCTTTAGTGTCCCTCTATTATCAGTAATTTAAAAAAAACTAGAAAATATAATGGAAAATAACATGATAGCAATAAATTCATAGCACATCTAGGAATTTACTTGACAAAGAATGCATGACACTTATAGTGAGTAAAGTAGAAGACAGAGACAAATTTCTGAATATAAGACTATACCATAGGTTCACAGATGGAATGACTTAAAATGGTAATGGAATCAAATCTCCCAAAATTAATTTATAAATTAAATACAATTCAGAAAAATTCCAGCATTATTTTTTGATAGAATTGAACGACTAATTCTCATATTTGTGGCTAATATCAAAAGTCAAGTTAATTTCTGAAGCGGTGAGTAAATAAAGGGGAATTCCTTAGCAGATATAAAGATAGACTATGAAGCCATGGTAACAAAAATGGTTTTGGTACAGGAATAATGTATTACTACAATGAACAAAATGGAAAGTTTAGAAGATCCATGTCTGTCTAGGAAGTTGATATATTATAGAGATGACAAGACAAGTCAATGGAGAAAGGGCAGTTTCTTGAGTAGTTGATCTTGGGAAAGGCAAAGTGAGATTTCTACCTCACACCATACACAGAGTAGATAATTTGAGACTTAAATATGGAACATAAGACCTGTAACATAATGAAAAAATAGGAGAATTTTTTAATGGGATTAGTATCTAAGATATACAAAGTACTCCCGCAAATCAACAATAAAAAGTCATTGATACCAACACAATGTTTCAGACTTGAGTAGGGGAGCCACAATGGGAAACTCAAGTGACTCACAGTATAGGGAAAGATTTCATCTTCACTCATGGTCATAGAAATGTCCAATTTAAGCAGCAACAAGACACTGAATTGTAGACAAAAATCAGAGTTTCAGAGAATATTAAGTTTGTCAAGGATGGCAAGGAGGTGAGGAAATAGGAGGTTTCACATTTCAGGTGGTGGGACTATTCATATTAATTGGATCAACATTCTAAGGAATGATTTGGCAAGTGATATGGCAGAACTCAGCAAGATATTATGCTTTTATTTATAAAATAAACAGAATTTTAATTAAAAAAATGAAATTCTGAATAGGATTTTTTTGCACAAATACAACCCTACAGGACATCAAGGAATTTATATCAACAGTAGTGACCACCTCCATGAATGGGGGAAGTCCAAACTCATTCTTCTCTGGATATGTGGTGTGGAAGAGCGGATATGTCCTTTGGAATTAGACCTACTCCAACTTCAGTACACTTTCTACAGCACCATGGACAACTTGCCAGTGCTGTTAAAACCACAATTGTCATGAGACTGAAACTAGCCACAGCAGATTACTCTTGCTAACTGTTGGCTCAGACTGAAAACCCATTCATAGGCCTAAACAAAATAATGCTTTAAAAAATTACTTCGATAAATATTGTTAATGCAATAATGCCTCTTGGGTAGGGGCATCTCAGTATCAACCGAGAAATGTCAAAGATTGGACTTATTAGAACAAAACACTGATTCATCTTTGTGTCTCTAGTACCTAGCTCAGTTCCTAAAATTTAGGGACTTCTTAATCATTTTTTAAATTGAAAGACAGGAAAAGCCACTTGCTTCCAAAAATCACAGGAAGACACTTTTTGGAGAGAGTGACCTCAACTCTTTTCCTCTTCTGAGGGTCTTTTTATTTAAAAAACAAAACAAAACAAACAAACAAACAAAAAAACCCAGCAAACATATTTGGACCCCCAACTGTGTGCCAAGAACTGGACCAAGTGAATTACATACATGACCTTACTGAATTCTTCCAAGGATTCACATGTAAGATCTATCAAATTACTGGGAACAGATGAAGAAACAAGACTTGGAAACTTTAACTTTGCTCATGGTCATATTGCAAGGCATAGAGTAAAAAATTAAACCAAGTCTTTCAACTTCACAGATATTAAAGGAACAGCTACAAGGTAGAACCCTCCCTCTAGTAAGATAGATGCTGAAAAGATAAATAGAACATGGTGTCTTTTCTCAAGAGCTTAGTCTCTACTTAATCATTTGTAAACTGTGGAAAGTCTGAAATATTTTATGCAAAGAACTTGAAAAAAGTTCTGAGAGATAAGAAAAGGAAAAGTTTAATTCTCTTTGATTAGGAAATGGCTTCCCAAAGACGGTGGCAAATGAGCCAGGCATTAAATGGTTCTGAATTTGAATGTTTCCAGAGGCATTTTTTGAGAGGCATTTAGTCAAGCTAAAGGGCAAAACATTTAGATCAGGGATACCAAAGGAGGCTGGGAATGAAGGAAGGAAGATGGACGAGGACATGGATATCTGAGATGCATCTTCATCGATGTGATAGCTCCAAGTCTGGGACTCCATCACGTCACTGAAGGTAATCCTGCAAAGCCAATGTTCCAAATGTGGAGTCAGGAACTTTGTGAATCCCCTGAATTTGGGGGCAAAATGTATATGCGTGAGTGTGTGTGTGTGTGTGTGTGTGTAACAGAAAGAGAGTGGAGAGGGAAGATGTGTGGGGAGGAATGGTGATATGAGTGCTATTTTCTGAAGAGAAAGACCACAGTGGGTAGGTGATCATTATGGATTCTCTATGGATTAATAATCTACAAAAAGGTGAAGAATCTTGGCACATAGAAGGAGAAGGCAAAGATAAGATCTTTGGAGTTATGTAAAGAATGTGAATTCAGTGAAGAAGGCTAGAAGGAAATTGTCAGAACCATGAACATCTGCTATTACAGAGGGCCAAGAGAGAAAAATAACTTGAAGCATGGGATGACTGGTCAACCACTCCTAGCGAGGATAAGAGATCAACAAACATATTGGTTCTCCTAGGTGTGATCTTACCAGGAAATATTTGCTGCTTTTAATGGGTGCTTTACATGATTAGGAATAATCAGGCTAATGCAATCACAGCTGAAAACCAAACTCTATTTAAAAATGCTCCACAAGATGGCACTATGGGCCAATAAGAATATTCACTGGGCCTCCTCAAATCAAGTCTGTTTACCTTCCTCTCCTTTTTTCTTTATCCTTTGCTAATATACTGCAGCCTGATCCCCTGCATTATTTGTCTATTAAAAATACTGGCATTTGGAAATAATATCCCTAATTTTCACGATTCCCACTTACTCTTTATGTAATCATCAGTAGACTTTGGAAAGCCTTAATTTGAATCTCAGTTCTAATACAGGAAGTTGGATCTAATCTCTAATTTACTAAAAACCCTCAGAAGGCTGTGTGCAGTCATTGCTGGCATTTATTGGTCCCTGGGGAGCCTTGAGATTGGGAAAGACAGGAGGGAAATAGGAGTAAAAGGAGAGAAAGGGCTCTCAGTTTGATCAGAAAAGCAAAGAACACAACACAAGCTTCAGCCATGATTGGCCTGGCAAGGGAGTAAAGCAGCCAGGAAATCCACGAAGCTACAATGTCGCTTTCAAGAAAAAGAATTTCATTATCTTCATGTACATAGTTGTTGGGACTTTCACTTAAAACCCATGTTTTAAAAGTTGTTATTATTGTGCAAAAAGAACAGATGGCTTGAATTAGACACCAAGAAGTATTAAAATTTATCGTTTGACCATAGGAAATCATAATACGATTTTACACTGAATGGCACCACCGGTTTATGAAGTGCTAGTATACCTCCATCATCTTGTATAATTCTCAGAACCACCTAGTGGGTGGGCATGTAACTAACCCCACTTCACACATCTGGATGCTGTGACTCAGAGTTTCAGAGACTTGCTCAAGGATACTCAGCCACCAGTGGGAAGGCGGCATGAAAATCTAGGTCTTTAATTTCCTTATCTGTGAAAGGAGCTAATGACACTTACTGTTACAAAGATGTATTAAACATAAGACATAGTAAAGTCTAGTCAGAAAGTCAGTATACGTTAGCTAGTTTCAATATTTAGAATTAGTTAAAATGCCTATTTCTAGTGATATATACATTAAGGATCTTTGGTTGCAACAACAGAAACCAATTAGCTTGCTAATAATCTGCTAAATTACCTCTCGTTAAACCACGCCCCCTCCCTCATTGTGCAAAAACAGAATTTATTGGAAGAACACAGAATAGCTGCAGAATCAGAGGAAAAGGAGATGCGCCTGGCTTTGCAAGTACGGGAGGCAGGAGATACCGGGATTGACCCACTTTGGAACCTGTGTGCACTCCATAACAAGTGGAAGCAAGGCTGACACACAGCCCTGCCAGGTGAAGGCAAGGTACCTGAAGGGGAAATTGGGGTGCTGTCATAGAAGAAGAAATAAATACCCAGCAGAGGAAAAAAAAAAAAAAGCATCTGATGTCATTGCATAGAATATTTCTATAACGAAGACGTTAAACACCACTTTATGTAGAGCTAATGCTAATTGCCTATATTTACTGAACACTTACATGCCAGGCACTATTACATTTACTTACTTGTTTAATCCTCTGATAATCCTACAAGGCAAGTGGTAGTATTAGTACCATTTTACAGGGAAGGAAACTAAGGACCAGAAACTATTTGACCAGAGTGGCAGAGGTAAGTTTCAAACTCAGCTAGAGCTCATCACATCAGAAAACAACAGACTTGAGAGGATGGTGGTCAAAATAAAATATGTTGTTATTAGATGGAAACATGAATTGCTGGTATTTAGTAGCTATTTTGTGCCTGGAAATACAGTGGTTTCCTATGAGTTCGTCTTATACACGTATAGCACTTAGAACAGTGCCTGGAATATAATCACTGTGCAAGGAAACTTCCCATTATTATTAGATGATCCTGCCCATCTACAGTTTTTAGCTTTAAAAACCAAAATTGAGCAGGGACATTATTATTGAAACTGGACTGGGAGTAAATGCCCAGGAGGGTGTCCTTTGACTGGTGTCACACTGAAGTTCCCCAACAAGAGAGCTAAACATTGTGCTTATTCTTTTCCACTTAATGATCTCTGTGCATCTGTACTGTTTGCTTCTTGTCTTTCTTCTCAGATGTCAGTTTATAGCATATGCCTTGGGAATGGGATCAACACAGCAGCCCATGCAGAAGGTTGGGCTTCATCCTTTGGGGCTTGATCCGCTCTCCCTCTCCCCTCCCTCCCTCCCTTCTTGCCCTCCCAGCTCTGCTACTGAAACTACCCTGAAGAAATCTTCTGTGTGACCCAGAGCTGGAATTGTCTCTGGGAGCTGCTTCGCTGAACCTTTGAGCTGTTTATCAACAAGGAGGAGGGGCAGCTAATCATACTGTTGTGAAAAAAGTGGCAGGAGATGGCCCATGCCCAGGAGGAGTGACTGCCCCAGGCAACCCGCAGGGAGCACTCGGGTTCTCAGATAAGGTGGGACAATCAATGACTCTACAATTCACTACAGATCCACACACTACCTCTGCAAGAGAAAAATAATTCCTGAGCACAATTTCATGCTTCTCCTTCAAACACAAGCATCACTGCAATCTGCCTGAAGAAGCAAGGTCACGCATAAGCCAAGGGTTACTTATTTTCTGGAAGGATAAATGAGGACTTGTTTTCAGTGAAATTGATTTCCAAGAAGCATGTGTCTTCTTGACTGCTGACCCACTTCCGGATTCAATCCTGGCAGCTGTGCTTTCGAGAATTTCATCAGGGTACCTTCCTGCTGTGAGTCCATGTTGGAACTTACATGGTCTTTAAAAGGCACAAATAGCTGCGTTGCATAATGTAACCTGAAGTTCTGACAACCCCACTTATACTCAGGCTAAATTTAAAGGTCACCATTGCAGGGAAATAGTGGCAAGAGAATGAAAGTGCCTTAAACACGAATTTCACAGATGGTTTCTCATTTTGAGAGTCTTGCACTGTAAAATAGAGACCAAATTGCCAGTGAGCTTAACAAAATATACAAGCGTAGAATCCATTTCTTGGGAACAAGGTAGCTTTAGGAAAAATTGTAAAATATGTAGACACAAGTGTGAAATGGTCCGAGTTTGTCTTAGATGTCCTCTGGAAGATCATTTGTTCTTTCCCCTTACATTCATCAAGACTTGGCTAAGCCCTGTGAATCGAATGGTACACAAGACAAATATAAATCCCTGCCTTCACAGAGCTCTCAGCTTATCGGGGAAAAAACATACAGAAACATGTGACCACAATAAAGGGAGAGAAGGTTATAAAAGAAGAAATTGGGAACATTTGAGAAGCAGAGTGGGGACAAAGGTATGGACAGCATTTTCCCCAGGGAAGTGATGCTTTAGTTGGGAAATAAAGGATGAGCAGGAGAAAAGCAATTTAGAAGAGAAAGGATAAGGCAGATACAGGGAATAGCATATCTTGAAGCTCAGAGAGGAGAAAGAGCAGTGTAGCTGACACTAAAGATAATCTAGGGCAGGCTCAGCAAATTATGGCCCACAGGTCCATAGTCCAGCCTGCTGCCCATTTTTGTAAACAGAGTTTAATTGGAATGTAGCCACATTTACCTCTTTCCTTATTGTTTATGGTAGCTGTTATTCTACAGTGGTTCAGCTGAGTAGTTATGACTGAGAAAGTATGGCAACCAGCTCATAGTAGGCACTTAATAGTCTCTGTTCTATTACTGCATTCTTCTCATTTTGCCAATGAGAACAATGATGTGAAATACGTTAAGGGGGAATAGAAAGCTCCTATATTCCAAGGAAGGGGCTCATTGTTCTTTGGCCAGACCCAGTTTTAAACCCATCCTAATTGATCAATAACCACTTTGCATTAGCACCCACAGTGCTGAAAGTCATTAAGTCAGCAACACTGTCACACAGGCATCCACACTTGATCTTAGCCAAAAGGCCGAGAAGCGATCACACAGGCATCCATAGCAAAAGGTCAAACAATCTGTGAACACCCATCTGAAAAATCCATCGATCTCTGAATTCTAATCTTTCCAAATATCTCTATATATCTCCAGCTCTCAGCTTTACTTAGAGAGATCAGAC
This sequence comes from Mustela erminea, assembly GCF_009829155.1. Taxonomy (NCBI): domain Eukaryota; kingdom Metazoa; phylum Chordata; class Mammalia; order Carnivora; family Mustelidae; genus Mustela; species Mustela erminea. The sequence goes on from NC_045615.1 coordinate 109,457,216, forward strand.
CTTACAAGTTGTTACTTTTGGAGATGCCCAAAATGAGAAATGTGCCTGAATTTCGAGGATTTGAACCTACACATGCACATATCTTACTGCAATTACATGCTCTCTTGTCCACCCTACTCTCTTGTCTCTTGTATTTCTCAAGTTGGGAATGCATACCCCTGGTGTTAGCTGGGATTATGGTAGGTGGTATGCAACCTTGGCATTAAATAACATCACGTCACATAGGGAGAAAGTCATTTTCTTTTCCACCTTCCGCTGTTTCACATAGCAATGAAGAAAACAGGCTGTGGAGGAAGACCATTTTACTGTATTAGTTATCTTTTGCTGTGAAACAAATTAGCCCCAAACCTAGAATCTTAAAACACCATTTAAAATTTGTTATGTTACATGTATCATGTGGGTCAGACACTCAGGAACAGGAAAGCTAGGTGGTTCTGACCTGGGGTCTCTCATGAAGTAAAAGTCAAGGTGTCAGCCAGGGCTACAGTCACCTGAAGTATCCTCTTTCAAGATGGCACACTCACATGGCTGGTAAATTGGCGCTGGCTGCTGGCAGGAGGCATCAGTTCCTTTCCATTGGCCCTCTCAGTAGGGCTGCTTGAGTGTCCTCATGATATAGAAGCAGACTTTCCCAGAACAAGTAATCTCAGAGGATAAGGTGGAGATAAAAGTATCTTTTCTGACCTAGACTTGTGTTTTAATCAGTTTGGGGTGCTATAGTAGAACATCAGAAACCAGGGGGCTTATAAACAAAACTTACTTCTTACAGTTCTGGAGGACTTAAGTCCAAGGCCAGGACATCAATAAGGTCTTTGGTAAGAGCCCTCTTCTTGTTTGCAGATGGCTATCTTCCTATTGTATCCTCACATCACAGGAAGAGAGCCAGCCAGCTCTCTGGCCAGACCAGACACACAAAGGATTGGTGTCCTTTATAAAAGACACCATTTATAAGGGGTCCACCTTTATGATTTAACTATCTCCAAAAGGTCTCACACCTTAATATCATCGTAAGATTTCAACATATGAATTTTGGGGGAACACAAATGTTCAGTCCATAACATCTTGAAAATCACATATTATCATTACTTCTGTATTCTTTGGTCACACATGCTAACGTTGATACAAAAAGGGAGCCAACTCCACAAAGGTATGAATACCAAGTGGCCAGCATCACTGAGGATCACTTTGGAGGCCATTTTGGCATCTGCTATTACCACTTATTAACTGGGTAATGCTGGATAAATTATTGAACTTCACTGTGCCTCAGTTTCCTTATCTATAAAATGAGGATAATATTACCAACCTTTTTTGAGAAATAAATAGTAGATCATACCAGTAAGCCCACAGAACATTGCTCAGAAATAGAACACACTGAGAAATGTCCACTATTAGTACTTTTATACCTCTTTAATTCAGTGCTACTTAAAAAGCCAGTCTTATCAGGAGGTAAGGAGTTAATACAAGAATGTAAATCAATGCATTGATTCCTTGGTCTAGAGAGTTAGGCTACAAAAAAAAAAGTCAGTTATAAGTTAAAAATAATTTTTAATTAATAAAAAAAGCCAACTGAACACAATATAGCATGTAGTGATATAGTTGACTTACATTCTGGAGCAAGATATTAACTGTTTGCAGATTGAGAAAGCAATTTGCAGACCAGCAGCCAGTCCACAAACCATACTTCGAGTAGCGCTTTTCTAACTTTTGATCATCTCTCTTTTTAACCACAAGAGTGTGAGCAACAGGGATTAATGCTGTTGAGTTCTTTTTTCTTTTCTTCTCTTTTCTCCTTAGTTTCTCAAAATATAGAAGGAGGATTGGTGAACTACAGAGGAAGGAAGGAGAGATGCATCTAAAAGGAGTGGGTGTTGATGGGTGGGAGAGCACAGAAAACAATGGAAAGGCAGTTACCATCTGTTTAATGGCAAATGGTTGTTTTTCTCCATTTACAGATTCATTGCAGAATCTCTTTTTAAATAAATTTGTGTCTTAGCTGGGTTCCCTAAAAGTAGAGTTGGAGATGAAGACTTGCCTGTAGGCTATTCATCTGGAAAGCAATTCCAGGGAGTAGACACTGGGGAGAAGATAGGGAAGCAGATACTAGAACAAAATGTTGAATTGACCATTGCTGCAGGCTCTGGTGTTTTGTCTTACCAGGATCTTCTGAGAGCTTTTTGATATTCCTGTCTCCCTGGGATGTAAAGGGAAAAACATTTATCTACAGGCTTCTTTCCTCTATTGGTCTTAACTCTCCTTTACTCCAGGGCTTCATGCTGCATTAAGTGTTGCATGGGCTTTGGAAGGGAGTTGAGGGATGTGTCAGAAGAGCTCCAGGCTAGGCAACAGGAAGTGTGTGGTATAGCTGGAGGCCAAGTGCTCTGTGCTTATTCCTTTGCAGACCTCCTTGAAGTCTACTACTTGTAATATTCACAGTAGCAGCTATAGCAAAATATAGGCCCCAGAAGGTTTCTGTGGATCATAAGAGAAGTCCAGTAGAATGCACTGAAATAATGAAGTGTGTTTTGAAAAACAAAGTAATAGTAAGTAGGGACTTTAAGTTGCAGCTTAAACATTTAAAGAGCTTAGAAGTCATCACTCTCATCCTAATAAAGAAAGGCTGGATAAATTGAAAATCAATGACTTATCGCAGACCCATCAGAAAATTCAGGTTGGACCTATCAGAAAAGTGTAAATGTGGGGTAAATTGCCAGCTCAAAGTGAAGAGAAACAGAAAGCTGCTTACCTAGAGAGAAGCTGCTAGAGCCATGCCATGGTAGGAATATCAAAATGGCAATTTTAGCAAATTACTAGATATGGGATATGGACTAGTGTGACCATGAGAAACTGCTGAGGATCATCAGTCTTAGGGGTCCCCCAAACTTTCCTGGGCTTTCTTTCTAGGAGTCCTGTCAGGTTCTCATGGGGGGATCTGACTCTGGCAACAATTGTGGAAGAAGTCCAGAGCCTTCTTCATGACAAGGGACTCCTCCCCTATGAAAAGACACTGCTAGAGCCCTGTTCCAGATGGAAGAAAGAGTTCCTTCTCCCTTCACTCTTCCTGTCCCAACAAAGGGAGCAAACATACAAACTAATTTCATCAGGGAATGACAGCAATGTCACAAGGGACAGAAGGGAGGGATTGTTAATACTCTGTTATAAGATACCTGCACTGCCCATGAAGTGGTAAAGTGTCCTGGGGGCTTAGGTTAGTGTTGTGTGCTAAGCATTTATCACTAAGAGAGACTACTAAGAAAGCAAGTAATGTGATGTCATACTTTTAAGATCATGAGGTCATAGATTACTACGTGTAAAATGCAGAACTATAAAACTCCTAGAAGATAATGCAGGAGGAAATCCAGGTGACCTTGGCTTTGGTCTCCTAGATAATTGAGAAGGTGATAATTGATAAACTGATAAGTTGGGCATCATTAAAATTAAACACTTCTGCTCTTTGAAGGACCCTGTTAAGAGAACAGAAGGGCAAGTCATAAACTGGGTGAAAATCTTTGCAAAACACATACCTAATAAAGAACTGGTAATCAAACTTTATAAACAACTTTTAAAATTCAACAATAAGAAAACAACTAAATTAAAAAATCAGTAAAATCCCTGAACAGACATCTGAAAAGATGCTGACCCCCATATCTCATTAGGAAAATGCAAATCAGAATGACAATGTGACACCACTACATGCCTATTAAAATGGATAAAATCCAGAACTCTGGCAGCACCAAATTCGGGTAATGACATAGTGCAACTCCCATTTTTTGCTGGTGGGAAATGGCACATCTATTTTGGAAGATAATTTGACAATTTCTTGAAAAACTAAACATACTCTTACCACCTGATCCAGCAATCATTGTCCTTTGTATTTATTCAAATGAGTTGAAAACTTATTTCCATACAAAAACTTGTACATGAATGTTTACAGCCACTTCATTTGTAATGCCAGAACTGGGAAGCAACTAAGATGTCTTTTGATAAGGTGAATGGTAAAACAAACTGTGATACCCATACAATGAAATATTATACGGTAATGAAAAGAAGGGAGCTATCAGGTCACAAAAAGATATGGAAGAGACTTAAATGTTTATTGCTAAGTGAAAGAAACGAATCTGAAAAGGTTATGTACTAGATTAACCCAATATATTACATTCTGAAAAAGCACAAAACTATGACATCAGTAAAAGGATCAGTTGTTGTCAGAAGTTTGTGAGAGGGAGAGGACAGGATGAATAAGTGGAGCACAAAGAATATGCCCATAGTGAAACTGCTCTGTGTGATACAGTAAGGGTGGATGCATGTCACTATACATTTGTTGAAACTCGCAAAAGGTACAACACAGAGTGACTCTTAATGTGAAGTATGGACTTCAGTTAATAATAATGTATCGATGTTGGCTAATCAATGCAAAAAATATACCACAGTAATGCAAGAGGAAGTCTATGGAAACTACTTTCTGTCCAATCTTCCTGTAAACCTGTAACTGTCTTAAATCAATAAAATTTTTAATTAAAAATGTTATCATATCAAATGTTCAATTAAAAGCAGAGAAGGCAAAAAGAGAGGGAAAAGAAACAGAGAACAAATGAAGGGAGTAGAAAACAGTTGCAAACAGGAAAGATACTAACCCAACAATACCAATAATCACTTTGAATGTGACTAGTCAAATATAGCCATTAAAAAATACAGATGGTATGACTGGCTATGTAGAAAATCCCAAAGAATCTACAAAATAATCCAACAACTCTTGAAACTAATAAGCAAGTACAACAAGCTAAGTGGATATAAGGTCAATGTACAAACGTGAAAGGCCTTTCTATATATCAACAAGGAACAACTAAAATATGAAAAGAAAATACCATTTAAAACTGCATAAAAATGTAATAGGTATAAATCTAACAAAATATCTTGCCATTTGCAACAAGCAAGACAGTATATTCCGCTAAGCAAAATAAATCAGAGAAAGACAAATGCCATATGATTTCACTCATATGTGGAATTTAAGAAACAAAACAGACAAAGGAAAAAGAGAGAGACAAATCAAGAAACAAACCCTTAACTATAGAGAACAAACTGATGGTTACCAGAGGGAAGGTGGGTAGGGAATGCGTTAAATAGATGATGAGAATTAAGGAGAGCCCTGGCTATTGCATAGAAGTGTTGAATCACTAAATTGTATACCTGAAATTAATATTACACAGTATGTTAAGTAACTGGAATTTAAATAAAAACTTGGAGGAAAAGAAAATAACAAAATATGGGGCATCTGGGTAGCTATTGAGTATCTAATTCTTGATTTAGGCTCAGCATGATCTCAGGTTCATACAATTGGGCCCTGCTTGGGGCTCCATGGTGAACATGGAGTCTGCTTAAGAGTCCCTCTCTCCTTCTGCCCTTCCCCCTGTTTCCTGCTTACCCACTCTGTCTCTCTAAAATATATGTATTATATGTATATATTTATGCAGGATATGTATATGGAAAAGAGTAAAAGACCAATGAAAGAAATAAAAGGAGATTATATAGGTGAAACGGTATTGTGTGCTTATAGGTTGGAAGAGATAATATTGCTCAGATGTCAATTATTCCCAGCTTGATCTATCAACTCAATGCAATTCCAATCAGAATCCAGCATGCTTTTTTGTAGATATCAACCATCTGACTCTAAAAAATTCAGACTTTGCATTTTTACATGGACAAGCAAAGATGTAAAATAGCTAGCACAATACTGAAGAACAAAACTGAAGGATTTGCATTACCAAATTCAAGATTTACATTAAAGCTAAAGTGTATGGGAAAAAGAATGGACACATTGATCAATAGAACAGAATAGGGAGCACAGAACCTCCTTAAATATAGTCAACTGATTTTTGACAAAGGAAAAAAGACAGTTTTTCCAACAAATGGTGTTGGAACAATTAGATGTCCATACGTAACACATAAACCTAGACATAGACCTTACACCTTACCAAAAATTTACTCAAAATGGATCATAAATTTTAATGTAAAATGCAAAACTATAAAACTTCTAGAAGAAAATGTAGGAAAAGCCTCTGTGATTCTGGATTTGGCACTGAGGTTTTAGATACAACACCAAAAGCATGATTCATGATTCATGAAAGAAAAAATAGGTAAGCTGGGCTTTGTTAAATTAACAACCTTTTTTCACTGAGAAAAGACACTTTAAAGAATATGAAAAGGCAGCCACAGTCTAGGAGGAAATACTGGCAAACATAATTTTAAAGGACTTGTATTCAAAATAGGCAAAGGAGTCTTAAAACTCAACAATAAGAAATGAGAAACTCAATTTAAAAAATTGGCAAAACATTTGAAAAGACATTATCGAAGAAGGTAGATGGAAAATAAACATATGAAAGTGTGCTCAATATCTTTATGTGGTAGGCAGCATGATGGCCCTCCAAATATGTACACATTCTAATCTTCACAACATGTGTATATATTACTTATCATGGCAAAGGGACTGCACATATGTTTAAAGAACTTGAGAAGGGAGATTATTCTGAATTATTATGCTGGATCCAATCATATGAGTCCTTAAAACTAGAAAAATGTCCTGGTGCACTCAGAAGGAGATGCATGACAGGAGAAGGGTCACAGTGATGCTCTGCTGTTGGGTTTGACAAGATAGGAAGAGGCCAGGAGCCAAGGAATTTTAGCATCTTCTAGAAGCTGTGGGAGTCAGGGGAACAGATTGTCCCCTAGAACCTCCAGAAGGAGTGTAGCCCTGCTGACACCTTGATTTTAGCTCAGAGAGACCAGCGTTGGACTTCTAACCTATTCTATTAAAATTTAACACTTTTGTGTTCTTTTATTTTTTTATTTTAAAGATTTTTATTTATTTATTTGACAGAGAGAGATCACAAGTAGGCAGAGAGGCAGGCAGAGAGAGAGAGGGGAGGAAGCAGGCTCCCTGCTGAGCAGAGAGCCTGATGCGGGACTCGATCCCAGGACCCTGAGATCATGACCTGAGCCAAAGGCAGTGGCCCAACCCACTGAGCCACCCAGGCGCCCAACACTTTTGTGTTCTTAAATTGTGTGGCAACTTGCTGCAGCAGTAAATAAAGATATTTTGTCATTGAAGAAATGTAAATCAAAACTACAATGAGATATTGCTGCATAGCTATCGAGAGCCAAAATTTAAAAAAAAAAATGGCAATGCTAATTGCTGGTTAGCATGCACACTAATAGGAGCTCTTATTCTGATTAGAATGTAAAATGGTACAGCCACTTTGGAAGACAATTGAAGTTTCTTACAAGCAGTCATATCCTGAGGTATTTACCCAAATGACTTGAAAATTGATATTAACAGAAAAATTGTATGTCAATGTGTATAGCAGCCTTATTCATAATTGCCAAAAACTGGAAGCAAACTGGTATGTCCTAAAAGAGGTGAATGAATAAACAAACCATGGCACATCCATACAACGAAATAATGTATATTCAACAACAAAAAGGAATGTGTTATCAAGTCATATGGATACATGGATGAACTTTAAATGCAAACTTTAAGTGACAGAAGCCAGCCTGAGATGCCTAAATACTTTATGATTCCATTTATATAACATTCTGAAAAAGAGAAAACTATAGAGTCTACAGAAAAAGAGAAAAACCTAAAACAAAAACAAAACAAACAAAACAAAACAAAATGATGGCTTCCAGATTAGGGAAAGGGATGGCTGAATAGGTGAAGCACCTGTGATTTGTTTATAAATGAAACTATTCTGAATAATACTGTTATTGTACCATGTATTTGCAAAACCCATAAAACATTAAAGCATGATCATTAAAGAGTGAACATTAACCTCATAACCTCATAACATGAGGTTATTTTGGGGGCACCTGGGTGGCTCAGTTGGTTAAGCATATTACATTTGATTTTGGCTCAGGTCATAGTCTGGGGTTGTGAGATTGAGCCCTGAATCAGGCTCTGTACTGGGCATGGAACCTTTTGGAATTCTGTCTTTCAGCCTCTCTCCCTTCCTCTCTCTCTCTCCCTACCTCTCTCTCAAAAGAAAAAATCATGTAAGAGATTGGGATATGGGACATGCCAGGGTGGGATGGAGAATATTATAAAACAATCTAATTGTATTGCAAGTGTTTGAAATAACCACATTGAAGGAGGTGGAGGGAAAGGTGCTGATCATAGTACCTGGAAAAAAACGGAGTCTATAAGCCTACAGGCAGAAGAACCTGCACATAAGTGCTGTACTTTAGTTGATAAAGTTATCTCCTACAGGGGTAGTTAACGATTCTGATACTGCTAACATGTATATGGGAATCGAATAATGAAGTAAACAGGTGGTGGGTGGTGGGAGCCAGGCTTCTCATGGTTGGAGTGGCAAGATATAGACAGGCGAGGGAAAAGGCTAGAATGGTTTCTATGGTAACAAATTAGAATTGAAAACATCAGTATGAACTCACATTAAGCTTAAAATTGATACCAACGGTTATATATAGAAATGTTTGTGGATATCTGTTTATCTCAGGTTTACATACACACTTACATTTCCTTCCTCTGTCAGTTGAAAGGGACTACAAACAATACCCAATAACAATGAGCATATCTAGAACAGAGATCTTATTTCCTAATATTCTCAAAAAAGGAGCCAAGGCTCATTAGAAAAATGACTTATTCTATGAATGGGACAGGAAATACATGAGATGAGACTGGAGTCTTCTACAGTATCAGAAAGTAAGGAAGTGTTTAAAAAAATAATACAGAAAGAGAGAGAAAAAACTCACAACAATGGGGCCATATCAAAGGAACACAGGAGCCAGCTGAAAGAACTCCTAATGACCCAAGCTGCAATAATTTGAGCAGAAAAAGCCAATTAGTAATATTGGGTCATAAGAATAGACTATGTATCTGTGTGCCCATACTGAAATAAATGAATAAATAAATAGGACAGAATAGATAAATCTCTCATACAGAAGAATTACAAATAATTTATGTAGATGGCTACCCAGTCCTCAAATGAGTGAAAGATAACTCCCACTCCTTAAGTGTGGGCTGTGCATAGTGACTTCCTTCCAAAGGGTGTAGTACAGAAAGGGAGGAAAAAGAGTAACTTTGCCATGGAGGATCCTGACACACATTCCCACCAGTTGATCAAGGTCACTATCAGTAGTCAAAAATCATGTTGGCAGCATGTACCCTCAATGTGATATGATAAGAATGATCCTTTGTCTCTTTGATCTTTCTCCTTCAAACCCATAATCCCATTTTAATCAAAAAACTATCAAACGAGTCTAAATTCAGAGATATTCTACAAAATATTTGACCAGTACTCCTCACAACTGTCAAGATCATCAAAGACAAGGAAGGTCTGAAAAACTACCACGGCCATGAGGAACTTTATGGAGACAGGATGACTAACTGTAATGTGGTATTCTGGATGGGATCCTGAATGAGAAGAAAAAGCATTAAATAAAAAGATTAGGAAAATCTGATTAAATTTATGGCATTTGGTTAGTAATAATATACCAATATTGGTTCATTAATAGTGACAAAGATACCATACTTATATAAATGTTAATAATGGGGAAAACCAGATGTGGGAAATATGGGGACGCTCTGTACTAGCTTCACAAATGTTCTGTAGATCTAAAGCAGTCCTAAAATAAACAAATAAAAGAACAAAGTGAAAAGTAACATAGTCATGACTATATAAGAGTCACAAAATCAACACTCAAAAGGCTAAAGTTTGGGACATCTTGCTTTTTATGATGCTGTTTCTTCATCCCCGCAAAGCTCAAAATATAGAGGAAAAAAGATGAAGACAAAAAGCTGGATGCAAACAGCAAACACACCTGGGAGTGTCTATGTAAAGTGGATAGAAGGGCTATAAGCATTAGATTTCATAGCTTGGGAAGTCAAGGAAGAGTATGGAAGGACATTCCAAATAAAAGGGAAAAGGCTGAACAGAGGGAGTTGAAATTTTTCCTGTTTATGGCAAGGAGCTGAGCTAACCAGAAGCTTGGGAACTATCTTGGTGTTTCTCCTCTGTCACTCATTTCTGATGCTGTTGATTTGTTCCTCTATGATGTCTCTTGAATTTAAATTGTTTTCTGTACTTCTTCTAAGATTATTTTTGTTTGGTCTACTGTCCTCTCTCACCTGGCAATACTAGTTAGGTACTCATTCAAGTACTGGACCTGAAAGTGATTCAGTTCTTTGTGCCTTGATTTCCTCATCCTTTAAAATGGGGATAATAATACTATTTAACCTCATAGGGTTTTGTGAGGATTAAATTAGTTAATATAAGAAAAAAGCTTAGGATAGTGCCTGGCACATAGCACTATATAAGCGTTAGCTATTATGTTAATATTCCCTTTGTTTTCAATTTCAACCAAGAATTATTTAGAACACAAAACTTTAAGACACAAAAGCAATATATGTATATATACATATACAAATATATGTATTTACCTTGGCCTCATTTCTTTTTGATTTGATAACACCTAGGCAATTCAACTGACACCAAATCAAAGGGTAACCTTGAGTTTTTTTTTTGCAGCCTAGTAGGGAGGGAAGGGGATCTTGCAATTACAAAATTGACACCAAAGGAGTTCTGATGTGTCAGCGGAACAAGCTCCAGTAAGGAAGGCAGATACAGCGGACAGTGGTGGTCCTGGTACTGTTTATCAGTGAGCCTGTAGAGGTCATTCTGGGCCAGAAGAGTTTAGAGATTAAAAGAGCAAACTCTGGGGAATGACAGTCAGGATTTCCTCCTCTATCACTTGCTTGCTTTGTGACCTTGGACAAATTACTTAACCTCTGAACCCTAGTTTCCTATATGTAAAGTAGGAATGACAACAGTACCTGCTTCCTGAGGGTTGCTATGCAGTTTAAATGAGTTAATGAAGTAACTGTGGCACATAGGGTGAACTTCCTGAGGAGTCTGAGACCCTGCAGAAGTGAATGCGTTGGTCATGCCCCATTCACTTAGTATCATTTTCCAAAGCTGTTCTTATGAGACCACATGGGCCACACTGGGATGCTGGTCATGGCCACAGAGAGAACCAGAATCAGGACTCATCAATGAAGGAATCCCCACTGCCATCGGTAGTTAAGCTCTTGGGCTTAATGGATCATGGCCCTTGGATTTGGATTGTTCTAGCTTCACAGTCCCAATCACCAGACAGGAGCCACCTCCCACCTCCAATATGAGTTGAAAGCTTCCTCCACTTTGTTCTACCCACTGACTACGGTTTTGCCTACTTGGCAGTGTGGACTGAATCCTAGCCCCTGATACTCCAAGCAGAGGCCCTGGAGATGGCCATCAAGCCACTGTGAGGCTTTTCTTTTTCCACCTAACTCTGGAACAGTAAGAATATCTGAGTGCCTTGGTCAGCTGACTCCAGATATCTGAAATAAACAGTCTGTTTTCTTGAAGCCACCATATCAGAACCTGGGTGCCTCTGCAGTCCTCAGGGGCCAGCCCTGCCAAGCATGGTCCTGTGTGTGTTTGGGAAGAATGGATGTTATTAAAGGCATTTTGTTAGCAAGTTTCCCTGCTAAGGGCCTGCATGCTCTGATTTCCTCCGAAACCCCTCGAGAAGCTCCATTTCCCGATGATTGGTGGTAAAATCCCCAGAACAGGATTGGTTGTGTGAAATTTCAAATTTTATGCAAGTTCATAGCTAGAACCCATGCACAATTGCTGCTAAGAGTTGATTTTGTCATGTGAAAGCCCCGAGGATTAGGCCTTTCAGAAGAAAGGACAAAGCCGCTTCTGAACTTTTAGCCTCCATTGGCTATTCCATGATAGAATAGTCTTCAGAGTGTCAGTGCATTTACAATGTAAACGTTTTCTTTTCAGGGTCAGGGTTTTAGAGCCCAAGGCCACTATTGAAACTGCAGGGGCAGAGCCAGAACAATTCTGCTGGCATTCTAAAAATAAGATGCTTTATTTTCAAACTGCAGGATGTGGTTTAAAAGAGAGCCTCAACAATTTACTTTTTGGACTGCCTCTTGGATCCCTTTCTGTCAATTTGGCCTGAGAGAAAAAGGCTGGTCCCCTATAAAGAGAATACCAATTTCTGAGAATTGCGTAAGCTTAACTCTTTTGGATTCTCCAAACTTCCCCTCCCTCTACGGCCCAGGTGATGAGCTGTTAGATTCAGGGTGGCTGAATCCTAAATGGGATCAGGCCTCCATCAGACACACCAGCAGGGAGGAAATTCTTCATGGAAACCAAAGCTGCAGTGACTGAGGGAGCCGGAACACTGTAGGCCTTGGGGGAGAACTTCCCCTTGTTGTTCTAGAAGTGTGCATAGGAGGCAGGCTGAGATTCTTGCTCCTCTTCCTTCTCTCTGTTTCTCATCCTCTGTGGAAAGGAAAGAGTGTCTTTTAGCGAAATGCAAATAAGACATTCAGTAAGAGGGCACAATAGTAGCCCCCAGGAGATTGCTTGTCTTGAAGATTCCCCCCCACCCTGCCCCCACCACACCCCTGGGGAGTGTTCTAGAAGACTCTCCTACAAGTCAGCATTGCCTTCTCCAAATGCTGATCTTTGCCTTGGCCTTCCTGGACTCAGGCAACTTGAAGCTGAGACTCTGAGGGGTGGGTTTCCTGAGGGAAGGGAGGCAGAGGAGTTTAGAGAGTCTGGGAAAAAAGTCCAGGGTGAAGGGCACTGCCCTATGAGCACCTGAGCCCTGAGTGTGTGTGGTTGGAAAGCTGAATCCACAAAATCAGCAAGCACATGACAGTCTTCTTACCTGGTTCCTGTAATTAGGAACACTGTGTACTTTCTGCGAATGGACAGCACCAAGAGGTCCAGCTAGAATTTTGCTGGGCATAACAGCAGCCTTTCATATACCTTTATATAATATATATAATGAATTATATATATTACATATATAACTATATATAATACATATGGGTATTTGGGGAGATCATTATATATATATTTCTTTTTTCCCCCCAGTACAATGTTATTCATACAATTTCTTTTGAAATCTTTTAACGGGATTGAAGTGACCCTTTTACAACCATCCTAGCCTCCTAGCCAACATTCTCTCTTCCATCATTCTTTTGGGACTTTTGAGTGACACTTTCTTTTTTCTTTTTCTTTTTCTTTTTTTAAAGTATCATTTAGAATTGCTTTTACGATGCTTGAGAATCCTGAGTGCCTGGGTAGGTAGCTCTCTAAATGGAAGATGGGTTAATATGCATTTGAGTGCTTTTCTCTGTTCTTTCCAACTCCATAGCTAAATCAGGTTATCTTCCTCCTTGCTAGAGTCATGTCACAGATTAGGAATATCCATGAAGTTTAGCATCAGACATGTAGGAGTGTATATAAAAAGTGTCATGGTGTAGGAAGAGCTAGCTGGACAGCCATCAAGAAGGTGACCTTTACTCATGTTGCCCAAACTGGGTGGCCTTTTGAAAATAATTTTTCTGAATTTCTGTTTATGAATCTATATAATGGGAAGGTTAAGCTGGCTCAGTTCTTTAATATAAAAGGTCTGAAATGTCCTCTCCCTTTCTTTGATTCTTTTTTTTTTTTTAATTTATTTTTATTTTTTTATTTTTTAAAGATTTTTATTTATTCATTTGACACAGAGAGATCACAAGTAGGCAGAGAGGCAGGCAGAGAGAGAGAGAGGAGGAAGCAGGCTCCCCGCGGAGCAGAGAACCCGATGCGGGACTCGATCCCAGGACCCTGAGATCATGACCTGAGCCGAAGGCAGCGGCTTAACCCACTGAGCCACCCAGGCGCCCATCTTTGATTCTTTCCATAAATCCTTTCCAGCATGGGGATTTGCCCTCATTGGCCCCTGCTCCTATATTCTTATTTCCCTCGCTTTTTCCATAGCTGGCTCATTTTCACTTGGTAAAACTCCCAGCTCAAAAGTTACCTCCTCAGAGAAGCCTTCCTGGGCTAGCTGGTCTAAGCTGTCCTGTCCCCGACATTACCCTGTTTGTGTTTATGTTATATATATTTTCTGTCTCTCCCATGAAAGTTGAGATCTTGTGTGTCTCATTCACTGCTGGACCTTCTAAACTTGGAGAGTGCCTGGCATATAGCAAAAGCTCAACATCTATGTCGGTGTAAAAGAGTAATTTATACTTTTCACAGAATTAACCTCTTCTATGCACACTTTGCTATGATCAGTTTAATGTCTTAATTGCACCAACTTTAGAGTTGTGAGTGGTGGAAAGAGTATGATGGCTTTTGTATTCTTGCCAGTTTGGCTCACAGTCTCCTGGTTAAGGCTATGTGGGAATCCATGGAATCTGGGAGGGAGGCCCGGCATGATGTGTGAGCCATATATCTAACTGTCATCCAGCTGCAATGAACCACAGGACAGATCGCTTCAGCAACCATCTCTGGATGAAGATGGAGGACCCAGCGAACATCTCTAGTAAAGGAAAAGTCACTGGAAGAGACTGCTATGGTTCCTTATGTGAAATGATCAGTTTAAGTGATTCAGAGTTCACCCCATTAGTGTTTGAGGGGAAAGAAGGATGCTAGCATTACCTATGTACAAGTCTCATACTAACAAATCGAGGTCAGGAAATAACTCTTTTCTTCATTTCCTCAGAGAAAGTTCTGCATTCTTCAAAACTGTACTATACATAGCAAAGTATACCAGTCAGCCAGCAAATATTTCTCACACACTAACTTGCCACGTGACTTGCTGGGATGTTGAAAAATCTCTTGTCATAACCTCCCTCAACTTAAAAGCGCCCAGGAAACCCTTTGTGGATAGATTTTAGAATGATTAAATGGGATCCCAAGCCGGGCTTTAGTACAAGTGTTGAATTTATCAAAACCATCTATCGTTCTTAAATGGTGTCACAAAGTTGTCACTTTCTACCTTTCATTTTTCAAATCAACACCCAAAGGGGTTTGTTCACCTCTTAAAAAAATTGGCTCATGAAATGTAATCCTCTAGTGGCAGCTTTTTAAGGTCACATGGTCCAAGTATTATGGCAAAAATCATAGGCACTCTTGTCTGAGATAAGAGATTAGCATCTTTCTCTAGGTTTTTTTTTCTTTAATCCAAATGCGTTCTCTTTAGTAAAAGAGAAAAGCATGTGCAAATCTCAAGGAAACCTTATGAAGTTCACACTTCAGAGCAAATCATTTCTTAAAAGTAAATTTTTATTTTTTAAGGAAAAAGAAGACTGTAGCATACAACTGGGTACTTGCGTATTATTAGTAGAAATTGCAGTCTTTTTTGTAGTAAGATCACGAGACCTAATGAGCAGTAACCTGGAGTTTGACAGCTTTGGCAGTGGCTTACCCAACCTCATGCCCTTTCTACAGAAGAAAAGAGCAAAGGAAAACACCGTGCAATCTCAGAAGCATGAGACAAATTGGGAGAAACATTTCCAACTCATGTCCCAGACAAATGGTTAATTAGGAAACCGAAGAGAAAGAGCTGGTGCTTAGAAAATCTTTGCTTCATGTCTCTCCATTCCTCTGACACCACCACTGCACTCGAAGCACTCTCGATGTGTTTTTGGAGTAGTGTTGTTGGGGTCCAGAGCCAAAGGCCAAGAAAGAATTCTTGAGATATTTTCGGTGCAAAAGATGATTTTATGGAGGTACAGGACAAGACTCTAGGACAGAAAGAGCTGCTGTCCCAGGAATGTGAGGGACAATGGATTGTATACTTTGGGGTTGGGGGAAGTAAACACAAAGGAAATTCCAAAAGGACTTTTGTATGCTAAGGAAGACTCACAGGATACTGGAAGCCTTGCTATTGTCAAACTAAGGCTGCTTTTGCTCTAGCAAGGCATTAACTTTAAGACCTTGGGAGATTGCTTGAGGAGCATTATACTCTGACTGTTTCCAGTATTCAAGTATTTGTCAATGAGTTGTAGGTTAGAAGGACATTTAACTTTATCTCCATTTCCTTCTGCCTTTGTTCCCCATATTACTCTGACACCAGGTGTGTCACAATTCAGCAACACTAACTGGGTGTCCTACAATTTAGCTCAAATCCGATGCAATCTACTAGGGGATAGTGTCAGATCCCACAGTGTAAAGTCTCATCCCCATGAGACCACCCTCATATCCCTATTCAGGCACTAGTCCCAAGTCCAGCTAATCACCTGTTCTTCTGACTCATTAGCTGTAAATCAGAGGTTCCCATGACCTCCTTCTTGGGTTTGACTAATTTGTTAGAGGAGCTCACAGAATTCAGGACAACTGTTTATGTTTATTTAAACAGGCTATGATAAAAGATGCAGATGAGCATCCAGATGGAAGAGATGCATAAAACAAGGTAAGTGGGAAGGATACAGAGCTTCCAGGTCCTCTCCAGGAGCGCCACTCTCCATACATCTCTGCAGGTTCACCAACTTGAAAGCTTTCTGAACCTGTACTTTTGAGATTTTTATCTCATATGCATGATCCATCATTGATTCCATTTTCACCCCTTCTACCCTCCCTGAAGAATCAGAGGGGAGGTTGAAAATTCCAAGCTCCTAATAATGGTTTGGTCTTTCTGGTGACCAGCTCCCATCCAGAAGCCAACCAAGAGTTCTCTCATTGGAACAAAAGACGTTCCTTATCACCCAAGAAATTCAAAAGAATTTAGAAACTTGGCATCAGGAAGTAGAATCAAACCAAGTATTAGAACAAAGGATGCTCCTTGTGCTCTTATCACTTATGAAATTGTAAGGGTTTTTGGAGCTCTGAGCAAGGAACTGGGAGCAGAGACCAATATATATTTGTGTTCTATTATTTCACACTCGCAATCTAAAGACAAATGGGCAAAGGATGTGAACAGATAGAAAAAAAGATATAAATGGAAATATAAAACATATGAAAAATGTTGAACTTATCATAAAAAGAGAAATTCAAATTAAAACTACCTAGAAAATGTCATGATTCACCTACTAGATTGGCAAAAATCCAAAATTTGGAGCCACAGGAGAGCAAGTACTTTTATATGTACCTGGCAACAGAGCAAATTTGCACAACTCTACAAAAGACAATTTGGAAGCAGCTGTGAAATTTACAAATGCATGCATTCTTTGACCTGGCACTTCTACTTCTAGGAATTTATCCAACATTTATGCTTCTATGGGGGAGAAATGCTGTATATATAAGGTTATTCTTTGCATCATTGTTTATAATTGCAGATCAGAAACAACCTAGATGTCCATCAGAAGGGGACTGTTATCTGCACATTGAAGAAGTTCATCAGGTATGTTTATAGGAAGATTGCTAAGACATATTAAGTAAAAAAAGTAAGACTCAGAAAGTATATAGGAGTCTACCATTTGTTTCAAAAAAGAATAAAAACTTATAGGTATGTGTGTATTAGTAGTAGATAAGTATTTGCTTGTATATGGGCCAAATGGGTAAAGGTAGTCAAAAGGTATAAAATAAATAAGTAATGGAAATGTAAAGTGCAGCAGACAGCTATATTAATAATACTGTATTGCATATTTGAAAACTGCTAAGAGAGTAAATCTTTAAAATTCTTGTCACAAGAAAAAAGTGTGCACCTATTGTGGTGATGATGGATGTTAACCAGACAAATTGTGGTGATCTCTTTGCAATTTATATATATATTGAGTCATGTTGTATGTCTGAAACCAACATAATGTTATATGTCAATTATATCTCAATAAAAAAAAGAGAAAAAGACTACCTGCATGATTTAGGTATCTTATTCACCCATTATACAGATGAGAACACTGAAACTCAGAGAGGTGAAGCTATTTGCTCAAGGTTACACAGTGGGAGAGATATAATCTGAGTTCAGAACCATCAGATGCTAAAAGACTCCTTCTTAAATATTTATACCACATTGCAAATTGTGTCCCTCCTCTGACGCTCAGTTTATTCAATGCTTTCAATTGTTAAATAAGGACATGGAACCTTCTCACTGAATTGGCACAGTTAGGTGAAGTTGTGCTGGGGAGAGCTGATCTTGGGGCTTGATGTATAGTAGGTGCTCAGTAAATGCTTCTTCCTTCCATTACTAAGATCCTAGAACCCTGAGTCTAGGCTTTCTGAGTTGGTTAAGGCCTTATCTCTGAATTCTGGCTAAGACTGTTTGGAATGTGATAGTATATTTTTGAAAAACAAACTAGATTTCTAAAAAATACAAAAAGTAATATATGGTCATAAAGAAAAGAAGAAGCCCAGGACAGTGTCAAGTAATTACCTTCTCACAGCTATAAACACTGTTGATATTTTTGTACACTTTCAGAAAGTTTGCATTTTTTCTTTTATCATTTGATAAGTTGGGGACATCTTTCCAGCTCAGTACAAGTTGTTTTCATTCATTGTCATAGTTGCATAATATCTCATTATTGTAATTCAACCATTCATTTAACAAATATTTACTCAGCCCCTGCTCTGTCCAGGATTTAATGTAGGCACAAACGAGAGAGACATGAACAGACATAGTGGTCTCTACCAGTCAGGGAGGTCACATTTTCTATTTAACAGCCCCTACTCATGAATAGTCAAGTTGTTTCTAGCCTGTTGCTCCAAAGACAATGGTGCTGTGACCCCTCTGTGAACCGGTGAACATTTATGTGAAGCATGGTTCCTTGAAGGGGTATGTTAAACTAAAAGGTTCATGTTCTTTTAGGATCTTAATAGATGGTACAACTCCCAACCTTAGCCCAATACTGCAGAAAACACCCTCAAAAATTTTTTTTTAATTTTTAATTTTTTATGAACATACAGTGTATATTAGCCTGAGGGATGCAAGTCTGTGAATCTCCTGGTTTATATACTTCACAGCACTCATCATAGCACATACTCTCCCCAATGTCCATAACCCAACCACCTTCTCCCTCCCCCCCCATCAACCCTCAGTTTGTTTTGTGAAATTAAAAGTCTCTTATGTTTTGTGCTCCTCACGATCCCTTCTTGTTTCATTTTTTCCTTCCCTACCCCCAAATCCCCCACATTGCCTCTCAAGTTCTTCTTATCAGGGAGATCATATGATAATTGTCTTTCTCCAATTGACTTATTTTGCTCAGCATAATACCCTCTAGTTCCATCCACGCTGTTGCAAAAGGTCAGGTTTCATTTCTTTTGATGGATGCATAGTATTCCATTGTATATATATACCACATGTTTATCCATTCATCTGTTAATGGACATCTAGGCTCTTTCCATAGTTTGGCTATTGTGGACATTGCTGCTATAAACATTCACTTGCACATACCCCTTGAGATCACTACATTTGTATCTTTAGGGTAAATACCCAGTAGTGTGATTGCTGGGTCATAAGATAGCTCTATTTTCAACTTTTTGAGGAACCTCCATGCTGTTTTCCAGAGTGGTTGCACCAGCCTGCAACAGTGTAGGTGGGTTCCCCCTTCTCCGCATCCTCACCAGCATCTGTCATTTCCTGACTTGTTAATTTTAGCCATTCTGACTGGTGTGAGGTGGTATCTCATTGTGGTTTTGATTTGTATTTCCCTGATGCCGAGTGATGTGGAACAATTTTTCATGTGTCTGTTGGCCATCTGGATATCTTCTTTGCAGAAGTGTCTCTTCATGTCTTCTGCCCATTTCTTTCTTTTTTTTTAATTAAAAAAAATTAACAGAGAAAGAGAGGTCACAAGTAGGCAGAGCAGCAGGCAGAGAGATAGGAGGAAGCCAGCTCCCTGCTGAGCAGAGAGCCTGATGCGGGGCTCAATCCTGAGACCCTGAGATCATGACCTGAGCTGAAGGCAGAGACTTAGCTCAATGAGCCACAGAGTGCCCCTACTCTGCCAGTTTCTTGATTGGATTATTTGTTCTCTGGGTGTTGAGTTTGATAAGATCTATATAGATTTTGGATACTAGCTCTTTATATGATATGTTGTTTGCAAATATCTTCTTCCATTCTGCCAGTTGTCTTTTGGTTTTGTTAACTGTTTCCTTTGCTGTGCAAGAGCTTTCAATCTTGATGAAGTCCCAATAGTTCACTTTTCCCTTGCTTCCCTTGCTTTTGGCGATGTTCCTAGGAAGAAGTTGCTGTGGTTGAGGTCAAAGACGCTGTTGCCTGTGTTCTCCTAAAGGATTTGGATGGATTCCTTTCTCACATTGAGGTCCTTCAACCATTTTGAGTCTATATTTATGTGTGGTATAAGGAAATGGTCCAGTTTCATTTTTCTGCATATGGCTGTCCAATTTTCCCAACACCATTTGTTGAAGAGACTGTCTTTTTTCCATTAGACATTCTTTCCTGCTTTGTTGAAGATTAGTTGACCATAGAGTTGAGGGTCTATTTCTGGGCTCTCTATTTTGTTCCCTTGATCTATGTGTCTGTTTTTGTGCCAGTACCATACTGTCTTGATGATGACAGCTTTGTAATACAGCTTGAACACTGGAATTGTGATGCCACCAACTTTGGCTTTCTTTTTCAATATTCCTCTGGCTCTTCGAGGTCTTTTCTGGTTCCATATAAACTTTAGGATTATCTGTTCCATTTCTTTAAAAAAAAAAAAAGGGGCAGTATTTTGGTAGGGATTGCTTTAAACATGTAGATTGCCTTAGGTAGCATAGACCTTTTCACAATACTTGTTCTTCCAATCCATGAGCGTGGAGCATTTTTCCATTTCTTTGTGTCTTTCTCAATTCCTTTCACGAGTACTTTATAGTTTTCTGAGTACAGATTCTTTGCCTCTTTGGTTAGGTTTATTCCTAGGTACCTTATGGTTTTGGGTGCAATTGTAAATGGGTTTGACTCCTTAATTTCTCTTTCTTCTGTCTTGTTGTTGGTGTATAGAAATGCAACTGATTTTTGTGCATTGATTTTATATCCTGGCATTTAACTGAATTCCTGTACCAAGTGCTAGCAGATTTGGAGTGGAGTCTTTTGGGCTTTCCACATAAAATACCATATCATCTGCAAAGAGTGATAGTTTGGCTTCTTCTTTGCCAGTTTGGATGCCTTTAATTTCTTTTTGTTATCTGATTGCTGAGGCTAGGACTTCTAGTACTATATTGAATAGCAGTGGTGATAATGGACATCCCTGCCGTGTTCCTTACCTTAGCAGAAAAGCTCTCAGTTTTTCTCCATTGAGAATGATATTCGCTTTTTTTATAGATGGCTTTGATGATATTGAGGTATGTACCCTCGCCTACACTTTGAAGAGTTTTGATCAGGAAAGGATGCTCTACTTTGTCAAATGCTTTTTTCAGCATCTATTGAGAGTATGATATGGTTCTTGTTCTTTCTTTTATCAGTGTATTGTATCACATTGATTGATTTGTGGATGTTGAACCAACCTTGCAGCCCTGGAATAAATCCCACTTGGTTGTGGTGAATAATCCTTTTAATGTACTGTTGGATCCTATTGGCTAGTATTTTGGTGAGAATTTTCGGATCTGTGTGCATCAAGGATATTGGTTTGTAATTCTCTTTTTTGATGCAGTCTTTGTCTGGTTTGGGATCAAGGTAATGCTGACCTCATCAAATGAGTTTGGAAGTTTTCCTTCCATTTCTATATTTTGGAACAGTTTCAGGAGAATAGGAAATAATTCTTTCTTAAATGTTTGGTAGAATTCCCCTGGGAAGCCGTCTGGCCCTGGGCTCTTGTTTTTTGGGATATTTTTAATGACTGTTTCCATCTCTTTATTGGTTATGGGTCTGTTCAGGTTTTCTATTTCTTCCTGGTTCAGTTTTGGTAGTTTATACGTCTCTAGGAATGCATCCATTTCTTCCAGATTGTCAAATTTGCGGGCGTAGAGTTGCTCATAATATGTTCTTATAATTGTTTGTATTTCTTTGGTGTTGGTTGTGATCTCTCCTCTTTCATTCATGATTTTATTTATTTGGGTCCTTTCTCTTTTCTTTTTGATAAGTCTGGCCAGGGCTTTATCAATCTTATTATTTTTTCCAAAGAACCAGCTCCTAGTTTCATTGATTTGTTCTATTGTTTTTGGTTTCTATTTCATTGATTTCTGCTGTGATCTTTATTATTTCTCTTCTCCTGCTGGGTTTAGGCTTTATTTGCTCTTCTTTCTCCAGTTCCTTTAGGTGTAGGGTTAGTTGTGTATTTGAGACCTTTCTTGTTTCTTGAGAAAGGCTTGTATCATTTATTTTTTCCTCTCAGGATTGCCTTTGCTGTGTTCCACAGATTTTGAACAGTTTCGTTTTCTTTATCATTTGTTTCCATGAATTTTTTCAATTCGTCTTTAATTCCCTGGTTGACCCATTCATTGTTTAGTAGAATGCTCTTTAGCCTCCATGTTCTTGGGTTCTTTCCAAATTTCCTCTCATGATTGAGTTCTAGCTTCAGAGCATTGTGGTCTGACAATATGCAGGGAATGATCCCAATCTTTTGTTACTGGTTGAGACCTGATTTGTGACCCAGCATGTGATCTATTCTGGAGAATGTTCCATGTGCACTAGAGAAGAATGTGTATTCTGTTGCTTTGGGATGGAATGTTCTGAATATATCTGTGGTGTCCATCTGGTCCAGTGTGTCATTTAAGGCCTTTATTTCCTTGATCTTTTGCTTAGATGATCTGTCCATTTCAGTGTGTGGGATGTTAAAGTCCCTTAATATTATTTTATTATTGTCAATGCTTTTCTTTTATTTTGTTATGAATTGGTTATATAGTTGGCTGCTCTTATGTTAGGCCAGAGATATTTAAAATTGTTAGATCTTCTGGTTGGACAGACCCTTTGAGTATGATATAGTGTCCTTCCTCATCTCTTATTATAGTCTTTGGCTTAAAATCTAATTGATCTGCTCTAAGGATTGCCACCCCAGCTTTCTTTTGATGTCCATTAGCATGGTAAATTGTTTTCCATCTCCTCACTTTAAATCTGGAGGTGTCTTTGGGTCTAAAATGAGTTTCTTGTAGACAGCATATTGATGGGTTTTGTTTTTTTTAATCCATTCTGATACCTTGTGTCTTTTGATTGGGGCATTTAGCCCATTTACATTCAGATTAACTATTGAAAGATAAGAATTTAGTGCCACTGTATTGCCTATAACGGGACTGTTACTGTATATTGTCTCTGTTCCTTTCTGGTTTACTACTTTTAGGCTCTCTCTTTAATTAGAGGACCCTTTTCAATATTTCCTGTAGAATTGGTTTGGTGTTTACAAATTCTTTTAGTTTTTCTTTGTCCTGGAAGCTTTTTATCTCTCCTTTTATTTTCAGTGATAGCTTAGCTGGATATAGTATTCTTGGCTGCATGTTTTTCTCATTTAGTGCTCTGAATATATCATGTCAGTTCTTTCTGGCCTGCCAGGTCTCTGTGGATAAGTATGCTGCCAATCTAATATTTTTACCATTGTATGTTACAGACTTTTTGTCCCAGGCTGCCTTCTCTTTGTCTCTAAGACTTGTAAGTTTTACTATTAGATGACAGCATGTGGAATTATTCTTATTGATTTTGAGCGGGGTTCTCTGTGCCTCGTGGATTTTGATGTTTGTTCCCTTTGCCATATTAGGGAAATTTTCTACAATAATTTGCACCAATATACCTTCTGCCCTCTTCTCTCTTCTTCTTCTGGAATTCCAATTATTCTAATAGTGTTTCATCTTATGGTATCAGTTATCTCTTGAATTCTCCCCTCATGGTCCAGTAGGTGTTTGTCTCTTTTTTGCTCAGCGTCTTTGTTCTCTGTAATTTGGTCTTCTATGTCACTAATTCTCTCTTCTGCCTCATTTATCCTAGTGGCAAGAGCCTCCATTTTTCATTGCACCTCATTAATAGCTTTTTTGATTTCAGCTTGGTTAGATCTTAGTTCTTTTATTTCTTCAGAAAGGGCTTTTATTTCTCACCTTTAGAGAAACAGTGTTTCTCTAATATCTTCCATGCCTTTTTCAAATCCAACTAGCACCTTGAGAATTATCATTCTGAACTCTACATCTGACATATTACTGATGTCTGCATTGATTAGGTCCCTAGCCTTTGGTACTGCCTCTTATTCTTTTTATTTATTTATTTATTTTGTGGTGAGTTTTTCTGTCTTGTCATTTTATCCAGATAAGAATATATGAAAGAGAGAATAAAATATTACAGGGGTTGCAAAGCCCCCAGAAAAATGTGCATTAACCAAATCAGAAGAGTCCCAAATCATGGGGAGAAGAAAGGGGGAAAAAAGAAGTCCAAAAAATTTAAAAAAAATTAAAAATTATATATATATGTATTAGACTTGTGAATAGAACAGATCCACCCACTTGATTTGGGGTGTATTTTGGTCTCTTAGAAGAAACTACCTCCCAAAATTTTAAAGAATGAAAAACTTATATGTTCATATACAAAAATATGGGTAAACATGATGTAGGGTTGGAATATGACTGTAAAGATGAAAAATTAAAAAAAAAAACCTAAAAAAGGAGTTGATAAGATAAGTTGGTTGGGAAAAGAAAGAAAAAGAACGTGGAGAGAATTTGCTTAGGCTGGATACTAGAACAAAGCCCTGTGCTAGGTTTGGGTATATTTTGATCTATTAGAAGAAGTTGTATCTTAAATTTTTTTTTTTTTTTTTAAGAGAGAGACTCTTTTTTTTTTTTTTTTTAAGATTTCATTTATTTATTTGACAGAGAGAAATCACAAGTAGGCAGAGAGGCAGGCAGAGAGAGAGAGAGAGGAGGAAGCAGGCTCCCTGCTGAGCAAAGAGCCCAATGGGGACTCGATCCCAGGACCCTGAGATCATGACCTGAGCCGAAGGCAGCGGCTTAACCACTGAGCCAGCCAGGCGCCCTGTATCTTAAAATTTTTTAAAGAAAAAACCCTATATGTATACAAAAAATAAAGTTAGATACAATGGAGGATAAAATATGACTATAATAATGAAGGTTCAAAAGGATTTTTTTTTTAAATGAAAGGTATTGTTAAGATAAAGTAGTTAAAAAAATTTAAAGAGGAAAGAGTAAAAGTTAAAAAATTAGAATAAGAAAAATTAAAATTTAAAAAATTTATTTAACTTTGTAAGACTAAAGAATCATGGGGAGAAAGCCATGAATTCTATGCTTTGCTTTCCCCTCCTCTGGAATTCTGCTGTTGCCTTGATCAGTGGGCTTCATCTTGGCTGGATGTTCTTGCCGATCTTCTGGGGGAGGGGCCTTTTGTAGTGATTCTCAAGTGTCTTTGTCTGAGGTGGAATTTCACTGCCCTTGCCAGGGGCTGGGCTAAGTAATCTGCATGGGTTCACTCTCAGGAGCTTTTGTTCTCTGAACGCTTTTTGTAGAGCTCTGGAGGACAGGAATGAAAATGGTGACCTCTCAATCTCTGGCCCGGAGGAGCCAAGAGCTTGGGGCCCCACTCCTCAGTGTGCCCTTGGAGAAAAGTGCTCAATCACTCCCGTCTCCTTGGTATCTGGCCCTGCTCTGAGCTCATCTGGCCTGTGACTGAGTGTTTCTGTCTCTGGCACACAGCTCTGTTTGGAGTCTCTAAACCCAGCAGATTCTGACACTCTGCTCTTCCAGGAGGGTCTCCCTGGATCTGCCACTTGTGGTGTCCCTGATCAAAGAGCAGTGGTCTGTGCCATGGATCACAGTTTAAGATAACCCTCAGGTGGGAGCTCACTTCCTGGCTCTGTCTCTGTAGCTGGCTTCCCTGCTCTAATACCTGAGAGCTCTGCTACACTCAGACTCCCCTGATCCGTCTGTGACCCCATGGGACCTGAGACCACACTGTCCCCATGAGGGCTCCACCCCCACTTAGCCTCTGGAGTGATGTTCCTCAGTGAAGTAGACTTTTAAAAGTTCTAATGTTGTGCTCCGTTGCTCTGCTGCTCACCGAGAACCAGCCCCTTCCCCTGTGGTCTTTCTGTCACTTCGGATTCACTTCTCTGCAAGTCCTATATTTGAGAAAGTGGTTGATTTTCTGTTTCTAGAATTGCTGTTCTTCTTATCTTCCATCTCCTGTTGGATTTGTAGGTGTTTGGAATGGTTTCGTAACTATCTATCTGAATTCCTGTGACCGATGTCATCTTAGCCTGCTACTCCTCCGCCATCTTGATTCTAGAGAGTCCCATCCTCAAAAATTTTATATGTATGTATGTATGTATTGTATATAAGCAGTTAGGTATTTGCTTGTACATGCTTGAAATATCTATGGAATGAGGTACTCACTGCATAAGCAGTGAAAGAGACAGAGGAAAAATGATTCTCTTACTGTGCATAATGTGATAATGTAAAGGAAAGTAGAAGGTACCATGGAGATCCAGAGATAAGAATGACTCTTTCTAGGACCCGGTAAAAGGAAGAGTAAATTTTGATCTACAGAAGGTGATTCTTCAGATAATGAGGATGGAATAGGATACTCCAGGTAGAAAAAGTGTCCAAGGGCTTGAGAGAGGATGATGTGACATTTGGTGCTGAATAATAATGTGGCCAGAGTTTTCAGGTGAACTAGAATTGAGTGTGTCAGGAAAGACTGACTGCAAGCCAGGGATTCAAGATGGGTGAAGATGCTGGGGTGGGAGGAAGATAAGTGATTGACACCAGCCTCATTGTGGGGAGCTGTTGCTTTGGGCCACCAGAAATACAACTAAAGATGCAAGAAAGAACTCTGCACAAACTACTTAGCCTCATGATGGTAATCCTTTCTGGGAAGACTGGAGGAAAACAAGCCTGGTCCCTACTCCTGCCCTGCCTGGTATACCTTCCATTGCATTGCCAGTGTCATTCATGGTGTGCAGATCAAACTGTGTCCACCACTGACTTGAAATACCTTGACCTGCTCCACGGATCTCAGAATCAGGTCCACATTGCTCAGTGAAGCACATAGATCTCTGTGATGTGGTCTTGTCCTCATGCTTCCCACCCCCTTCTCCCTGAACATGATTCTCCAGTTATCCTGTACCACTTGAGCTCGGCCCACCAACATAATTCTGTTCCATGCCTCTGCTTTTTCTCCTGATATGGATGTCCCATCTTCCCTTCCTTCTTGCTCATGCCTGATCAACATTTCAGGCATAGCTCTGATGTCCTCTCTTTTGGGCAGCCTTCTTTAAGGGCCCATTCTTCCCTGTCTTACCCCAGGCTGATTTCAGTGTTGTCCTCTATCTTCCTGAACTATACAACATATATATCTCTGGGAGAAGTGGGGGGAAAAATTCAAGTTTAGTGGCAGAGAGAACTTGTCTCTATTTTATCCCTTATCCTAAATCTTGGTGACTTTATGCCAGCTAGTCAAGGAATTCTCTTCTATAACATGGGGCAAATAATCTTATTTCACATGACTGTGATGTGGCTCAAACAGGATTGTATATACAAAGCATGATTCACAATGTGTGACCCCAAACATGCTTAACCAGAACACCTCTTGCTGTGGGTATTACTACAGGTGGTCTCCGTGCTGTTGCCACTGCTGGAGCATTTTTATTTCCCCCATCAAAAGTAACTGTTTATGCAATTTGTTCTTTTGGGTTTTCCCTTTGCCAAAGAGGGACTATCTTCCAAGCATCTCCTATGTTCAGTGCAAAGTGTACCTCCTTATTAGGCACCCAGAAGATAATTATTGAAATCAACTAATTAACTATAAAATGGATAAATACATAATGTATAATACCATAATATGGTCATAATAATGGTGGTGATGGCAATGTGGATTTGCACAGTTATGTAGCCTAACAAGGCACTTTGGCATACTTTCATTAAGTTTTACTCCTTACTTCATTTCTTGTTACCAAAGAGTATCATTATTTACCAATGCTCCCACTTAAATAAAGGATGTGTTACTTGATGCATTAGTTTAAATGCTCTAAGAAAGGTACTGTGTGCTATCTCTTTGATGAATTTGACCTATAATTTGATTATATAAGAAAACATCTCTGCAGGGGCTCCCTGAAGAAACAGGAAAGAACACGGGAGATGAGGAACAGCTGATGGTAAGGAACTCAGCCGGGTGCAGGGATGAGGTAGTGTTGTTAAAAAAAAAAAAAAAAGGATTTTCATCTAAAATGAAAAAAGAAGAGGAGAGAAAAAACAGCTACCTTTATACAAGATAGTATGATTTGCTTCCATTTATGGGCATAATGGGAAAAAATAACTTGAACATTGGGGTTAAATTGGGTTGACTTGAAAAGAAATCCAGCTGGATAAAATGGCAAATCTGAACTGAAATGTAAGGTATCCTTGAAATGGCATTAGAGATGTGAGGAAAATGGTTATACTTTAGGATGGGTGATTGCTCTGCAACCCAGAGGAGACTGGGGGATAAGTTCATTTCAACTTCCCTGGTATCCAGCCCATTAGAGCTCACAGAAACCCCAGTTTCACTGGTCTCACTCTACACTAGGTAAGTGGAGGGCTGAACTGGCCTTCTGGGGCAATCTTTGGTTGAGGATGTCCATGTTTCTGCACCAGTATCTCTCAGTCTTGGCGAGGTGGCTGATCAGTATAAATTGAAGCTCCATCTACTTCACCTCCATGCTGTTGCTCAACTTGTCATCACCTGTCACCCAACGGTACTGCAATTTCCCATCTACTCAAGACAGAAACCTCGGTATCATCCTCTTCCTTTTCTTTCAACTTCCGTATCAAGTCCGTCAACAAGTGTGTCAGTTTACCTCCTAAATATGTCTCTGATCTGTGCTCTTTTCTCTTTCTCCACTCCCAGGCTGCTAGTCCAACTTCCAACATCTTTTACTTCTAATTGTTCTCTGTGCTTCCCTCATGCCTTTTGCATACTCCAGTTTCCTAACTGCAGCCAGAAGGAGCTCTTAAAACCAAAGTTAGACCTTCAGGGGCTTGAAAACCAAGCCTCCTTTGGTCTACCAATCCTGAATCATGTGACTTATATCTTCCACCTCAAATCCTGCTCCTATTGTTCTCCCTTTCATCTAACATCTTTAGCTCCAACCTTTACTCAGGGTTTTCACTTGGCCGTGCATGCTCCATTCATCAGTGGCCACCAGCGTCTCCAAGGTTTCCTCATGCAACCTCTCAAATCCTTAAGCCTTAAGGTCCATATGCATAATCCCAATATATCCATCCTTGATCTTCAATGTTCTGACTCCTTCATGCCCCCCAAAGTTATGGTTTCCTCTGCCTGAAACACCTGTCCCTCTTCCTCTATACCCTCTTTGTTAGAAAGGTGAAGAGAGGCAAATCTAGACCACCTCAAGATCCCACTTTTCCCCCATATAGAGACTTTCTAGAAGATGGCATAGTAGATCTGCTGTCCTTTCTCCTGGAACACCCACTGCTATGGATCTAGTCCACTTCTTGTGTGGGATAATGAATGCTGGGGAGATTGTGTGCTCTGTGCTACTTTTTCAATTTCTTAGCTTCTCCCCAAGAAGCCCATTTCATATATCCACAATTCATGGCCTTATTGTGTGTGCCTGATGACTGAATTCATCTTATTCCCATTTCTAGAATATACATGCCATGGGGGAGGGCACCCACCTAGCACATTTACCTCCATCTTCTCTGTTCCTCCTTGTTTAGTCTAAAGAGTGGTGACTCTGGCAGCCAACAATCTGTGCAGAATCTTAGCGCCAAAACCTACTGGATGTGTCAATGTGAAAAAGTGATTTCAAATCTCTGTGTCTCCTTTTAAAATGAGAAAACTAGCAGAACCTCTGTCATGGGTTCTTGAGAATTAAACTAGTTAGCATTCATCAAACATGTAGGACAGTGCTAGGTACTTGGAAGATCCCATGTCAGTTTGGATTACCCTTTTTATGGTAGATGCTCAATAAACATAGGAAAGAATGAATAGAAGAACTATGTATGTATCAGCTAAAACATCACCTCTTCCACAAGGCCATTCCTGAAATCCCAGCTAAATCAGGTTCTTCTCCATCAGGGCACATTGTCAGTTTGTCCTTTCCTCCTTAATGTCTTAGTCTCAGGGGTTTCTCTCCCTGACTAAATATAAACACTCCAAAGACCAGCCCCTCTTTACTCCATTGGTCATTTTCTCATGTGCCCAGCACATGGTGTTGCCGAAGATTAAGTCCTTAATGAAAGAAGTGGAACACAAAGATGGAAAACCATGGAGTACATCCAAGTGACTGTGTGTTCCAGTAATGCAGAACACTGGAGGCCAGTGTTGTACCCTGGGATTATATATACAGGGACCACGTGGCTTTAGTGATCCAAGCAAAGCTGTTAAGGGAGCTTTGAGGACCCAGATGCCAAAGATGAATTGAATTGATAAATTTGAATGTCCATGTGCCTACCCTTATAATCAGAACAGAATTCCATGTGGCTGAAGTCATGGTCTTTGGAGTCAGAACTGGTTGCGAATCTTGGTTCTGCCATCTGCTGGCCAGGTGACTGAAGGCAAATACTTTAGCATTTTGGGGCCTCAATTTCTCAGTCTATATAATGAGGGATCATTACTGTTCATTTCATGATTGTGAGAATTAAATCGGAGAATGCATGTGATTTGCTTAGAATATATGACTTATCTTCTGTGTACATCTTGGTTTCCACTAAAAAGAAAGGAAAAGAATAAAAGAGAAAAGAGTGGTGCCTGGGTGGCTCTGTTGGTTAAGTGTCTCACCCTTGATCTTGGCTAAGGTCTTAATCTTGTAGCTATGAGTTCAAGTGCTATATTGGGCTCCATGGTGTGTGTGGAGCCTACTTGAAATTAAATTAAATTAAATTAAATTAAATTAAATTTTGTGCCAATACCATACTGTCTTGATGATGACAGCTTTGTAATACAGCTTGAAGACTGGAATTGTGATGCCACCAACTTTGGCTTTCTTTTTCAATATTCCTCTGGCTCTTCGAGGTCTTTTCTGGTTCCATATAAACTTTAGGATTATCTGTACCATTTTTTTGGAAAAAAAAAAAAAAGGACGGTATTTTGGTAGGGATTGCTTTAAACATGTAGATTGCCTTAGGTAGCATAGACCTTTTCACAATACTTGTTCTTCCAATCCATGAGCGTGGAGCATTTTTCCATTTCTTTGTGTCTTTCTCAATTCCTTTCACGAGTACTTTATAGTTTTCTGAGTACAGATTCTTTGCCTCTTTGGTTAGGTTTATTCCTAGGTATCTTATGGTTTTGGGTGCAATTGTAAATGGGTTTGACTCCTTAATTTCTCTTTCTTCTGTCTTGTTGTTGGTGTATAGAAATGCAACTGATTTTTGTGCATTGATTTTATATCCTGGCACTTAACTGAATTCCTGTACCAAGTGCTAGCAGATTTGGAGTGGAGTCTTTTGGGCTTTCCACATAAAATACCATATCATCTGCAAAGAGTGATAGTTTGGCTTCTTCTTTGCCAGTTTGGATGCCTTTAATTTCTTTTTGTTATCTGATTGCTGAGGCTAGGACTTCTAGTACTATATTGAATAGCAGTGGTGATAATGGACATCCCTGCCGTGTTCCTTACCTTAGCAGAAAAGCTCTCAGTTTTTCTCCATTGAGAATGATATTCGCTTTTTTTATAGATGGCTTTGATGATATTGAGGTATGTACCCTCGCCTACACTTTGAAGAGTTTTGATCAGGAAAGGATGCTCTACTTTGTCAAATGCTTTTTTCAGCATCTATTGAGAGTATGATATGGTTCTTGTTCTTTCTTTTATCAGTGTATTGTATCACATTGATTGATTTGTGGATGTTGAACCAACCTTGCAGCCCTGGAATAAATCCCACTTGGTTGTGGTGAATAATCCTTTTAATGTACTGTTGGATCCTATTGGCTAGTATTTTGGTGAGAATTTTCGGATCTGTGTGCATCAAGGATATTGGTTTGTAATTCTCTTTTTTGATGCAGTCTTTGTCTGGTTTGGGATCAAGGTAATGCTGACCTCATCAAATGAGTTTGGAAGTTTTCCTTCCATTTCTATTTTTTTGGAACAGTAACCCTAATCTTAACTGGCACAAAAACAGACACATAGATCAATGGAACAGAATAGCGAGCCCAGAAATAGACCCTCAACTCTATGGTCAAGTAACCTACGACAAAGAAGGAAAGAATGGCAAAGAGACAGTCTCTTCAACAAATGGTGTTGGGAAAATTGGACAGCCACATGCAGAAAAATGAAACAGGACTATTTCTTTACACCACACACAAAAATAGACTCAAAATGGATGAAGGACCTCAATGTAAGAAAGGAATCCATCAAAATCCTTTAGGAGAACACAGGCAACAGCGTCTTTGACCTCAACCACAGCAACTTCTTCCTAGGAACATCACCAAAGGCAAGGGAAGCAAGGGCAATAATGAACTATTGAGACTTCATTAAGATTGAAAGCTCTTGCACAGCAAAGGAAACAGTTAACAAAACCAAAAGACAACTGACAGAATGGGAGAAAATATTTGCAAATGACATATAAAGAGCTAGTATCCAAAATCTATATAGATCTTATCAAACTCAACACCCAGAGAACAAATAATCCAATCAAGAAATGGGCAAAGGACATGAACAGACATTTCTGCAAAGAAAACATCTAGATGGCCAACAGACACATGAAAAAAGTGTTCCCCATCACTTGGCATCAGGGAAATACAAATCAAAACCACAATTAGATACTGCCTCACACCAGTCAGAATGGCTAAAATTAATAAGTCAGGAAATGACAGATGCTGGTGAGGATGCGGAGATAGGGGAACCCCCCTACACTGTTGGTGGGAATGCAGGCTGGTGCAACCATTCTGGAAAACAGCATGGAGGTTCCTCAAAAAGCGAAAATAGAGCTATCCTACGACCTGGCAATTGCACTACTGGGTATTTACCCTAAAGATACAAATGTAGTAATCTCAAGGAGAACATGCACCTGAATGTTTATAGTAGCAATGTCCACAATAGCCAAACTATGGAAAGAGCCTAGTCCACGAACAGATGAATGGATAAACATGTATATATATATATAATGGAATACTATGCAGCCATCAAAAGAAATGAAATCTTACCCTTTGCAACAGCGTGGATGGAACTAGAGGGTATTATGCTGAGCGAAATAAGTCAATCGGAGAGAGACAATTATCATATGATCTCCCTGATATGAAGAATTTGAGAGGCAATGTGGGGGATTTGGGGGTTAGGAAAGGAACAAATGAAACAAGATGTGATCAGGAGGGAGACAAACCATAAGAAAAACTTAATCTGACAAAACAAACTGAGGGTTGCCAGAGCGAGGAGAGTAGGGAAAGTGTGGTGGGGTTATGGACATTGGGGAAGGTATGTGCTATAGTGAGTGCTGTGAAGTATGTAAACCTGGCAATTCACAGACCTGTACCCCTGGGGGCTAATAATACATTATATGTTAATATAAAAAATTAAAAATTTAAAAATTTAAATTAAATTAATAGAAAAGAGAGAAGAAAAAGAGGAGAAAACAGTATATGAGGAATAGACACAACTATTAGAAGTACAGAAGAGGAGGGGTTAAATGGCATAGCAGATTAGAGCCTATGGGGAGGGATGAGGGTATGAGGAGAGCATGTTTGCCTTATAGAGCCCATGAAAATTTGAGAACTTGGAAGCACTATGAACTCCTAGAGGCTGGAGGTGCGGACTAAGACTGAAAACACTAGAATACTTAAAAGTTTGACACAGAACAGTGAGACCTTAGAGCTCCCACTTTTTCCTGCCAGGAGACAGCCCCTCTTCCCTCCTCCATGGACTAGAGGTTTTGTCTCAGGCCTTGAGGAGACTAGTCAGAGTGGAGTGGAAAAGAGATGTATCAAAAGAAATAAGAGGCATCAAATGAAAGCCTGCAGACTGACTGATGAAACATAGCAGCCTGCCCTGGTCCCTATTTCCTAACTCACTTCCAGAACATCAGCCTCCTGTCACTGCCAACACACACAGGAGATCACAGATCCTTCTTCGGAGATATGGAATTACTGAAGAGAAAACTGCTACAAATCTTGACATCCTGGCCATGCAGAGGTCTCCTCAGTGAAAAACCCAGTTTGCCTACAATGCACCTCAGTGAGGCTCACCAGCACAGAGCTGCCACTCAAGTCTCTGTGGCTCATTCTTACATGTACAGCATCACTCAATACTTGAAAAATTCCAGAAAGATGCCAACATGAAAGACAGAGAAAAAAAAAAAACCAGGAAAAAAGAAACTCAGAAGGAATAAAGATGAAAAAGAGAGCAAAAGCACACTTAAAAATTGTATAATTAACATCTTTAGGATAAAGACAGGGTATTAAACCCATAAAAAAGACAGGATGACTTAACAAAGGAACGATAAGAAAGGAATAATTTTAAAAATATAACAACTCTTTAATTTTAAAAATATAACAACTGAAATAAAAAATTAAATAGAAAGTTTGGTAGAAATGTCAAGAAAGTCCTTCAAAACTGGAGCTAAAATCAAAGAGGTGAACATTAGACTGGAAGAGATAGGAAAAAATAAGAGAACTGATTTAGGGGATCTAATATTCAGCTAATGGGAACCCTAGAAAGAGTAAAGAGAAGAAAAATTGGGAGGATGTTATCAGAGAAATAGTACAAAGAACTTTCTCAGAATAGAAAGACATTGCTTTTCAGATTGAGGGTCTCATTCCCATCCCCATCACAGTGAATGAAAAGAAACCCACAGCAAGGCATGTCCTCAAGAAATTTTAGATTACCAATGAAAATAAGAAGAATTAAGGTTTTTAGGTGAAAAAGTGAGTCAGTACAAAGATATTAGGTTCAGAATGCATTAAAGAATACAATAGGGGTGCCTGGGTGGTGCAGCCATTAAGCGTCTGCCTTTGGTTCAGGTCATGATTGCAGGGCCCTGGGATTGAGCCCCGTGTCAGGCTCCCTGCTTGGTGGAAGCCTGCTTCTCCCTCTCCCACTCCCCCTGCTTATGTTCCCTCTCTCGCTGTGTCTCTCTCTGTCAAACAAATAAATGAAGAAAAAAAACCAATACAATAATGGCACAATATGTTGGAAGACAAAGAGAAATATCCTCAAAATTCTGAAGGACATTTTACTGTTTTCAAACAAATGATTCTTTGTTAAGTCACTTTTCAATAAAACCTGAGTATAAACCAAAGCCATTTTTAGACAGTAAAGAATTTAAAAATGTTATCTCCCATGCACCCATTCATATGAAGCTATTAGAAGATACGTTTCAGCAGAAAAAGGTGAATAAACCAATAGGACAACATAAGGAATCCAACAGAAAGGCAGTGGAAGGGAGCTCCAGATCATAGTCATAGAGCAGTCCTGGGGATTCATAAAGTCTATGTTCAAATTTCCAGCCATGACACAGGGAATGGGAAACCAGGCAGAGGCCAGTACACTTGAGGAGTTGAAGAGACAGATGTGGGGGTCCTGGAAAGATGAGGCAATTAAAGGTCACAAGGTATAATACCAATGAGGAGCATGCTGCCTAGAGAACTCTAGAGAGTTACAGAGGGTCTTCTCCCTCAAATATACAGTTGAATAGCAACCAATATAAGTCTGTGTGGAAGTCGTTCAAGACCAAAGAAAAAGCCACCCAAAAGTATTAGAAAGAACAGTGACCAGAGCTTGTACAGGGATAGGAATGATGCCTTTTTCCAACAGCCACAGTAGAAAAATGTAAAAATGGTCAAGGTATTCATGAATAAGAGCTTTGCAAAAATATCTATCACCCAGTCAAAAATTATCACATATGCAAAGAAATATGAAAATGTGACCCATAATTGAGAAATATCTATCAATTGAAACTAATACAGAAATAACACCGATGAGGGGCTCCTGGGTGGCTTAGTCAGTTAAGTTTCTCTTTATTTTGGCTCAGGTCATGAATCTCAGGGTCCTGGGATCCAACCCTGCATCAGGCTTCTCACTCAGTGGGGAGACTGCTTGAGGATTCTCTGTCCTTCTCCCATTGCCTCTCCCCCAGTGAGCTCTCTCTCTCTAGATCCTTAAAAGAAGAAAGAAAAAAAGAAAGAAAGAATACAGATGATAGAATTGGTAGATAAGTCATTAAAAGTTACTACATCTATATTTCATGTGTTTAAGTAGCCAAAGGAATGAGTAACACATGGCGTAGAGACAGATTTTAAAAAGACCCAAAACAAAATTCTAGAGAAGAAAATTGTAATGTCTGAGATGAAAACCATAGTAGATAGGATTAATATCAGATTGGGCATTGTGCAGACCTTACTCAAAGATGATCTTGATTATGTAATAGCTATAACATATTTTTAAAATCCTGGAGGAAGCAGTTCCCCTACCTTAATTCTCATTTATAATCAACACTGGACTTTCCTATTGACAGTGCCTGTGAGTTAATTAAGAAATAATTTGGCATTGATGTTAAGAAACCTGGCACATTCTTCATCAAAATAGACTCTTCTCAGGC
Source organism: Mustela erminea (assembly GCF_009829155.1). Classification (NCBI taxonomy): domain Eukaryota; kingdom Metazoa; phylum Chordata; class Mammalia; order Carnivora; family Mustelidae; genus Mustela; species Mustela erminea. The sequence continues at coordinate 109,493,398 of NC_045615.1, forward strand.
CATGGGGATAAATGCTGCCTGTTTAATGATACTAAGTGGTTGGCTCATTAGCTTGTCAGGAATAAATCTCCTTTTCCAAATACCTGCATGCCATGTTTTTAACCTTTTGTGCCACAGATAAGAGAGTCTAATGAGAAAGGCTCAGGGTTTGAAGCCTGGTTTTCAGTAACTTTCAGTAAATATGTATTGAATGTGTTCTGTATTCTAGGCATAGTGTGAGGTGCTGGGGATCCACTGATGAGCAAGTCATAGCATGATGATCAAAATCTAATGGCAGGAGATACACAGGAAACTTGCTGTTACAACAACATGATGAGGCTAAGATGGGAGAGAAGAGGTGCTCATGGGAGCACATAGGGAGGCATCTTTTCATATTTGGAAGACAGAGAAGACTTGCTAGAAGAAATGAGGTCTTCTATCGGAGCAGAAAGAGGAATGGGTCTTCACACATTGAAGAACTGGACGAAAATGGTTCTGGAGAGAAACCAGCCGCAGGCTCAGTCAAGAACAGGCAGGGCATCTTTGGGAAACTGCAAGGCACCCGGGGTGGTCAGAAGTTAGAGACTGGACTTGGTGAGAGCTAAGCCAGGGTAGGTTCAGTTGAGATATTGTCCTGAAGGAAAGAGAAGGAATTGAAGGGATTTAGAATGTGATAGCACTCACTTTTTTTTTTTTTTTTTAAATGTTCACTTGGCATACAGTAGAATGGAATGGAAGAGAAGCATATTGCCATAATCCAGGTAAGGTGGGATGTCAAACCCAACTTGGGCAAAGGCTGCGAGCATGGGGAGAAATGTACATTAAAAAAATTATTTTAAGTAGTCCCTACACTCAGTGTGAGGCTTGAATTTATTATAATCCTGAAATCAAGAGTTGTTTCTCCTCTGACTGATCCAGCCAGATCCCCCTGGGAATGGACACTTTCAAGTGAAATTCAGGAACTGAATTCAATAGAATATGGTGTTTGCCTGCTTATGGGAGGCAGAGAGACAAGGAAGAGTCACAGGCCCTTGTTGGCTAGAACAACTGTAAGCCCCATCGCTGGGTCAGTCTACCTGGCCTTCTCCCTGGCGTGCACACCTGGCTTCCAGTCACCACTGCCAGTGTGGACCAGTGTGTATTAAGTTCCTGATCTTTGAACTCACGTGGGTTTTCGGTGTTTCCTCATAACACTTGTACATTTCTCAGATCAACTCTCTTTCCTGTTCTTTGCTGTGCTTCACACCTCTCCACTTTCCTTCAATCTCCCATCCAATCATCACTTGTTTTCAGTTCACAGACTCACCTCCTGTTTTCTAAAAACAATCAAGGTCAACCAAATCAATGTCTTTTTCTTCCTCACTCCTTTGTGCTCACCTATCCTTGCAGCCTTGCCTTCAAGGATTCCCATGCTCTGTTGCAAGGATAAGCCACCGTGTCTGTGCACCAGATGGCTTCCCTTTCCACCTCTTTCACCTGCTTTATGGCTCCCTCAGTTTTCTACTCCTTCTTCAGCTTCCCTTCTCTTCTGTCTCCTTCCCATCAGCACCTAAATATTCCCAAGCCTCTGCCAAATTGGAAGCCCCTCCACACCCGCCTTGAGTCTTTCTGGTTTCCGCAGCTCTCTTTTTCTATTATGGTTTCCTAAAGATCCAGCCGCACTCCCTCTCACCACTTCTGATGTCCCATTGACTCTCAGCCTTCTAAGGCCACCAGTGCTTTTCTTGGGTTAAACCCAGTGGCTATTTTCTTAGCCTTTATATTACTTTTCACACTGAAACTGTTGTGTAGTCTCCCCTTGATGTCCCACAGGCCCTGGAACTCATGCCTGAAACAGGGCCTGTGGGACAGGTCTTTGCATATTTTGCTATCTTTGTTTGAACACCCTTGTATCCTTTCATCAAATAACACAATCTTCTTTGTCCTTTAAGACTCAAGATGTGCACTCTTCTCTAGGAAACTTTTTCCAGATGAGTTTTCATATATTCTAGAACTATGCCTGTTTTAATTTTCATTCTGTACTATAAATGTCTGTGTTCACGTATCAACTTTCTGGGTTTAATTACCCCTTGTAGCCCCAGTGTTTGGACCAAGAATGGTACCCAGTAGACACTCAATAAATATTTGTTGAATATATTCAATTAGAAAGAATGGTCTTTATAACCAGCATTTGTTTTTGAAAATGCCTTTAAAAAGATGCAGCTGCATTTAGGTTTCCAATACAGGAATTTCCAACATTTCCCCACTGGTATAGTCTAGGAAGAGGGGATCACAAATTTAATTTCATCCCCGTTCTCTGGGGGTTATCCAAAGATTTCAGATCCTGTCAGATATCTTTCTCTTTGCAGTTACTCATTTTAAGCTCCTCGTAAGTTCACCTTCCCTTTTCCATTTCAGGATGAGAGGTATACTGCTCCTGGTTGTCACTAGGGTTTGGTACTGCACTATTCTTTGTTGCATAGTCTATCCTTGCCCAACTATGGAAGTATTCTCTTTATTATCCTCTCCTCAACTTACTCAACCTGAGTCTGCTCTCTGCTTCTTGCCAATATGGCCAGTGGGCATATTGAATTGGTAACCAGGTCCTCAATATTTAGACTGTATCCCAGCACTCAGTTGATGTTTATGGAATGAGTATTGAATACTCTGTGATAAAATACTACAAAAGTTGTTTACTTTGCAGTGTAATGGGGTGATCATGGAATATAATAACTGCACCTTGATCTTAGCTACTTCCCAGCTAAGACACATCACTTTATCTAAGAGGTCTTTTAGTATGGGTTGTGGTAGCACTGGAATGTGAACTAGCAGACTGAGAAAAGACTTTGGAGTTGCATAGGCTTGGGTTTGTATCCTAGAGTCACCACTTAGTGGCTTGGGGACTTGGGCATCCTCAGTTTTATCAGTTGCAAATTGAAGATGATACCGATTATGTCACTGAGTTGTTTAAGAAGATTGGATGAACTAGTGCATCTGATGTAGCACTTGGCACTCACTGACTGCCATTTTTAGCAGAACCTGTATTTCCTGTTTGAGGCATGTGTTCCACTCTACCGTTTGGCCAATGAAACTAAAAAGAACATAAAGTAATTCCGTGGATAGAAAGGGCTTTATGTGACCCAGCTTCTAGTGTGAACCTCCTGGCTGTTAGACTGGTGATAAGGTAAAGGAAGCTTGCAATTTGTTTTTAGCCTTCTTTTCCTCCAGACTCTGATTTGATGTTTGTGGCTTCTCCTCTTTCCTCCTGCCTTTACAGTTGTTTTTGTGACTCTAAAATTCTCATTCTCACAAAACACAGAAGAGGAGGGGAAAACATGGTTTAAGAGAGCTTGATAATTTGTTCCCTTGAACCTTCTTTCCTTCCTAACACAGGTTTCTTTCTGGAAAGATTCTTCCCAAAGTGGTGGGTGCTCTATGAAACCAATGTCTTCTGGGAAGGCTCCAATAAGCTCTTACTTTCAAGGATGGAGTTTGTGGGTCTGAAGTCCTAATCCAACAAATCTCTTGATGTAGCAAACATTTCCTGTATTCTTATTTCCTTCCCAAGTATTTTGGAACTTGTGAGCTCAGATATAATGAATGGAGCCATTAGAGTGAACAATCACTCAACAGCATAAGTTATTTTAATGGGCACATCACTTGAAACTAAACTTCCACCATCTGTTCTACCCTTTAACTGCAAATGCAAAAAGAACACCATACCCAATGGCATCATAAAAAGTTAGATATAAGTGATTTAAATGCATGTTTTGGTTCTGTATTCAGTGCAATATACGTCTGAAGGAAGGCTCATATTGGATTTATTTTTTTTATGACAAAATCAAAATTCAGAGTAGAAGATTTTCTCTGTTCTCAAAAGAATGACTTTTTTGTTGGCATGGAATATAATTCTACCATGTAATTCATTAATTCAGTCAGTCAGTCAGACTTTTTTTCCCCACGAAGTATTTATGGAATGCCACCACGTGCCTGGTATTGTACTAGACACTGAGAATACAGAAGTTAACAGTGATAACTGGCAAGACCCCTGGAACTTCCATAGGAAAATAAAACAGAGCATTTCTATAAGTAAACATTAAAAGTCATATAAAAACCCAAATATAAATTTCATTTCTGCTTCAGAATGATAATATGTTTGAGTGGATAGTTTGCAATTAGCCAGGCCTTGGTTTCAAACTCTTAATTCCTCCACAGTGGTACCTCTCTGAGTCTGTTTCCTTATCTGAGATTTATTTACATATTTTATTCTATTTCCTCATCTGGAAAATGGGAAGAATAATTATCTTCCTTATGGGTATGCTGTAATCGAATGAGTTATATATGCTGGCTCATAGTTGGCACTCTATGTTGATTCTCTACTTCCTAACTTGCATTTTTAATAGATTTGGGGAAATTACTTTGCAGACATAAAATGGTCTAGGAAAGGGTCTAAGAAATATTCAGCTCTTCATTCATTGTTCCTTGTTTTATAGACAATCAAATTTAATTTACAGTGGTGTCTAAAATGTTCTGCCTACAAGTTGTCTAAAACAATTCATATACACGGACCACTTTATTAACATATTGTGTACCTTATAAAATATATGTATTAGAAATAAAGCATGAGGTGATAATGAGCTGAATAATATTTGTTATTTCATGAATTGTGATGCCTTCATATTATGCTTAAAGCCTATATCCTGGTCTCTCAGAGAACATTACGTTATTAGTAGAAGTTCATTATTAATGTGAATTTTTAATTCCACAGTGCAACAGTTTAAAAAGTGTTTTTGAGAGATTTTTGCTGATTTAATTATTTCTATTTGTGATAGAGCTAAGACTTAGTGTCAGGAGGAGAAAATTAATACCTACAATTTCCTTATTTTTCTCTTCTATAATGCTCAATCCAGTTTCTTTGCAGGGATACTTGCAGTCCTTTCTCCATTTTGTGATTATTAGGTTGATTAAAACTGGACAATAAAATGCCCAAATTCACTTAGCCAGCTGCATGTTAATATGCTGAATGAATTGACATGTGAGGAAGCTGCTGCTGTCTCTTGTACATCCTGAAACTTATCCTTGAGGGTCCCCTGTGGACATTGTGTGGCAGGCACATGAACCCTCTGACATTAGGTCCAAAGGAGGGTGAGAATGTCAGACTGTATATTAAACACCAGTAAGATTTTGGGATTTTTTTAAAGGTAAATAAATAAATAATTGCCCTAGTATTTTCCTATATCTGAAATGATGATCTTGCCCATTTCACTTTGAAGGCTATTGGATTCGTGGAAGAGAAAAAAAACTAGAGTCTGAGTCTACTGAGTTCTCTATAAGGGCTTTTTCCTTAAAAAATATAAAGCAAATAGCAAAATTTGTATTTTTAGTTAGTATAGCATGTGTTCAAAAAATTGTACATGCTATAAATGTGAACCTTGGTGCATTTTCCCTGAAGTGAACCTACATGACCAACCGTGAAAGTCAGGAATTAGAATCTTCCCAGAACTCCAGTGTGCTCATGTGCTTCCTTCTTCCCCTAGATAACTCCTCTCCTGATGTGGTTTTAAATTTGATATATAGAGAATCATACAATAAGAATTATTTTGAGGCTGACTTTCTTGTATTTAACATTATCTTTGTGAGGCTGATCTGTGTTGGTAAGTGTGGCAGAAATTCCTTCATTTTCTTTGGTGTGTAGTCTTTTGTTGAGTATACTACTATGTATTTATCCATTCTGAAGCTGATGAATATTCAGGTTGTTTCTAATATCTATGATGAATAATCCGCCAATGAGTATTCTTACACATTTGGTATGTATATGCCTGCATTTCTTTTGGATACATTATTAGGAGATATATGTAGCAGTGACATAGCTAGGTAGACATATGCTGAGCTCTAATATATAGAGAGCAAATATCAATCAATTATTATTTTAATAATGCTACACAATTAACCACATAAAAATGAGTTTTGTTTGACAGTAAGCATTTAACACTCACAAATCTGTGGGTTGGCTGTGCTGCTGATGATCTAAGTTGAACTTAATTGGACTTAGATTGAAGTTGGGCATTAGTTCAGATCTGCTTCATATGTCTGTCATCCTTTTGGACCAGTGGCTTGTCAAGGCATACTTTTATTATGGCCAACCAAGTCTCTTTTCAAGGCTGGAAATAAGATGGTATTAACTGCTAAAGCGCATTTTGAGTCTCTGCTTACATATGTTCACCAACATCCATTGTATAACACAAGTCACATAGCCAAACCCAGGGCGGATGCAGGAAATTTGCTTCATCTACCATGAGGTATTTGTTAGTGTGTGGATATAGAATTAAATTCTATTGCACAGAAATGAAGAATTAGAGCCCATAATTCAATTGACCATCTCTTCTTTTAAAGTGTACCAACATACATGCCAGCAATGGTTTCTGAAAGTTCCCATTATTCTGTATCCTCAATATTTGGTATTTTCAGTCTTTTTAAAGGTTGTCCTTCAATGTCATGGCTTAATTTATATTTCCCTAATGATTAATGAGGTTGCATACCTTCTCATACGTTTATTGGCCTTTTCTGAACTGCTTCCTCAAGCAGTTTACCCAATAAAAGATCAGATTGCCAGTCCTTTTCTTACTGATTCATAAGATACATTCTAAAATGAAATCTTTGTTGGTTATCTTTTTCCATTCTGTGTCCTGCCTTTTTACTCTCTTAATTGTGTCTTGCATGAACAAGCATTTTTAATTTCAATTGTAGTCAAATTTGTCAATCCTTCCCTTTATGATTAATGCCTTTTATGTCCAGCTTAAAAATCTTTGCAACTCTGAGGTCATGAAGATAGTCTCTATGTTTTCTTGTAAAAGCTTTATTGTTCTTTTCATACTTAGATCTACAATCTGGACTAGACTTTTATGTATTTTATGAGGTAATAGTCCAGATTCACATGGATATGTTAGTGATGCAATACCATTTATTGAAGAACCATCTTTTCTCCACATTACTGCCTTATTATTCTCATGTCAAACATCTATTATGTGTTGTCCATTCCAGTACTCTCCTTCCCATTTCACTGGACTATTTGTCTGTCTTTATGTCAATACTATGCTCTCTTAATTAGTGTAGCTTCATATTATATCTTAATACCTGACACCATAAATCCTCTAGCTTTGTTCTTTAAGATTGTCTTGACTTTTCTTGACCCAATGTTTCCATTAAAAATATTTAAACCAGATTGTCAATTTTTATACCAATCTTCCTGGATATTGATTTAAATTACATGATTAACTTGTAGAGAGTTAATCATTACAGATTTTTTCAATACATGAGCGTGATATATTTCTCTGTTTTTAAAGTTTTAAAATTTCTTTTCTTGAAAGATTTCTCTGTGGAAATCTTGCACCTCTCTCTTACCATTTCTGTCTGTGTCCCTTTTTCTCAATATTATTTCTAATTATTTGGTAGTTTTGATGCTAATGTAAAAACCGTATTTCAAAATTTAATTTCTTAGTAGTCTGTTGCCAATATATAGAAACAAGATTCAATTTTTATATTAAGCAATTATCTAGTAACCTTGCTAAATTTACTTATAAATTCTGATATCTCTATTATTTTAGGTTTTCTATTACACAATACTGTTATCTGTGGATAAGACACTTTTTCTTCTTCTTTTCCAAACCCTATCTGCTTTATTTCTTTTCTTGCATCATCACTTTGAATATTCTACCTTTAAAGTAGGATGTTTTCTGAAGGGTTTTTTTGTGTAGGTACCCTTAATCATGTGTAATACATTCCCTTTTAGTCCTACTTTGCTGAGTATTTTAGTGGTGAATTTTATCAAATTTTTGCGTTATTAACATGTTCATATAATTTTCTTATGCTATTCTATTAAATACAATAGATTCTATTTGTTGATATTTGCTATTAAGTTGATTTTATGTTCCTGAAATAAATACAGTGTGGTCATAATGTATTATCCTTTTTATGTGTTGCTGCACTTATTTTGTTAATGTTTGGTTTGCTATTTTAAAAAAATTATGCTTATGTCAGATATTGGTCTCTAATTTTTTTCTTACAATATGTTTGTCAGGCTTTGGTATCAAAGATGTATTGGCCTTGGGATGACTTGGGAAATGTAATGTACCATTTGATGTACCATCTCTGTATTGTAGAAGAATTTATATACTATTGATATTATTTTCCTTAAGTGCTTGGAAGAACTCACCACTGAAGTTATCTTGGTCTTGAATTTCTTTATGGGAAATAATTAATTACTTTAATATCTACAGTATACACAGGGATATTTAGATTATTTTTTCTTGTATCAGTTTTGGTAAGTTGTTTTCTAATAAATCACTTGCTTAAGTTTTCACATTTATGGAAACAAATTGATCATAATATTTTAGTACTTTTGGTATCTGTAGGATCATTTATGTTTTTCACTTATATTACTTTTTTGCAACTTGGCATTTTTCTTCTTGGTGTGTTTTGCAATGAATTTACCAATTACATGAAATTTTCAAACATCAGTGTTAATCTCTGTATTGAACATTTGTATTGTATTGCATTAATTTAAAATTTTGTTTTCATTTTTTCCTTCTTGACATGTCCTTCTTGCTATCAACTTATATCTCTGACCTCTAGCCATACTTCCTACCCAATATATTTAATTGAGGTTATATATTTTACTATATTCATGGTTATAGCCACATATTTTAAGTTTTAATATCTTGCATTTTTATCATCATTTGGTTTAAATTATTTTTAATTTCCATTTTGATTCATTCTTTGACTCATGAGTTATTTGAAAGTCTAAAGCTCAAATTCAAAATGTTAGATTATTTTCCACTTAGCTTTTGTTGTTCTGTTCTTGTTTAATTTCACTCTAGTCAAATAATATATTGGAGTTTAATCATTTTGAATTTGTTGAGACTGACTTTATAGTATAGCATATGATAATTGTGGAAGATCTTATAGGGGAATCCTAAAATAATATATTTTCTGCAGTTGTTGGATGAATTATTTTATATAAGTCAGTTAAGTTCAGTATTCCATATATGTTCAAATCTTCCATTTCCTTAAGGATTTTTTATGACATTTTCCATCAGTTACTGAGAAAAATATGTGAATATCTCCCACTATAATTGTAGTTTTATATATTTTTCCTTTGAAACTAGTCTCTCTCTTTTTTTGCCTTACATATTTTAAATCTATGTTTTTTGTGCATACAAACTTAGATTTTTTTTTTCCCTGGTGGATTGACTCTTTTATCATTACTATGTAACCTTTTCTATACCTAGTAATATTCCATGCTTTAAAGTCTGCTCTGTTTCCTGTTGCACGATACACATTTTCCATTGTTTTACTTTTACCTTTTTGTATTCTTATATTTAAACACTATCATTTGAGAGTAACACAGAATTGTATTTTTTCTTTTAATCCAGTCTGACAATCTTTGTTTTTTCATTAGAGCACTTAATTTGTTGATATTTTATGTAATTACTGATATATTTGGATTTAAATCTACTATCTCACTACTTGTGTTTTATTTGTTCTACTTTGTTCATTTTTCCTCCTTTCTTCACTTTCTTTTTTATTGCCTTTTTTAAAATTATTATTTCCCTTTCCTTTATTTGCTTATAAGTTTTACTTTTTTCTAAGGATGGCCTCCCTAGAAATACAACCTGAGTTGAGGATCCTTTTTCAGGTAAAAACTTACATAAACTTTATATCTTGAGTCCTCTTTCCTCTGGCTCTCAGTAATCAATTCCTTATTTCCATCCATCTCTCTCTAGCAGTACCTTCAACATCATATTTTTACCAACAGCCTTTCATGATGATGTAGGTATTCTCTAATATGATATAAGTTTTATCTCTCATGATTCTTACTTCCTTCAGAATAATTAATATCAGTATTTCTGCTACCTCTTTTTGAAGCAATGCAGCCTTTTTTTTTTTTAATCATGCTCCTCAAAATTTTTCTAGCACCTGTCCATTGTACAATTCTAAAACCACACATATTTTTAGGTATTGTTTTAACAGCACCCTACTTTCAGGTACAAAATTGTTGCTATAACAAATTATAATAAATTTGGTGATATGAAACAATATAAATTTTTTATATTATAGTTTTGGAGGTTAGAAGTCTGAAATGAGTCTCACTGGGCCACAATCAGAGAAATTGACAGGGCTAAATTCTTTGTGAATACTCTAAGGGAGAATCTATTTTATTATTTTTTCCAGCTTCTAGTAGTGGCTCACACTCCTTGTCTCTTGGTTCCCTTCCTCCCTCTTTAGAAACAGCAGAGAGTACTCAAGTCTTTCTCAAATTGTATCACTCTAACTCTTTTGCCTCCCTCTTCTACGTTTACAGACCTGTGTGGTCCTACTAGGTCTAAATAATCCAGGATAATCTTTTTTTTTTTTTTTTTTTTTTTTTTTTTAAGGGTCAACTGATTAACAATCTTAACTCCTTCTTGCCAGGTACTATACTATAACATTGTGGGGGTTAAGATTTTTGGGATTAAGATATGTACAACTTTGTGGGGCCATTATTCTGTCTACCTCGTTTTTGCTACAGGTTTCTGTATTTTTTAACAAGTAGCTTCTTATTAATATTTTTCAAACAAATTAATGATTATCTTCAAAATTTCATGAGACCAAGTTTTATATTCATTCACTCATTTATTCATTCATTGTGAACATGTTTTTGAATGACAGTGTTGGTTTTGAGTACTCTGGGAAGAGGTTTCAAGATGGAAACTGTTTCTGAGAGGCAGCAGTGCATTGTGGGTAAGTCCACAGATTCTAGAACGTAACAGTCTGGACTTGAACTAGCACTTCAACAGAAACATTATTGAGCTCTCTGATTTGGGGATAGTTTTTTTCCCTGCATATCTCAGCTTCTTTATGTTAACAAAGAGCTTGAAATAGTGCCTGGCATATAGAAACAATAGATAAATGTTTGCCTTTATTATCATTTTCATTTTCACCCCTCAAGGAGCTCAAGGTTTGGCTACGGATTTAGACAAGTAAACAAAGTGCTATTATTTCCATGACGGAGGCAAATTTTGGATACAATGAGGCTTAATTAATTCTGGTTACACTATAAAGTCAGTTTTTCTGGACATAAGCAAATTATTTTCTCCTCCTCCACTCTAATCTGCCCTTTTTCCTGTGTTACCTCAGCAACTACCACAATTCTCTATTCATCCGTATTAGAAATCTAAGTGGTATCCTGTTCTTCGTTGGCCCCCATCCCTCACAGCTCACTGGTGGTCCAGTCCTGCCAATACTCTCTCTTTAAATCTAACTTCCCTCTTCCCTTCTTGACATTCCTCTTGTTATATCCTCTTTTAGGCTTTCATTACTATTGACCTCGAAGATTTTAACATTAGCCTTGATGCCTTCTATCACTCCAGACACACATCCCTTATTCAAGTGAAAAAAAAGAAGGAAGGGCAAAAGTCTTCTCTTTATATTGTATTGGTTGGGACTGAATCCCATGTCTACTACACCTTGACCAATCACTGGAGAAGGGAATGATTAGTTTAGGCCAGTTGTGATTTATTTCCTAGGCGGGAGAGGGGATTGACTTCTAGGAGACCAAGAGATCTCTGTGTATTACTTGAATCAAGGTTCTGCTAGCAGAGAAGAACTGGCAAATGATGTTGGTGCTATAGACTGACTATTGTGTCTTCTTAAAATTCATATATTGAAACCTTATCCCAAATGTGATGGTATTTGGAGGTGGGACTTTTGAGAGGTGATTAGGTGATGAGGGCAGAGCCCTCATGAATGGGATTCATGCTGTCATAAAAGAGGCCCCAGAGCGCTTTCTTGCCCATTCCACAATTATGTATATAAGGACATTGCAAGAATTTGGCAGTCTTTGACCCAGAAGAACTCAACCATGCTGGGGCCCTGATCTTGGACTTCCAGCCCACAACTCTGAGAAATAAATTCTGTTATTTGCAAACCACCCAGTCTATGGCACTTTGTTATAGCAGCCTGAACTGATTAAGACAATTGAATAAGGCACCTGCAGCATCTGCCACAGCATACATTCTTGATCTGTCCCCAGGGATACATTTCCAAGCTAATATCCCTTCAGTCACTGTTGCACTGCCAATCCTCTTCCTCTTCCCAACCAATCTGAGCCTCAGATATAAGTAATTTTCCAAGGTGCATTGGTACATGATGCTTTTGTGCCTTTTCTGTCTGTCTCATGGTCCTCTCTATCTTGTCACCCTAGCAAACATGTTCTCATCTTCCTGGAAGACATGTTCTTATCCTATGAGAAAACTGCAGCATCAATCCCTTTTGCAGATTCTCTTGGATCTCTCTATACTTTCACTGTGCCAGGCACTGAATTGTGTCTCTCCAAAATTTTTATGTTGAAGCCTTAGCTACTGATGCAATTTGGAAATTGGCCCTTTGGGAGGTAATTAGATTTAGATAAGGTGAGACCCTTACGTTGGGTTCAGTGTCTTTATGTGAAGAGACACCAGAGAGGGAACTTTTTTTTCCTTCTTTCTGCTCACAAGCACCAAGGAAAGGACGTGTAAGGACACAGTGGAAAGGAGATTGCCTGCCAGCCAGGGAGAGTGTTGTCACCAGACACACACTCAGCCAAGACTTTGATCTTGGACTTTCAGCCTCCAGAACCATGAGAAATAAATTTTTGTTGTTTAAACCACCCAGTCTGTGGTATTTTGTTACAGCAGCCCTGGGAGAGTAACACAGTCTGTAACTTGTAAACAATTCTATCCCAGGAGGTATTGTATTTGTTACTGGTCTGTTTTCCTTCCCTAGACAGGAACCTTCCTGAGGTTGGACCAATGTCCTATTGCCTTTGTATCCACAGCATAGCACTTGCTACAAAGTTACTCTTTGACCATATTTGGCTGTCAGAAGGGAAGTTTCATAGTGGAAGGGGTGAATGAACTGGGTCCTGAAGGATGAGTGGGTCTGGCTACAGGTGCCATGAAAGAAGCATTCAAGCAAGAAGGAATAGCCTACTTCTCCTAAATGACTTTTAAATTCTTCCTGAAGTCATCTTCTCTACCCCCATGCCCAACTTGGGTCATCCTGCTACATTTCTGCTTTCCTTATCATGACATTTATCCCCCTCTCCTCCCATCACATTACCTACCTATCCAGTCTCAGGAAAGGGAACAACCATTCATTCTCTTAGTTACCTGTGCTAAAAACTTAATACTTATTCTTATTTGTTTTCTTTCCAAAGTTCCCTACTTTGATGCCATCAGCACGTTTTGTCAACTCTCCCTCCAAGTTATAGCCTCCTTACCTCTTTTTATATCAATTACGGTAATGCTAGTCCAAGCCAGTGGGGTTCTCACTAGCACTTCTACCCTCACCTTCCAACTGACATCTCTGCTGACACTCTCCCTCCTTCCCCCTCTCTTAGTCCATTCAGGCTGCATGACAACAATACCATAGACTGAGCGGTTTATATTTTCATAGTTCTGGAGGCTGGAAAGTCTCTGATCAAGGTGCTAGCAGATTAGGTGTCTGGTGAGATCTCACTTCCTGGTTTTAGATGACCCTCTGCTCCCTGTGTTCTCATAGGGTAGAGGCAGCAGGAAGCTCTCCGAGGTCTCTTGTAAGAGTGCTAACCCCATTCACGAGGCTCCATCCTCATGACCTAATCATCTCCCAAGGGCCCCACTTCCTAATATACCACATTGGGGGTCAGGGTATTGAGATATGTATTTTGAGGAGACACAAACATTCAGTCCATAGCACTCCCCATTCCAGTCTTCATTCAGCTGCCAAAGTCATACTTTAAAAACCTCAAACAGATCACCCCCTTCCTTTATTTAACATTTCCCATTACATTTAGAACAAAACCTTCATCTGGTTTTCGAAGCCCTATGTATTCTAGCCTCTGCTCACCTCTTTGGTCTTTCTCCTGTCCCTTCCTTCCTTGCTTGCAATTTTCTAGGCCTCTTTTCCTTCTTGCTGTTCCCTCTGCCTGAAAAGCTCTTCCTATAGTGTCTCACAAGACAGGGTCCTTCTCAAAATTCACATCTTTTCCCATTCAGATAGTGTCATGGAGAGTGAATTGGTAAACAATGAGGTACTCACAGTGAGACTTCCTGGTTAAAATTCATCACTGATTAGCAGAGGCATATTTGGAAGTTACTGAAAGGGTTTCCCTGCCAGTTTATTTACGAAAGGATGTGATAACAAACACAGTCTATCTTAACGACTTTAAGATGTGTTAAGTACTTAGTAGAGACTTACATATTTAAACAATATGCAAATGTTAGTTGTTACTATTGTTTTAGCTGAAACATCACTGTTTCAGAGAAACTTCTCTTGACTACTCAGTCAAAAATGTAGCCCCAAGTCACTGTCTATCATATTCATGTCTTGATTCTGTGTAAGACCCATAGTATCATCTTGTATATTTCTGCATTGCTTCTCTCTGAGATCATGAGCATCAAGGGAACAGAGGCCATGTTCCTGCTCTGTGTGCAGCATTTAGAACAGACTCCAGCATGTGGGAACTTTCAATAAATAAATGCCGAATTGTAATCTCAGACACACACACACACACACACACACACACACACACACTAGCAGGCACTCTAATGCCCTTAGAATAAGATCCAGACTCCCTGCTTCATCCTACAAGGTGGATGTGACCCCCATTCCTGCCCCTCTGACCCCAATGCTATCCACCCTCATTTCCCTCATGGGGCTCCTTCCTGTAATATTGTGATCTATAACTATAACAACTATAACTATAACTAACTATAACAACTATATATATAGCCTTTGTCCCAATTTCTGTCCTGCGGCTCCTAAAACCCTTGGTGATGAAAGCTACAAAGACATCTTTTGTTAAGTTAACAGAGTGACTTTTGAAAAGCACCTAACGATTTGGGACTGGTTATTAGTGGAACCAACCTTATTGATTGGATAGCTGAAACTTTCAGCCCTCCTGCCCCTGACTTCCAGGAAGGGTAGAGGAGCTGGTGAGTTCAATCACTAATGGCATGATTTAATCAAACATGCCTGTGTAATGAAGCCTCTGTAAAAAATCCAAAAGTATGGAGTTAGGAGAGCTTCTGGGCTAGGGAACCAGAATACTTCCCTGAGCCCAAACTCCAAGAGGATGGAAGCTCCTTTGTATGGGATTTTGCCCTGTGTTTTTCTTTATCTGCCTATTGATTTGTATCCTTTAGCATCCTTTCAATAAAATGCTAATCTGGTCAATAAATGGGTTTCCTAAGCTCTGTAAGCTGCTCTAGCAGATTAATCAAACCCAAGGATGGGTCATGGGAACCTCAGATTTATAGCTGATCAGTCAGAAGCATGGGTGACAACCTGGACTTGTGACTGGAATCTGAAGTGGGCACAGTCTTGTGGGACTGAGCCCTTACCCTGTGGAATCTGATGCTACCTCTTGGTGGGTTAGGTCAGAAATGAGTTAGATGGTAGGACATCAGCTGCAGTCTGAGAGTTGGTGGTCTGGGGGAAATACCAGCTACACATTGTGATTGGTGTCAGAGTTACTTGCCTAGCTTGAGTTTTTCCTACATGACTCCTTGGATCACCCTGCAAACAAACGGCCTGGATTTTCCTACCCACGCTAATACCTCTCAGTTTGCAGCCAGCACATGGCTTGGGTCTATCTATAGGGACTCTGCTCCACTGTGTCACAACTTCGGCCTAGGTCCATTCCTGTACGTTTTTTTTTTTTTAAAGATTTTATTTATTTATCAGAGAGAGAGGGGGAGAAAGCGAGCACAGGCAGACAGAATGGCAGGCAGAGGCAGAGGGAGAAGCAGACTCCCTGCTGAGCAAGGAGCCCGATGTGGGACTCGATCCCAGGACGCTGGGATCATGACCTGAGCCTAAGGCAGCTGCTTAACCAACTGAGCCACCCAGGCATCCCCATTTCTGTACTTTTAATCAGCTCGTGTGTCACAGAGTTCCTGTCTCCTACCCATCCCTCCCTTCCAGAATCTTCAAAAGAGTTTAGTGCTATGCTGTTGGGTTATAAATTGAATTTCAGGGACACTGTAAATAATGTTAACATACCTCCTGGCATTCTTTTTTTTTTTTTTTTAAAGATTTATTTGACAGAGATCACAAGTAGGGAGAGAGGCAGGCAGAGAGAGAGGAGGAAGCAGGCTCCCCGCTGAGCAGAGAGCCCGATGCGGGGCTCGATCCCAGGACCCTGAGATCATGACCCGAGCCGAAGGCAGCGGCTTAACCCACTGAGCCACCCAGGCGCCCCTCCTCCTGGCATTCTTGTCTTTATCTTTTATACACTGATTACAGCCAACAACTCACCATGGGCAGGGTGCATGATTCCAGTTCTTTAAAATTATAATTATTATTCTATTCCTGGGTGAGACCCCCAATCTGGGAGGTAAACAACTAAATCATTGTGATTTTACATACTTACAGAGAGATAAAATGATAAAACATGATAATAACTAGAAAGCTATTATGTTGGTTAATTACAATTATAAAATGATTTATTGTTTGAGGGAAATAATTAATAAATAGGTAGGAATGTAGGGAAATTATGGCAACTTACATAAATATATCTCTGAAGACACTCGTGTTTAAATACAGTCTTCTGACTTTGAACTCCTCTTTCGAATATGCTTGGAATTCCATGCCTGGTCCCAGATTAATAATGACGCAGGAAAATTCCTTCATATTTAACATATCATTGTGACACAGAGCTTTCTTATAAGTTGGGAAAGTGTAGGACCAAACTAGAATAGTGAAAGCATTAACATAGTTCTTCAAGAAGAAAAAGAAAAAAAAACTGGAATAAAATAATTAAGTACCCTTTGCCTTCTAATGAACTGCATGCAACTGTATCCAATTTCCCCTCTGCTTTCCCTTTGATCTCTTTAAGCTTTCCCTTGGTCAAACCTCTTCTGTGTGAATTGCACTAATTTGTAACTCCCCGTCTTCCATCTGGGGATGCAGATTTGTGCAGGCCCTGTTCCACACTGGGCTAAATTTGCCCAGCACCTGGCTGAACATATTGGTTTCGGCATATTTACCCAAATTGTTAGTAAAACATCAGAAACAGTCGGCTCCTGTGAATCAAATCGCGAGCAGAGTCCCTGTCACTTACACTAATACAATTTAGACTAGAAATTCACAAACAGAGGCACTGCATTCCATTCACATGATCTTCAACCCCTGGAACCCTGGATTTAGCTCTTAGAGCATCCACACAGAGGTAGGGAAATTAGGGAGGCGGTTCAGCTAGTTCCAGCCTCGTGTTTTATGCATATGCTGCAGATAATTTTTCGACTCTTCCTTTTCATCTTGTTTTAACTTCCCCAAACCGTGTGACTAGTGCTGTGTGGGGAGCTATTGCCAATCTCATTTCCTGTGGCCTTTTCAAATCCAATCTTTTTAGCTCCCTCTGTTTGGTTGAGGGATTAGAGCTTCTTAGCCTTAAAGCCAGTTTTGGAATGCAGGTTGAGGGTCAATGGTGAAGAAACCGGTTCTCCCTCCCATTTCTGTATTGAAGTATCCTTTTTGATTTACATGTCTGGAAATTGACAAAAGCCTTCTCCTTGTTGTAGCAGGAAAATGGCCCAGTTTCAGCCCAGTCTTTTTCAGCCCAGTCCTTTGCAGGAAAGATTCCTTCCTCTGTTCCTGCCTTTTGCTGTAGAATTCATTATTGTAATGCCTTATACACTTATATTTCTATCTGGTGATAATGGGCTTTTCAGCATTTATATTTTAAGGTCACTGGCCATAGAATGAAGCCCCACCCTCCCACCCCCCACACAAAGCAAGAAGATAGAAGAAGAGAGGGGAAGCATCTTGCCCTGGGACTAGCTTCTTTGTTCTGATTCTGAACACTAATTAACCCTTTAGGTCCTCCCCATCTCTCTTAAAGAAACCTGGATCTGGGAATGAACCAGATTGTTCTAGCTCAGTGTCTGGGTAGTGTGTCCAAACTAAGGGTCAGGTTAGTCACTTTCTGGCCCTTTTGAGATGGTGAGAGTCACGGGATGGAAAGAAGTTACTCAGTGCTCCTGTAAGAGGAAGGAGCAGTACCTGCTATAGCAGAGAGACCTTTGCTTTTCCCTCCCCCACACAGCCAGAAAAAAGGATCACCCTCCCACTCTCTGTGGACCCATCAGCCTTAGGAAATCAAATCTCACATTTGAATACAATTTTCCAAGGAATGGACTGAAACTGCCTCTATGTTGTGGTTTCAAGTCAGACTCTGTGTATTCTATATGTCATTGCTAGCTGGAGAGGTAATTTTTCATGGTACCCATCAGGATATTCCTCCACTTGTTCTTTACTCATTTTTAATGCATTCATTTACCGATCCTTATTCCCAAGTACCTACTGTCTTCCAGGTCTTGGGCTAGGTCTGATGATAGACCTTCACAAAGTAGTGATTGGAAAGATCAATATGAAAGCTGAAAAGAGGTTGGAGACTGTCTATTGGAATTCATAACCAGGAGACATTAGTCACCACCCTGATTGTGGTGGTCAAAGGTGCAGGGTGTGTGAAGAGTCACAGAATTCCATAAAGTAATTAGGCAACAAAATATTAAGTTGAAAGAAGTAGGGATGAGGTAGGCAGACTTCTATCTACTCAAATCAGTGATGAGTTGAAAGAGTTGTTATCTTCAGAAAGTAGGTTGCAAAGTTAGATCCCAGCCAGAAGAGTTGGTCTTGGAAACCCTTTGATATAGCAGGCAGAATCTAAAAGGGTTGCACTGTGTGCCATGGACCAAGGTACTTTTCTTCTTTTCTCCCCATCATAAGAAGCTGCTTCCTCTAGTGGAAGAAGCCCATCATTAGGACCCTTGATGACAGCAGTCACAGCCCAGCTGTTGTTGTAAGAGTTGGAGGTCAGATTGTGACTTCTCTTAGATTCCCCTGCAGCTAGTATATTGGCTTGTGTCTTAGACTTAGCTAATCAGATACAAGTGTTTTAAGTTTTGAATGACGAGTGATTGATATAAAGAACAGAGACAGTGGATAATCCATTCTGGTGGTCAGTGTTGGAGCTATGACAGGAGCATTCTGCCAGTGACATTGTAAGGGTCCAGTGCCTGCAGCATTGTGGAACAATGTAGGCAATGTTGTCATCCTTGAAAGGAAATATAATTTTAGGGATTCTTCTGGAAGCACAACTTCAGAAACTAGTTTTATAACCTTCCTTCAGCTCTGAAGACAAGTATCCTTTCAGTAGATCAGTTTTTTTGTTTGTTTGTTTAAATATCCCAATGGTTTTCTGTTGTATTGATAATCTATTGCTAAAGTTTTATTTTTCTCAAAGATATATACAAGCTCATGTGAACTCATTGCAAATCTTATTTTTAATCTTTTTATTTAATTTTTAAAATTACATTTTTTGTTTTGTAAAACAACTAGAAAAAGTTGCAATACTGCACTCAACCTACTCTTGACCTCAAGTTCACTCATGGTTTACATATTTTGCTTCATTTTTGTTTTCTTTCTCTCTACACAAACATGCACATGTTCTTCTTTCCATTATTCTCACTATTATTATTATTAATTTGCTGAACGAGTTATAGAGATTTGACACTTTACTCCCAAATAGTTCAAAATGATTCTTCTAAAAATAGTGTCATTCTATAATATAATCACAGTGTGGTTATCAAACTCAGTAAAATTTTTAAAAAAACTTTATTTGCTTATTTTAGGGAGAAAGAAATAGAGTGTGGAGGCAAGGGACAGAGGGAGAGGGGGAGGGACAAGCAGATTCCCCACAAAGCATGGAGCCAGACTGGGGCTTGATCCTAGGACTCTGAGATCATGACCTGAGCTGAAATCAAGAGTTGGATGCTTAGCCAACTGAGCCACCCAGGCATTCCTCAAACTCAAGAACTTTAAATTTAATACAAACTACTATCCTATATATAGGATAATTGATAATTGATAATTATCTCTATGATACTATTTTCCTCCCTAATCCAGGATCATGCCTTATATCTTGTTGTCATGTCTATTCGATCTTCTTTCTTGTCTTTCTCTGTCTCTCTATTTTTTGAAATAACATTGACATTTTTGAAGAGCACAGTCTGTTGTTTTGTAGAATGTCTCTTAATTTGGGTTTGTCCCATTGTTTTCTCATGATGTGATTCAGGTTATGCAGCCACAACTCTTAGCAGTTCCTTGACTTTGCAACTGGGGTCTCCAATTTCTGACGACCTTGGCTCTGTCATTATGGTAGCTGTAGTAGACCTAAGGTAGTATTTCTATTATGTTTGGTTGGATAAGTGACTTTGTAACTCTGGGAATGTATAAAATGTTAAGTATATGAATGATGGAGAAATAAACTTGGTATTTAGACCTTTGTGTAAATTGTGATTATACCAGTGTGATAGAAAGTTTTGTACTCATTGTGTCATTTGGATACACTTTGTAGGATATTTGAAATATTTAAGAGAATCTGAACATTCTGGAGAATTTAGACTTGAGGTTCTAATTTAAAATGTCAAGAGTTTGTATCTAATTACATTGTTTAAAAGCTTAGGAGAATCTAAGTTACTGAATTTATTTATACATTGCTTTCAGATATACCAAAAGGTTTAGCTATCTGATCTACTCATTTTATAAGTTCTTATTTACTAAAGTTAAGAGATTTTTGGAATATTTAGAATGATTTAGGGTCACACATCTGTCTTATAGGCTGTTTGAAGTACTTAAGAAAATAAAATATTTTTGATATATGATCATAGTTTGACATGCTTAAGGGAAATTAATTAATGATGTTTTAGATAATATGGGAGATTTAAATTTGTTAACTTATAACTTCTTGTGACTTTTATTTCATATGTTTGAGAAAATCTGATAAACTTAAAAACTAATATTCACATGCTTTGGGAAAATTAATCTGTAAAATTTATCAGATAAATTAGTAGAAATAAAAAATAGGACAAAAAAGGGTTTTAAATTTTCACACCCAATTACTAAGTTTATAAGCAAATATACTGGACTTAAAAAGTGAATTTAAAGGTTAAAGGAAAGATAGATTTTAAATTTAAAAAAATTGAAGAAAATGACTATTAGTGAAAACACAAGTCATGGTAAGTATTTCTTTTTCACACGTGGACATTAAAAAAATTAACATGGGACTTTAAAAGAACAAACAAATAAGAACAAAAAAGGTAAATTGATTAAAAAACTATCAGTTGATAGGTTTTAGACACATAGTCCCTGACCTGATTATTAAATCATAGGAGAGATAGACATATAATTAGAAAACCAGGGCATAGAACGCTAAGTGCAGTGGAAGAGGCTGGCAGAGTAGTTAGAAGAGGTACCTAATCTGGTCTCAGGGAGGAGCAGGGTCAGGGAATGGTCCAGGGGAGGTGATGTCAAAGCTGAATCTGCTATGGTGAGCGAGTGTTAGCCAACAGAAGAATGGGATGACTTTTCCAACATGAGCAGCAATGTGGAGGGCTGAACATTCCGAGTTGCTGGGTTGTTGAGATGCAACAGAGGCTGTGCCTAATAAAATGTAACAGCAGCTCACATTTCAGAAGGCTCTGAGGAATTACTTCAAATTATTCATTTATTTGTTGATGGCTATTGTGGGCTAGTGTCTGTGTTTCTCCTTGAGGGTTAAAAAAAAAAAGGAAAGAAAAGGAAGATCCAGAACCCTCTCTGTATCATGATGTTTATCACATTGTACTCAAATGAGCTGGTTTATTGACAGGTCCACCTGACAAGACTGAGAACATCTTCAGGGCAGGGTTACTGACTTACATTTTTCTGTATCTCCAATACGTGGCACAGAGCCTAGAACATAGGCAGTACTGGATAAAGTCTTGTTAGATAAATAAAATAAATCACTAAATAAATAAATAATAGCAAGTGAACCAAGCATGTTAATTCAGTGTGTTAAAGATTAATTTTTTTAAAAGATTTTATTCATTCATTTGAGAGAGAGAGAGAGACAGAGACAGAGAAAGCACAAGCAGAGGGAGGGGCAGAGGGAGAGAGAGAAGCAGACTCCCCAGCGAGCTGGGAGCCAGACATGGGACTCAATCCCAAGACCTAGAGATCATGACCTGAGCCAAAGGCAGATGCCCAACCATCTGAGACACCCAGGTGCCCCAAGGACTAATTTTTGTTCCACATATATATAGGCAAATATAGTACCTGTTTTATGCGATGCGTTTTGTTTTGTTTTGTTTTGTTTTTTTCCTAGAAACTTTGCCACATCAATGAACAAAAATGTCAATAGTCCCTGGATTTTGGCAAGATTCCCTGGAGGCAGAGCCTGAAATGGGCGTTCTTGTTCTTTGTGATTTACCTAGGAAGAGCTCAGAGGATAAGAGTAGTGAAGGAAGCATGCTAGGGAGGGGAAAAATGAGAAGCGAGGATGCGCTCTTAATTGGAAACGAGCCTTAGTTTGATTGTTTGGGGAAACTCTGAAGTACGAATAATGTAAGAGGGTTAATTCCATCTTGAGAAAAAGGAGTCTAGGCTTTTGAACCTACGTATCAATCAGTCATTTAACTGAATTGTCTCCAAGAAGGATATAGGATAAAATCTCATAAGACTGAAATTATTGTGCTTACCCGTTTATAAGACATGGGACTACCAAGAGACACTCTGGAGAATCACCTCCATGACTAACTTACTTTTTCCTAGTCCCATTATATAGCAGAAGGTTTATAACCTCATGAGAATTAGGGTCTATTGCCCCTGCTGGTATAGAAACTGCTTCCTGTGACTGCTGGCTTATTTTCACAAAAATCTCCAAAATGACCAGGTAGCACTCTTCTGGGTCCCTCGGTGGAAACACATCCCTCTCTCTGGAGACCAGAGCTTTTAAACCTGCAGAGTCTGAAATTACAGAGGAAGGAAACCCAAATATCCTAAGTATATCACCCTGCTTCCATCCCTAGTTCTTGCAACCTTGTGTTCTCTCTACTGGACACACTTCACTATGTAATGACCATTGGTTTAAACCATGTACCACATCTTAAAGAATATCAACCCATCTCAAAGGGTGTTATCTTCAGTCTGGTCCCTCAGCTGTACCCTGAAAAGATTGTTCCATCACTTTATCAGGTCAACAGTGTCCAAATGGTTTGGTATATATTAGTACTAATGGATTCCACAGTCACATACCCACTACCAACTTTCAGATGTCCAGATGGTCAAGATCCTTATGGACTATGTAATGACAGGAAATGGGAACATTAATGTAGCCCTGCAGAACACTGTGAATATGTACCATTTTATGTCCCATGAGAAGATGAAGTGCTTCTGACCTTCCTTTTGTATAGGTTTGGAAAAGGAAGCATTTTCAGATCAATAGCCATATACTTCTATGTATCTCAGACCATGTCAATCTCCTCTAGTAAAGATACCATGTCTGGCACAACAGCTACAAATAAAACTATATCTGGTTAAATTTTTGATAATCCACGAGCATCTATTATGATCCACCCAGTTTTTGCGCTGATAAAGTTAATGGGATATGACAGTCTTCTAAAGATTTAAAGGTGACACAAATATCTGCCATATACTCTGGGATGAGATAAAATTTTTTTAAAGATTTTATTTATTTATTTGACAGACAGAGATCACAAGTAGGCAGAGAGGCAGGCAGAGAGAGAGAGGAAAGCAGACTCCCTGCTGAGCAGAGAGCCTGATGCGGGGCTCGATCCCAGGACCCTGAGATCACGACCTGAGCTGAAGGCAGAGGCTTTAACCCACTGAGCCACCCAGGCGCCCTGAGATACAATTTTTGATTTACTATCTTGGAAGGAGGAGCAATTTCAAAATATTCCGCTTAACCTTTCTCACCAGCATATCTCTTACTCTACAGGCCATTGTGAGAGTTTTGCCAAACTGAGGAGTATGACAATTTTGTATTTATCTTCAGAAATCAGGAAAATAGTGATTTGTGAGTCTGTGAACCCAAAGGATCTTGGACCAGGACTTCATTTATTTTTCGGCTGCTCTAGTCCCTACTCTAACAGGGCAACAATGGCACTTTGGATTCTTGAGTATTAGTGATCATTCATGCTCTAGATCCTACAACCCTTGAAAAATTTGGTTACTCTCCTTTCCCCAGGCTATAGCTGTGTATTTTTTCCTACTTTTACTGTTGCTGTTATCTGCTTATTTGGGGCAAAGGACTGGGAGACCACTACTACGTACATTTCTTATGCTATTGCAGGTCTTCTTTCCCCCCATGATCTGGTCTTTCCTTCAGTCACTGGACTCTGGACCTGAGAATGCCTCTGGTCTGTAAACTGGGCAATCGTGACTTACCACTGGAACCATTTTCAGAAGTCTCTGGTTTTGTCTTTTAATCAGTAGATTTGCTGGTTGTCCATCTGCACTGTACTGTATCTAAGAATGCCATGTTTTATGAGGTATTTCCAAGATCCCTAGAGATCATGTGCCCCTGGCCACCATTTCAATTTTGGTGTCCATCATGGTAAATAGATTAACTTTATTTCTAAAGATTATTTATTTATTTATTTATTTGTCAGAGAGAGCGAGAGAGCACGAACACAGGCAGACAGAATGCCAGGCAGAGCCAGAGGGAGAAGCAGACTTCCTGCCGAGCAAGGAGCCCGATGTGGGACTCGATCCCAGGACGCTGGGATCATGACCTGAGCCGAAGGCAGCTGCTTAACCAACTGAGCCACCCAGGTGTCCCAGATTAACTTTATTTCTAATTGCTACTTCTGATTTCTGCCGGGCTGCCACCTGGCCTCTTCCATTCCAGGACCTTATCATTCTCATTTTTATTAGGGAGACCGCTTATAGCAGCATCTGCTATCATTAGTTCTGACCTTCGGAAGAAAACTACTTCTCAGTTTTTCACTTCATGTGACTTTCTCACTTCATCTTGATAAACAGAGTGTCCTTTGAACCATTCCAAGGAACATGTCTAGTTGGTACATTTTCTGGTCTCAAAGAGTAGATAGATATATTTTAGCATCCCCACTTCTCTGAGGCTCATTATTCCTTCCTCCATGGTTTTCTGGTACCTTTCCTTCATATAAGATGAGTGCCCAGCAATGTGTTACAACCATCACTTGGAGCCTCTGTCAAGATAGTAAATGATGTGTTACAGAGGAACATCCCATATGGAGGTTTCCATTAGCCAGGTTTGTATTCCTCCACCTTGGCCCCGCATACTTCAGGATTCACTCCCAGTCATATTCTCTGACCCTTACAGTATATGCTGCCTTGGTCCTATGGCTCCTTTACATAATCTCTTACTTTGCCTAGCAGAATTGTCATTTCTTCAGTCACATCTGGCTGGGAATTAGCTTTAATTACGGATCGGTGGTCAGCAGGAAAGGTGGAAAGAAATTCTGATGAGGGAAAGTACTATATTGTAAAGCACCTGCTTCATTTAAAAACTATTTTTATTATTTTTAAAACTATTTTTAAAACTATTTTTATTATTTTTTGTTTTAAAACTATTGCATAGTTTTCAAGCAAGGGAGATATCTATCTTTCAAAAAGGAGTAGTGGACCACTTCTGCAGGCCCAGAAAGTTCAAGAGGATTTGGGAATCAGTGTTCTTACATACACCTGTCCAGATACTTCCATCCCAAGTCTCAGAGTGCTACTGTTTTTGTATCCAATGACTTTCTTATTGGATATTTGCCTAGGCTGATGATTCAGAATTATCTCATTTTTAAAATTTAGTCTTGTGCCTGACCTTAAGCAATGACTGCCTTGTAGCTATCGGAGATAAAGGTCTTTAAATATTGTCAGGAATGCCCTGTGGCTTTCCCACTTTGATGTAGATCTTTGATCAATAGATCCAACCCTGTCATTTTCTCTTTGTAGTAAATCAGTGTTGCTTAGGAACAGCTACCTGATTCCACAGTTTATAATGATATTTCTTTTACATCTCTCAAGTGCCAAAGACATGTACAAGCTGGTGTATCTCTTTCCAACTCTTTAAGGTAAGAGTCTCAGCCATTGCGATACTTGAATGTACTGGGAACGGTCTATATTACACCTAATAGAGTAATGGGGTCCTCATGGCCATTCATCCTGAGAGTAATCCAGTTTGAGAATCCCATCCTTAGAGTTTCTAAGGAGGACCCCTACCTGGGTTCCAACAGCTCTGGTACCAATTATCTTAGGCTGGGTTCCCTAGAAGCAGATGATTTATTAGGGAAATGCTTTTCAGGTGAAGTAAGGAAATCAAGATAGGGCAGAAAAAATGCTACACAGGCCTATATCTCAACTGACAACTAGCTTCAGTTCCATCTTATAGGGAAGTTTTGGAAAAAAATTTGTACCCCTAAGTTAGCTCTACCTCAAGGCAGTAGAACAGCTTTTTGGTACCTCATGCCAGTCAGTCATTGGCTGTGATCTGTTTCTGAGAGGAAGGACTGGCTTTGTTGGCTGAGGAAAATTATATGAAAAATGCAGCACAGACATGACAGGTAAATGTGGAGTAGATGGAGGGGAGGTGCAGTTAACAAGGGTGTTTTGTTGTTTGTTGTTTTGTTAAGGTAAATTAAATAATAGCATGTTTGCTGTTGGGACTGGCCATGTAAAAAGTGAAAATGTGAGGATGAACGAGAGAGGAGAATTGCTGTAGCTGAGTGCATAAGTGGAAATAGGATCCAGTTTAAAAGTGAATGGGTTTATCTAACCCAGAGTATGGCATTTCATCCACAGTAACAATAGACAGAGAAGGAGTGTTTGTGAGTTCTGTAGTCTGGTGTGTTCGGCTCTCCAGGAATGTGTCCCATGAAATTCCCAAGCAATGCATTAATCCTGAGTGGTGCTTGTCAGAATGGGAAGAAGTCTTCCTGACAGAAGCCATGTTTGGTCTGTATTCAGAGAGGAGTAAGAAACATTGTTTAGATGAAGAAGAGTTAACAGAAGAGTATATATTTTATGGTTCTTTCATCTGAGGAATTTTTATTATTTTTCAAATTAAAGCTGCTCCTCTGGAATATGTCCCTCAAATATCCTCCTGAATCAAGGGAAACAAAAGAAATCAACATTTAGCTCTACCAGCATAGCAAGGCAAACACATACAATTGGGTGCAGAATGCTTAATTTCCTACTGGAACTTCTTACCAGAAATCACAACATTAAAAATACATAGCCCCTTTTTATGAACTGAAAAGCTTTCATCAAGCCACCTACTAAGGAACAAGAATTCTTTACAATTCTATTAATTCAAAGATTATATTTTCTTCCCCATACACTCCCTCAAACTTTATTGATTCCTGTGTACATCATGTATTCATTGTGCATTTTAAAAATTTTATTGCACTGATTGTGTCTCTGATATAGTACCTTCCAATGTCTGCCTTGTTGAGTGTGTGCCATGTACACCATTAGCATCATGTTCTATAGTCTTGGACTCTTTGACATTTCACCTAGTCTCATATAACATGCACATACCCAAAATAATTGGGATGAAAATGTTGTTGACAATGGTGATGGTGAGGCTGAAGATTGCCATGTGTTTTCTCAGTGCCTATACTGTAGTCAGCACAAGGTAGACCTTTAATTTGTTGATTCGATGGATGGATGGAGATAGAATGCATAAATCAATGGGTCTCATGAAACTAGAGTCCTCAGATATGTTACCCATCATGTGGATATGCTCTTATAAATGGAAAAGAACTCAAAATCTGTTACATAGCTATTAGCAAAGTGGCCTTGTCTTTCTTTAGAGGGAATTATGCTGCCAAGGCCTGAGTTCACTGTTTCCTGTCAGGAGATGGACATGATGGCATGGAGAGAACATGGACTTAGAATTTGAAGACTGGGGTTAAAGGAAAAATTGGTTTCCTCCTTGCAGTGTTATCCTGGAAGAGTCACTTGCCTCTCTCAGTCTTTCTCCACATCTACAAAAGAAGAACAATAGCATACTCTATTGTACAGGATTTTGGTAGGATTACATGAAACAGTGTGTTAGAAGGTGGTTCGTGTGCCAAAAACAACAAAGAAATTTGAGCTGCTAGTATTCTCTTTGATGTGGGCAATACCGGTTGTCCTCCTTTTATGAGTTCTTAGGAGCTAAGCTTTTCAGATTTGTTATATCTTCTTTTCTGCTGAGAACATATAAGGATAATGTGAATGCTGCTAATGCACAGGAAAATAAGCAAATAATGACAGCATTTCACCTCTCTAAAACTGAATAGCTTACAAAGTGTGTTCCCACACACTGTCTCATTCAGTCCTCACAACAGGCCCAGGCAGTGTATGTTCAAGTGCCCCAGTCACTATAGTGAGCTGTGCCCCTGAGCATTACCCTCTGGAGGGAAGGGCTCCATGGGAGCAGAGTAGACCCTATAGCTGAATTTTCTGTTCAGAAAGTGGAACAGAGGGACAGTTGCCAGGGCTTGGAATTCTGCTGTCTTGCTCATTGATGACACCAACTGGGATAGTTAATTTGATGTGTCAAGTTGACCATGCCACTGGGTGGCCAGACATTTGGTCAAACATTATTCTATATGTGTCTGTGTAGGTGTTTCTGGATGAAATCACATTTGAATTACTAGCCTGAGTAAAGTAGATCGTCCTCCCCAATCTGGGTGGGTGTCAGCCAATCAACTGAAGACATGAATAAAACAAAAAGTCAGAGTAAGAGTGAACTCCATTCCCCTGACTGCTTTGAGTTAGGACATTGGCTCTTCTTGAGCCTGGTGACTTTTGGACTGGAATTTACACCATTGGCTCTCCTGGTTCTCAGGCTTCCAGATTTTATGGCAATATGGAAGATTAGATGTTAAGTAAAACTCCCGTCATGGTAGCACATATAAAAATGCTGGATAAAATACTTTATTTTATTAATAAATGTTGAATTTTAGAATAATTTTTCACATCTATAAAAAATATTGCAGATAGTACAGAAATTTCCCATATACTGCATACCCAGTTTCTCCTGTTATTTAACATCTTACATTGGTATATAATATTTGCTACAACTAACTAATCAAATACTATTACATTATTACTAATTGAAATTCATCCTTAATTTTTTACCTAATATCTTTTTCTCTGTTCTAGGATTCCATTTAATATACTGTATCACATTATTTATGTTTTCTGAGGGCTATAATTGTTTCTCAGAGTTTCTTTGTTTTTGATTACTTTGATGCTTTTGAGGATTATCTGTCAGATATTTTGTAAGATTCCCCCTCAATTATAGTTGTCTGCTGTTTTTCTTGTATTTAGATTGAGGCAGTAATTTCAGAAGAAAGTTCATAAAGGTAAACGCCATTTTCATTAAATCATATCAAGAGTACATAATAACAAATGACTTTATCACAAAAACATGACTTTTTATTTGAAGTTGACCTTGATTACTTAGAAAAGGCAGTGTTTCTAGGTTTCTCCACTTCAAAGTTATTCCTTTCATCTCCTCTTTCCATACTCTACCATTTGGAAGGAAGTCACTATGCCCAGTTCACATCCTCCAAGGAGTTCTAATTCCTTTTCTTGCAGAGTGGTATTAGAAATCAAGATCTGGGTGTTAAGTGTGTTCATTGGAATTGTAGTGTTGTTACTTTTAGGTCTTCTCAGCTGACCAAACAGGGAAATGTATGAATGTATATTAATTAATGTATGCACAGGTATCTATAAATATTCCTCTATGTGACATCTCTATAGCTATTAGGCCAAGTATGAGTTCATACTGATGTGCCCAACACTAATCTACTTATCATAGGAATCATTCTAACACTTCCCTTGGTGTGTCTGTAACCTTCCACTCCAACAGTAAGAAACTATCATTTGCCACCATTTACTTAATTTTTCAACTTATAAACAATTTTGTTGTGCTTATGTATAATTTATATTGCTTTAGTTTTATAGGTTCTACTCATTTCCACATTTCCTTATGTGTACCTTTCCTTTCATCCTTTAAGGGAGATTGTTTGTACATCTATAATACAGGTAGATTGTTTTGTCACCTTCTGCATTCCATCCTGGGATTCCTCTGAGCACTTAAGGAGTTTTTATTTGCACACATTAAGATCAACTCTTGCACAGCAAAGTTCAATAGATGTCTAGTGTAATATATTCAAAGTATCATGCTGTATTCTACCTAATAATTTTACCTCCTTAGAAAATATCTGCTTTCCCTGCTCAACTCCCTTTCATTTCCTCTGATCTTTTACTGTATCTATAATTTTGTTTTTTCTAGAGTGTCATATAAGGGGAATCATACAATATTTAGCTGTTTACATTAATTTCTTTCACTTAGTAATCTCCACTTAATATTAGCCAATGTAGTTTTGACATTATCACTTTTTTTTATTGCTAAATAGTATCTTACTGTGCTAATGTACCAAAGTTTTCTTAACCATTTATCTATTGAAAGGTATCTCAATTGTTTTCAGTTTGTGGCAATAATGAAAAAGTTGCCATATATATTCCTATACATGTTTTGTGTGGACATAACATTTCAAATATGTTGGGTAAATACCTAGAAGTGCAACTTTCAGATTATATTTAGCTTTGGAAGAAACTGCCAAACTATCTTCCAAGTGGCAGTATAGTTTTGCATTTTCATGAACAATGGAAGAGTTTCTACTGATGTGAATACTCACCAAAAATTGGCATTGTCAGTTTAAACATTTTATTTTAGCTATTCTAATAGGTTTGTGGTGGTATCTCATTGTTGTCTCACTTTGTAATTTCCTTCGAACAAATTGTCTTAGTCCATTTGGGCTGATAAAATAAAAATACCATAGACTGGGGGCTGATTTACTTCTCACAGTTCTAAAGGCTCGGAAGTCCAAGATCAAGATGCTGGCAGATTCAGTGTCTGGTGAAAGCCCACTTCCTGGTTCATAGATGGCCATCTTCTCTCTGTCTTCACAAGGCAGAGGGGACGAGGGAGCTCTCTGAGTCCTCTTTTATAAGGGTCCTAATTCCATTCATGAGGGCTCTACGAATGACCTAATCACCTTCCAAACCGTCCACCTCTTAATACTGTCACATTGGAGACTAGGTTTCAACATACAGATTTGGGGGGAACACAAATATTCATTTTATAGCAATGATTTGAGCAACTTTTCATGTGCTCATTTGTCTTCTATGTATCTTCTTTGATGATCTGTCTGTTCAGATTTTTTTGTCCATTTTTATTTAGGCTTTTAGTTTTCTTATTTTTGAGTCTTAAAATAACTTTAAATGCATGATTAACTTGCAGGAAGGAAGAAAGGAAATTTTGAAAACTCTGAAATGTCAAGAAAATATAATTCCATGGATAAGGAAACTCTGAAAGCAGTGTTTTCTTTGAAACTTTCTGTCAATACCTGTTAGTTTGGAATTTGGTATTAATGTGTCATGCAGTGGGAAATGGAAGAGAAAGGCTAGAGGTTAATAAGGGGAGTTCATAAGGAAGATAAATCCTGAGCCCAGCCCCCATCAGACAGACTCTGCAGCAAATTTAAAAAAAAAAAAATCTATTCAGTCAAATCAAGAAGTAAAACAAAGCAAAGAAAAAAAAAAAACTTGCCTTGCTGAGAAAGTAGCAAAAATATTTTTTTTCTAAGCCTCCGAATGGAAGTTTGAGGTTGGGGAGGGGAAAGAATGAGCAGGGATAGAACAAAGTCTATGCTAAGAATCCTAATGGTAACTCAAATTCTTGTGCATATGGACAAGAATTCACACCCTCTGAGTAGCTGCACTCACAAATCTCCCGCTGAAAAGTCATTTGATTCTTAGTCATATTTTCTATCTTTTAAAAAATATCCCTGACTGTATATTAACTGTAACTTCTTCATATTTACCTTCTAGTTCACACATCTTCACTCTGGATTGGTTGGGTCTCCATTAACCTGGTAGAGGCAAATTCCAATTGTTTTTGGATGAAAAGACTTTAAACTCAGATATCAAACAATAATCAAAAGTAAAATACCATGGAACACACACACACACACACACAAAATATACACACACATCACCAGAAGCACAAGCAAAAGAAGCTATCATAAACAAGTCAGCAGATAGAAAAAAATGTGGAGTCAGATCCTCAAACTTGAATTTTCAGATATAAAATATAAAATAAACATATTTAAATGCTAAAATATGAGTATTAAAAATATATGAAAGTATCATTTAATTCTTTTATACATATTGAAACATACAAACATAGTTGACTCATCATAATTGGAAGGAAACATATGCAATATCTAGAATACAAAAAGTAAAAGTTAATATTAAAACCCAAGGAAAGATTAATGTATATTACATATGAAAAAACAGAGAATGAGTAAGCTGAAAGATAGATATGGGGAAATTACATAGGAGACAAGAATGGAAAATATGAATGAAAATAATAGAATACAAAGGATTAGAAAGTTGAACACAAGTCTACTGGGAGTTTCAGAAAGTTTCAGAAAGAGATGATCAAGAAAAGAAGGAGAATTTACATTTAAAAAATAATGTTTAAGGGGCGCCTGGGTGGCTCAGTGGGTTAAGGCCTCTGCCTTCAGCTCAGGTCATGATCCCAGGGTCCTGGGATTGAGCCCCACATCGGGCTCTCTGCTCGGCGGGGAGCCTGCTTCCTCCTCTCTCTGCCTGCCTCTCTGCCTACTTGTGATCTCTGTCTGTTAAATGGGTGAAATCTTAAAAAAAAAAAAAATAATAATGTTTAGGAATTTGTAGTACTAATAATATGTGCCATTTCTTATATCATGAGACCCCAAAACCCCAACCAAGATGCATAAAATGTAAGCTATACTTAGGTACATAATGAATTGAAACTTACTAAAGACAAAGAGATCCGAAAATCAGTAAGAGATAAAAGTTAGAAATGTGTGAAGAAACTAAAATTAGGCTGAAATTTGTTTTCTCAATAAGTACAAAGGAAGTTGGAAGACTGGTAAAAATTTCTTCAAAATGCCAAGAAAAAAATAACTTCCAAATTATGATTTAATGCAAGCTTAATTATCTTTCTCAAAAATAAGTTTGGAATGAAAACATTTTTTTTTTTATTAATGGATTGAAAACATTTCAAACAAAATCTGAATGACTTAATTTCCATCAGCCTCCACTAAAGAAATTTCTAAAGCAATGCACTTCAGACAGATGAAAAATAATCCTAAAATATCTGAAATGCAAGGCAAAAAAGTGAATAAAGATGAAGGTAAATCTGTGGACAAATCTAAACATAAACTGACTAAAAAAAGGCAATATCAATAGTGTCTAATAGGGTGCCTGGGTGGCTCTGTTGGTTAAGCAACTGCCTTTGGCTCTGGTCATGAGCTCAGTGTTCTGGGATCAAGTCTCACATCGGGCTTCTTGCTCAGCAGGGAGTCTGCTTCTCCCTCTGACCATCCCCTCTCATGCTCTCTCTTTCTCTCTCTCTCTCAGATAAATAAATAAAATCTTGAAAAAAGTAGTGTCTAATATATGGCAGTAGAAAACCTAAAGTAGAAAGAAAATTCTGAATATTTATATGTATAAATGAGAGGGGTATTTGAGTTAAAAGCATTAAAAAAGCATGTTGATGAAAAGGAAGATACAGATATGAAGTCTTTCTAGATTTTGATAAGCTACGTATGCATTTTAAAATTTCCATGAAAATCTCCAAAAGAAGAGAAATAAAGTATATAATTTCCAAGGTAGTAAAAGGAGAAAAAAATGGAAGTGTGTGTGGGATGAGGGAGAAAAATTCAATTAATTCAGCAGGAGGAAAGGAGGAAAAAAACCAGTAAGAGATGATAAATAGGATAATAGGATAATAGGATAAATAAAAAGTAGCATACTCAAAGGTAGAATATCGAAAAGATTCTCATTCAGTTCAACAAAGACCAGGGTGGTCTTTGAAATTTCTCCTTTTAAACCTTTTACTAGAAGCCACAGCTCATGTAGTCAGACAAGAATTGTGAGTTTAAAGATTTAAAAAGGAAGAAACAAAACTGCCATAATTCTCAAATACTACAGTTTATTAAAAAAACCTAAATGTCTACCAAGAAATACCAAAGACTTAGTAAGAGTGTTTATTAAGGTTTATGGGTCTAAGATATAAAACTTAGGGCATTTATTTAGGTCAGAAAAAAAAAGTTGAAAAAGTCAGAAAATGGAATTTTAAGTCTGTAGTAATAGTCTCAACCAAAAATTCCAAGTACAAAGGAATAAATTTTTGACAATGACCAGACAGCTTCACAGGTGAATTTTACCAAACTTTTAAAGAAGAGTTTATACCTATTTTTCTCAAACTTGAAGAGGAAGGAAAATTTCTAAATTCATTCTATGAGGCCAACAGTGCCCTAATACCAAAACCAGATAAAGACACTACAAAAAAAGAGAACTGCAGTCCAATATTTCTGATAAACATAGATGCAAAAATCCTCAACAAAATATCAGCAAACCAAATCCAACAAGACATTAAAAAAATCATTCACCATGATCAAGTGGGATTCATTTCTGGGATACAAAGTTGGTTCAATATTTTCAAACCAATGAATGTGATGCATCACATCAACAAGAGAAAGGATAAAACCATATGATCATTTCCATAGATGCAGAAAAAACATTTGACAAAGTAGAGCATCCATTCATGATAAAAACCCTCAACAAAGTAGGTTTAGAGGAAAGATATCTCAACATAATGAAGGCCGTATATGAAAAATCCATAGTTAATATTGTCCTCAATGGTGAAAAACTGAGAACTTTTCCCCTAAGATCAGGAACAGACAAGGATGTCCACTCTCACTACTTATATTCTACATAGTACTGCAAGTCCTAGCCACAGAAATCCAAGAAGAAAAAGAAAGTCATGGAAATTGGTAAGAAAGAAGTAAAACTTTCGCTATTTGTAGATGGTATAGTACTATATATGGAAAATCCTAAAGATTTCACCAAAAATGTACTAAAACTGATAAATGAATTCAGTAAGTTTGAAGGATACAAAATCAATATACAGAAATCCTTTGCATTTCTAAACACTAATAACGAAGCAACAGAAAGAGAAATGAAGGAAATGATCCCATTTACAATTGTACCAAAAATAATAAGATAACTAGAAATAAACTTAACCAAGGAGGTCAAAGATCTGTACTCTGAAAACTATAAAACACTGATGAAAAAAAATTGAAGATAACACAAACAAATGGAAAGATATTCCATACCCATGGACTGGGAGAACAAATATTGCCAAAATATCCATATTACCCAAAGCAATCTACAGATTTAGTGCAATCCCTATCAAAATACCAATTGGATTCTTCACACTACTAGAATAGTCTTAAAGTTTGTATGGAACCACAAAAGATCCTGAATAGCCAAAGCAATCTTGAAAAGAAACACAAAACTAGAGGTATCACAATCTCATATTTTAATATAATATTTACTACAAAGCTGGGGTGTCTGGGTGGCTCAGTCAGTTAAAGTGTGGGCTCAGGTCATGATTAGAGTCCTGGAATTGAGGAGTCCTGCTCATTGGGGAGTCTGCCTCTTCCTCCCCCTCTGCCTTTCCTCCCTGCTCAAGCTCTCTTTCTCTCTCTCTGTCTCTTTTCCTTTCTTTCAAATAAATAAATAAATAAACTTTAAAAAAAAAGTTTATTTATTTATTTGACAGACAGAGATTACAAGTAGGCAGAGAGGGAGTCAGAGAGAGGAGGAAGTAGGCTCCTTGCTGAGCAGAGAGTCTGACTGGGGCTCAATCGCAGGACCCTGAGATTGTGACCTGAGCCAAAAGCAGAGGATTTAACCCACTGAACCACCCAGGCACCCCAATAAATAAACTTTAAAAAAAAGATATACTACAAAGCTGTAACAATCAAAACAGTATGGTACTAGCACAAAAATAGACACATAGATCAATAGAACAGAACAGAGGGCATAGAAATGAACCCCACAATTATATGGTCAATTAATCTTCGACAAAGGAGGCAAAAATATACAATGGGAAAAAGACAGCCTCTTCAACAAATGGTGTTGGGAAAACTGGACAGCTATATGCAAAAACAAAAACAAAAACAAAAACAAAAACCCACAAAAAAACTGGACCTGTTTCTCACACCATGCATAGAAACAAATTCAAAATGGATTAAGGACCTTAATGTGGTACCTGAAGCCATAAAAATCCTAGCGAGAGCATGCACAGTAATTTCTCTGACATTAGCCATAGCAACATTTTTCTAGATATGTCTCTTATGGCAAGAGAAACAAAAGCAAAAATAAACAATTGGGGGACCATAGTTTTTCATTTTCTGCACATACTGAGTAGGAGAAGATATTTGCCAATGCCATATATGATAAAGTGTTGATATCCAAAGTGTAAAGAACTTATACAATTCAACACTCAAAATACAAATAATCCAATTTAAGGAAAGAAGACGAGAACAGACATTTCCTCAAAGAAGGCATACAGATGGCCAACAGACATGCGAGAAGATGCTCAACATCACTCATCATCAGGGAAATGCAAATCAGAATCACAACAGGATATTACTTCATACCTGTCAGAATAGCTAGAATCAGAAAGACAAGAAATAAGTGTTGGCTAGAAAGTGGAGAAAAAGGAACACTTGTGCGCTGTTGGTAGGAATGCCGCTCTGGAGAACAGTATAGCGCTTCTTATGAAAATTAAATTACAAAAAAGGAATTACAATACGATCCAGTAATTCCACTACTGGTTATTTACCCAACGAATACCAAAACAGTAATTCAAAAATATGCATTCACCCTATGTTTACTGCAACATTATCTACAACAGCCAAACTATGGAAGCAACCTGTGTCCATAGATAGATGAATGAATAAAGAAGTAGTTGTGCATGCGTGTGTGTGTGTGTGTAAAATATGGAATATTTAATTTATTTATTCATTGTTTTTTGTTTGTCTTTGTTTTTATTAGAGAGAGAGAGAGAGAGAGAGAGCACAAGTGGGAGGGGCAAAGGAAGAGAGAGAGAGAGAGACTCTTAGGCATGCTCCACACTCAGCGGAGGGCCCAATGTGGGTTTTTATCCCATGACCCTGAGATCATGACCTGAACCAAAATCAAGAGTCGGACACTTAACCAACTGAGCCACTCATGCAGCCCTATATATAACAGAATATACCTCAGCCATAAAAAATAATGAAATCTTACCAATTACAACACAGATGGATTTGAGAATAAAATGCCAAGTGAAATAAGTCAGTCAGAGAAAGACAAATACTATATGATTTCACTCTCAGGTGGACTTTAAGAAATAAAATAAATGAAAAAAGAAAAAAAGAAACAAACCAAAAAATTGACTATTAGCTATAGAAAACAAACTGACAGTTACCAGAGGGGAAGTGGGAGAGAGGATGGGTGAAATTGATGAAGGGGATTAAAGAGAACACTTCTCATGAGGAGACTGAGTACTGTATAGAATTGCTGAATCACCCTCTTGTACACCTGAAACTAATATAACACAGCATCTTAATTATACTGGAATTTAAAGAAAATGACAATGACATGCACATAATTTTTGGTAACAAATTAAAATTTTAGTGAGAGACATTAGGAAGACTTAAAAAAATAGACATGTGTATGAATAGAAAATATTCATGTTGTAGAGATGTTAGTTCTTCCTAAACTGATCAACAGATTCAGTGCAACTCCAAACTATATCTTAAAAAAATTTCCTGTGGAACATGATAAAAATTCTAGAATTTTCATGAGAATGCATTGCTAGGGTTCTCTGAGGAGCAGCTGCCAAGATGGAGTTAGAGGTGTAAGAGGTTTTTCGGGCGTGATGCCTGTGAAAGATAAAGGGAAGGGGGGACAGGTAAAACCTTCATACTGCGATGTTGACCTGACCTCTGTGAAAAAAAAAGAGAGACTAAGAAAGGAGCATGAAGCAGGAAGAACCTCAGTGGGCATTGCAGCTGTGGCATAACTATACTAGCCCAGAGGGGAGAGTGGGTGAATCGTTGCTCGTAAAGGAGTTCTACTCTGGCCAGATCTGGTGAGTCCTTTGCTCAACTATCACCATGCTCGGTTATCATTTAATGTACACACTTTCAGAAGCCTGTTTGATGACTGAGCTGACCCTTCAGATCAGTGGAGAAAGAATGGAAAATTCTATAAATGGTGCCAAGACAATTCTTTATCTCAATGGTAAGAAATGAAAATGGATACTCACCCTATCTCAGACACAAAAATCAATCCCAGATGGATTGAATACTTAATGTGAATAGCAAAACTTTAAAACTTTTAGAAGAAAATTTGGGAGAATTCCTTTATGGCCTTGAGATAGGAAGAATTTCTTAAGATTAAAAAAAAGCATATACCATAAAAGGAAAGGTTGATAAATTCAACC
The DNA here is from genome assembly GCF_009829155.1 of Mustela erminea. Lineage (NCBI taxonomy): Eukaryota > Metazoa > Chordata > Mammalia > Carnivora > Mustelidae > Mustela > Mustela erminea. The sequence continues at coordinate 109,531,625 of NC_045615.1, forward strand.
ACATTAAAATTGACAACTTTGGTTCATCTAAATAAATTATAAACAGAGTAAAAATGTAATCCATAAACCAAGAGAAGTTATTTTAATATATATTATTGATAGAGTATTGTACAATATGCAAAAAAACCCCGCCTTTTTAAAAAAAATATTTTATTTATTTATTTATTTGACAGACAGAGATCACAGGTAGGGAGAGGCAGGCAGAGACGGGGGGCAGGGGCAGAAACAGGCTCCCTGCTGAGCAGAGAGGCTGATGCGGGGCTCCATCCCAGGACCCTGGGATCATGACCTGAGCTGAAGGCAGAGGCTCTAACCCACTGAGCCACCCAGGCACCACTCCCCGCCACCAAAAAACTTTTGGAAATCAACAAGTGAAAAGCCAAATGATCCTAATGAATAAATGAACTAATGGCATGAATGGGAATTTCACAAAAGGGGAAACGTAACATGGTCAATAAACACAAGAAACGATACTTGATTTTCTTAGTAATGAAAGAAATGCTAATTAAAATACGAGATAAAATATCACAACTATTACACTGGCAAGCACAAACCTTGACAATACCAATTGTTGGTAAGAATGTAGAGCAAAGGGAAGTTTCATAGTCTGCAGCTAGAAGTGTGCATTGGTATAATCACTTTGGAAAACAGTTTAAGACTGTCTAGTGAAGTTGAAGATGCCCATTTCTGTGACACTTAATTTTACTTCCAAGTATATATCCTGTGGCAGGGGTCTTCAAACTGGGTACGTGTATTTCCTGGGACTTCATGAAGATTTCCAGAGGGTTTGCAAACATGGGTGATTTTTTTTTTTTTTTAAGATTTTAATTATTTATTTGACAGAGAGATGCAGCGAGAGAGTGAAAAACACAAGCAGGGGGAGCGGGAGAGAGAGAGAAGCAGACTTCCTGCCAAGCAGGGAGCCTGATGGGGGGTTTGATCCCAGGACTCTGGGATCATGACCTGAGCTGAAGGCCGACACTTAATGACTGAACCACCCCGGTGCCCCCAAACACAGGTGATCTTAAGTGAATTAATTTTTATACCTTCACTATCTATATATACTCTTTATAAAAATTGTTCTGACAATATGTTCTGGATAAAAACCATCTTTTCGGTTGCCTTTTCCCAACCCCTTTTTTACAATCACACTTGTCTTGTTGTCTTGAAAGGAAACCTCTCACCAACTTTCTCTTACTCTGGTGTATCTCTCTGGAATATAAAAATCCTTGGGGGTGGGGTACAACAGTGGTAATGCAAGGTACTATTACCCTGTAGCCTCCATAAACCTGTGGTAGAGCTTTGTGATTTTTCTGACCCTGTAAATTTTTCTAAGAGCAAAGTATTGTGTTAGAAATGGGATCGTATGGCTCCTATTAGGATGTTCTGAATTCAGCAGGAGTGATGACAATTTTTGTTCAATGACCTTACCTCTTGAAATCTGTGACTGCTATCCAAAATACATCAGCCTTGTGAATATCAGAGATGGCAACACCTTATTTCATCCCAGTAACAAATTTAGAGCAAAGCAATATCTCAATCAGTTATCCTATCTGCCCATCTGTCCATCCATTTATCAACCTTAGAGTTATATCACAAAAGTAAAATGTTTGTCAGGGCTTCATAGTAACGCATTTATTTAATTTAAGAATTAAACCAGATTTTCTCATGCAAAATAAGTCTGGCCTGGGTGATTAGTTAAAACTAAAAACTAGTTTGTCTATTCAGTTTAAACTGGATATTATCCCTGGATTGATTGAATTACATTCTCACTTCTGAGATTTAGATGAAAATGTCTTAAGAGACCTTGATAAGATAAAAAACATTTTATCAAAAATATTGTATCAGCAAAATTTGATGAAAATAAACAGCATTTATTTTCCTGTTTCCAGCCACATTAGGTTAAGCAAGGCTACTCTAAGTGAAAAAATTACATTTATGATGAATAGTTATTTGATAAATCTTCCTTGAATAGATAGATGATGAAGCCTCCTGGTTGTATTTCTGAGAAACTGAACAGGTTTTTGTTGTTGTTGTTTGTTTGTTTGTTTTTTACAAGTCAGAGATTACAATTCTTTACTTTTAACCAAACTGACAAAGGGTTCAATCAAGTTGTCAGCTGATGGATCATTAAAAGTAATGTTTAAAAATGCTAGGTTACTAAACAACTTTTTGCATAAAACTTAGAAAGAATTCAAGGAATTGAGTGACTTTTCTGTAACAACATTCCTTCCATTTCGAGCTTTAATATCCATGAGAATATTTCTGTCTTGAAACTCTCTAGAATGTCCAGAAAAGTGACAGCAATTCCAGGAATCTCTGCTAGTGGAAGCCCATTTTGTCAGCCTGATCTGGGGATTCTGGGCTAGAAGATACCTGGAGACATAGGAACCCATCTTCCCTCTCAGGTTCCCTGAAACAGGGTTGCCTTCTGTTTCCTCATCCAGCTTCATTCTCCCCTTAACATCCCCTCTCTGCTTCACTCCCACTGAAGGTAAAAGCTCATTTGAGAACAGGAATGCGTGGAACACAGTGCCAACCACTGGTGTCTTTCCATTTGAATTGGCCTCATCATCAAGTTTCACCATATTTATAGCATGACAAATATCACAGTGTGCAACTATTAAAGCCTCTATTAAAAATTTTTGCTCATTTTATTTTGTTTTTAGATATTTACTTAAAACTATTGAGGGAATATTTATCTTTTCAAAACTTTTAGCAGATAAGCAAAAATAAACAAAAATTTGAAGAGCATTTCTCTAGGGAAATTCTTGCATATATGCCTTAAGGCTCATATGTAAGAATCTTTTTTGTTCCTAAGAGCAAAATGCTAGAATAATCAAATGCCCATTTAAAATAGGATTAAATAATGTATAATACATTCAAACAATGGAATACCATACAGTAATGAAATTTAAGAAATAAGAATTATATTCATCATTATGGTTCTCAAAGTTGAGTGAAAAAAACAAGTTACAAAAGAATATATACAGTATGATTTTTGTAATCCAAAGTCTAAACCTTAGCAAAGCTGAGCATTATATTGTTTAGGGTTTACCATGGCAAAATCATAAAGAAAAGCAAGGGAATAACCACCATAAAATTTAGGATAGCAGTTTCTTATGGGGGTGGTGAGGATGTTGAAGCAACCCATTAGTCATGTTTGGGGATTTCAGAGGCACTGGTGACGTTCTATCTTTTATTTGTTAAATTCCAAAGCAGATGCTGGGTCTTTTTCTTCTTCTTATTATTAAAATTATAAATATGCATTATATTTTTATGTTTAAACTATTTTCTAGTATGCGTAATATCTTATAAGTATTTTTAGAAGAAAAGGTAAGGGAAATTCAGGAGGATCTTAGAATTGACACTACTGTCAAGGGATTAAAATAGAAGGCAAAATGAGCAAGAAGCAGCTGAAAACTCTTGCAGATTGTGACTTTCATTTTCTTGTTGGGGTCTTCTCTTGCCCCATCCCTGCTCCAGGACCTTCAGGCAGCTGAGGTGTTGGAGTCAGGAGGGTAGCAACATTCTTTCTCTGTATGATTTTCTGTCCTGACACAGACCCTTTCCAGTGGCTAGAAACAAAGTCATGATTAAGAAAAGTGTCTGGCAGGAAGTGGGGAACTGAAGTGCTTATCAGAAGCCCAAATGGAAATTAAGACAGGTACAATGGTGGTTAGGTTTCAGTGAGCTTGCATGGGAAAAGACTCCCCCCAGACTTGTTGGGTTCCAAGATTAGGACAAGAACAATTCCAAATGCCACCAGCCTGTGAGCCTGAGGCCCCCAACACATAGTCTGCCTTGTTTAGAACCTGCTCAGGACCTTGCTTGTCAGCATGTACCCTGGGCTTTTGAAGTAGGCAGACCCCTTCACTCAGTATGTCCCCAGGACCATCTTCCTCAGTCTTGGGCCCATTCCTTTTGCTTCTAGAATTCCTCTTGTTTTTCTTTCTTAGTGGATATATGAGCTTGGAACTGTTGGCTTTTCCTACTGTGTCTACTCCTTGGACTTGAAAACTGATGTGTGAGTAAGGCATTCCGGTTTAACCTCAGCCCCACCTAAAAATAAGACTTATATAGGCTCACTCCAGCTCTTTTTCCACTTGGGGGTTCCTGCTAGGAATGCAAGGCTGGTGTCAACTTATTACAGTGTCCTGAAAGAAGTCTGCATGCTGAGTCTGAAGAGTACTGAGATAGCAAGGATTGGTAATAAATCCACAGTGTGCAGTCCTCTCCTCACGATGCCTAAAGAGTCTACTGTGAGGATAACTGAAGGCTTTGGTGGAACACGAGCAAAGAACATTGACCTGAGTCATACTCAGTGAAAAGGGAACAAAAAGCTAGAATATTTTCTCCCATATTCCCCTGATTGATGTTCATGGAATATTATTCCTTGCAATATGTCATGCAGAGAAAATACAAAACACTAAATATCTGATCCTCCACTTGGAAAGTCATAATGGCTCTGACAAGTCTTGCAATAAAGATCATTTAATTTTGTATTTACCGAACATAAATGATCATGAAAACTCTTCCTCCCTCCCTCCTTTCCTCCCTGCATCCTTTCCTTCCTTCTTCCCTACCCCCTCCCTCTCCCTCTCTTTCCTTTCCTTCCCCCTCCCCCATTCTCCTCTTCCTTTATTTCTCCTCATGTTCTGAAGGACTGGATTTATTTAGAGTATACTTTGGGTAGTGCAACTTAATCAACATGGAGAAACCCATAATAGCAAATGAGAGGTGGGTCTCATAGCCATTGTGCACTGACCAGCAGCTGACCTTGACCTCCCAGTGCACTTGAGGAGACACAAATCCACAAGCTCTGTGACATCACTGAAAAGAGCATGTTAGAAGGTCGCTCTGACAGATGTTCTACATTATTAGTTGAGTTGGATGAACTCATTATGCCTAATGAAAATGAATTTATGTCATTTTATTGACATAAATTTACCAGTAAAAATATAGATCTAAATAATAGAGTGGTCCCTTTGCAGATAGTTCTAGAATCTTTCAACATATTTCCATGATAAATTACTTAATTGGCAACTTTTGTCATTCTGGTGACATTTTGCCTACTGATCACATAACCAGTTCTTGATTATTGATGCTTTACAATTGAATCATAAGGTAGACATTCCAAAACACTGCACGATGTGTAAATCATTTATATGTAATCTGAGAGGGTATTCATTTTTTCTATAAACATTCGGAGCATACTGAGATCATAGTTCCATGTTAAGTCAGAGAAATAGAGAACAGAACAAAACCAATTTCACTTCCTTAACAGAAATTTTGAAAAGAGTGAGCCTCCTGCATGCAAAGTGGAGCCATAGGGCCTTTTCCTATTCCTTGGGCATTTATTCGGTCAACATTATTATCTTCATTTTGCAAACGTGGAACCTGAGACTCGGAGACATTCAACTTTTCCAGGATCATTTATGCTGTGAGGTTAAATCTGAGAGAAAAATACAAGATACTTGATACAGGCTGCATACTTAAGCAAGGAGGTTTTATATCACTTGAATCAGCAAACTTTACAAATAATGGTGATGCCCAAATGGTGACTTGAGCTGAGCAAGGGCTGCCCAAACCTCCCTGTCAACTGATTTATGAGTCTTTGACAATCCCCACCACCTCAGCAGTGCTGTGATTTAAGGATTTTATGATTCTGGCCAAATACTCTCTGTAGCCAAATTTGGACTTTCTTTGGCAGTCAAGAGCAATGGTTTCCTATCTTTTAAAAAAGCAGCACTTAACCCTTTCTTCCACTGAAGTAGCACACAGATGCCTGATATATAACAGCTCTAGGAAGGTCCTCTGGGCCCCTTCTCGTCGTCCTTTCCTTGCCCTCGGCAGTGGTGGCTCCAGCATATCAATATAAAAGGAGAGTAGAACCATTAATCTGGTTTTAAAAGGTGCCAGGGATCTGAACATAAATTATGATTGAATAGCAAAGTTTTATTAAATATAGGTTATTTAGGGTTTTATAAGGTAGAACTTATTATTACTATTATAGGTTATATATTATATAATTGTATATACTATATATTATATTACAAGTTATAGATTATTATTATAGGTCTTTATTAGATACAGGTTATTATATAATTTTATTAGATACAGGATTTTATTAGACTATGGGTTATTGTGTCTGGAGTAACGGGTTAGCATATGGGTTGATTAAGTGTTCCTTTACCCGGGTACCCACTTGTTGCTACCTTTGTCCCCGAGTCCCTCTGTAAAACCCCCTACAGCTTAGCAGGCAGTTTGGACAGTAGTAGAGCGCTGCTCCCAGGCTTTAAAGATGTGCATCTTGAGGCCTTGGCAAAGCCTCTCCCTCTCCCTGGACACATTCTCTGCAGGCACAAGAGGTCAGCGTCTTGTCCCTAGACTGTGCCCCAGGATTTTCTCAAGATTAATGAAATCAAGTCCACAAAGCCTCCTCTGTTCCTTGGAGAACAGGAAGATGGAGGGAAAAGAAGAGGAAAGATATTGTTAGATGAAATTATCAGGTCTGGCCACACTAGGGTAACATTCTTGAATCCAGCCTATCAGTTTGCTTATTTACAAAAGGGCTCAGAGGCTCCCCCTGCTTCCCTCTGCGTCAGGAAAGAATTTGAAAGTGATTGACAGTTTTGTCTTTCTCTGGTAGCTCTTAGACTCTCCTCCTACACCAAACCCAACAGAGATCTGTGGGATGGGAATATGGAGGCAGAGGAAGTGCAATCATGTGACCTACAGCTAAGCTTCCATCCTTGACACAGGCTTAGGCAGTGATCCGGCCTGAGACAGGGATTGGTGAGTTACTGTAAAGAGAAACCCTCTTCTAAATGCTCAGACTCCCTGGCTCTCACTGCAGGCTTGAAGGATTTGACTGTGAATACTTCTGGAATCCTCCCTTCCTTGTTCTTGATTAACCTTTGAGAGGACATTCTGCATCTCTGGGAGAAGTGGCCCTTATTCTGCTCTAAGCAAGAAAAATGAGATATTAGGCATTATCCTATAATATTGGTGGATTAATTGATTGACTAATTCATTCATTCATTCATTTATGTGTCAGGCATGTAAAGCAAGGGAGAAGGAGAGATTAAAGAGCAAATTCAATATCATGGCTCCTTATGTGGGCTTTAGAGATCTATAGACCCCCTGATTTTATAATCAAAATGCATGCCTATGCTAATACGCATTTATCCAGAGAAAGAATTCATAGCTTTCATTAAGTTCTCAAAACTTTAAGAGCTGCCAGCTTACGGCAAAGATTTGTTGTAAAGGTTTTTGTCATAAAGGATAGGATATATGAGTCTAGTCTGAGTTAGGTGGAGAGGTGGTGGGATGGGCAGGTGAAAATACTAGTCTCGGAATGGGGGGTGGCCAAAGATAGCCAAGTGTGACAGCAGCCGCATGCGACCAGCAGTAATGATTTCTCCTGGGTGTGTTTACCTGATGCTTGGTAATAGAAAGGTGAACACAAACATTTTGTGTGGTGAGAAGATAATGAACCTATGGAGAGAGAAGTCTGAATGGAGGATCTGTGTCTTCAAGGTTCTGAGGACTCTGCAAATATTCTAGGAAGACAAGATGAGTGTGTTTTCTGCCACACCCTTTATCACCAGGGGAGTCCCAGGAATCTCTTACAAATGGGCTTCACTGCATGTGACTGCTAAAGGTGGAAAGTTTCCCAACCTGTGGATGTTGGTGGCTCCTAATTTAGCATTTATTAATTAGGTACTAATCCATTTACTGTCACCCTCAGTTGAGCTCTTTGAGGACAGCAACCGTGTCTAACTCACCAGTGTGTTGCCAGTGTTCACCCAGAACACTGCCCAGGTATCCTAGTCCCCCACCGAATTCTGCTCCCCTGCATCCACACGTTTGCATCTCCTGTCACGAGACGGTGTCTGTTTCTTCACTCCTTGAATGTGAGCTGCCTGGATGACGTGTTTTGGCCAACAGAATGTGGCCGAAGTGACATCATATGAGTTTTCGAGTGTAGGATTTAAGAAGCGTTGTAGCTTCTGCCTCTCCCCCTCTTGGAGCCCTGAGACGCCGTGTTCAAGTTATCTTACTAGAGAGAACACATAGACAGAAACTGGAGGAAGAGAGAGCATGAAGTGAGCGAGTGAGAGAGACCCGGCCAGACTGCAGCTTTTCTGGTCACGTGAGCAGAGGATCCAGATGGGGATGTAAAATGATTTTGCATCCTACAGGCCTGGCTAGGCTGTCCCAGCCAACATGGTAGACACAGCTGTGCTAACCCTGACCTGCCAAAATTGTAGCATTGTGGTCAATTAAATGGTTGTGGATATCGAAGCCTCTAAGTTTTTAATTTTAACTCACTAAGTTTTGAAGTGATTTGTTAAGTAGTAACAGATAATTGATATGGTGGTGGTCAGATGATACTCAACAAATACGTATTGATGAGTGAATGAGTGAATGAGTGAATGAATAAAACAAATTGGTTTCGTCTCTGAAGAGCTGGAGTTTATCTACCAGGTACATACATACCTATCAATGGTATGTACTTGATAAACACTTATCTAAGTCTGTGGGGCTAACAAATAATCCCACCAATTTCTAGTGCTCTTTATCTTTATACCATATCAGCACTGCCTGGTGGATGTCTGGAAAATTCTTGTTTAACAGGGCAAGGAAGTAAGCATTAGGGGCAAAGAGGGTGTGCACAGAGCTCCAGGAGGTGGGGTGCTGGGAGCGTATGGCTTCCTGGAGTGGTCAAGCCAAGTTTCAGAGGGGATGAGTTCTCAGATGAGAGGGTTTCCTTTACCACTGGGAGCAGCAGAAAGAGCTTTGCAAGCAGTGGAAACCAAATGTGCAAACACACAGAAGCTGGAGAGGTTTTGTAGAATCTTTAGAACCACAAGTAGCTTCTGGGACATTTTTATGCACCAGACCTTGCTGACTACGCAAAGATTTCACATGTTTGTGAGAGGGTAGTGGGTGGGTAGCTGGATGGAGGTGATGCTGGGGGGATGAGTAGGGTCCAAGGTATGGGTAGCTTTTTTGGTCCATAGGAACAGAAACTTTCTTTAAAAACACAGGCAGCACTAAAGGATTTTAAGCAGGGGTTTGACATGATCTAACAGCTCCGGGTTTCAAGACTTAAGAAGCCCTTCCGCTACAAGTTTCTGATCCCATGTAACAGGCTCTGCTTTCTGTGTGATCCTGGCTGCCACGCAAAAAGGGCAGTCCTCGGATGCTACCCCATTCCCTTCATCCTTTCTTTTCCCTCCATGAGGGAGACCTTTGAGGGCTTTGTGTTAGGTTTGGGACAACTGCTAATTCATGAAATTGTTCTTCAGGTGTTGCTGTGGCTAACAAACCCCTGGAGCTAGCATTTTCCTCCTGTGATTAGAAAATAAATATATAGCGCCTTGAATCTATAAATTCCTGCCTGCAGATAATAATGACAGAGAAAACAGTCTCAGGATAAGGCTTTGTTTTCAGAAATAATTTGGAAACATTTTTGAGTTAGCAAGTTCTGATTTTCTGCATGAATTTTCTGAGGTCTTGGAACAAAATAAGAGCAGACTCTGTGAGTGGTGTCAGTGTTGTTCTGGAATGTGTTAGACTCCTCTGGCCAGAGAGTTTGGTTCTCCCCCTGATCCCTGGGATTTACGACATTCTTAATCAGGAGAAAGGAGCTGGAAGATTTCTTCCAATTCAAATGAAGGCAAAATTTATGTGCCATAGGGTGAATTGGTCATCTCCTTCTAGAAAAGGCCATTTTATTTCCAGTCTTCATTTAAGGTTGGGACTGATTTATCCCCCTAGTTAAGTGCCACACAGTTGGTCCCAAATCAGGGTGTATGTGAGATGTTTATTAGACTGTAGCATGAGCCTGATGGTGCAGTTGCTCCCGGTAGACCCCTGTCCTGTCCCACCAAACCGTTGCCAACTGCACCAAGGTGACTCAAAGCAATGCCAGTCCTAAACCAAGGGTAAGTAATTCAACTTCTACCAAATCTCCAACAAGATTTTAAATAAGATCTCGTACTCACTCCCAGTAATATATTTTGAAAACCTACTTTTCCCATCTTTGCTGTACAGACTTTGCTAGCCTATTCCATCTCTAAACTCTATTTCTCTGTAAAACTACCCTCCAAACTCTCTTTCAATAGGAGCACCAAAGATTCTTACTCCTTTCTTTCCTCCCTTTTCCTTTTGCAGATCGTGCACTGCTTCTCAGTATCTGGATGGAGCCAAAGAGGAGCCAGGAGTGAATGTCAGGATTTTCCTCCTCCAATAGGAAGGCATCAAGATGGTCAGGAGTTCTGAGTTCTGAGGCCAGGCTTCATGAGGTCTTGCTGCTTCTATGATTTCTTAGAACAATGTCATAAGAAGAAGCCAAGACACCTGTGGGAGAATGAAAATGTAAGGCCCAGATGCCATTCTTGATCAGCCAGGCTACAGCCTACACACTACTGATTACAGATGATGAGCAAGTCCAGGGAAGGTCAGCCAAGTCTGGTCCAGGTCCCACAGAATTGTGAGAATCAATATATAGTTATTGCTTTAAGTCACCGGGTTTTGGATGGATTTTATTTAGGCAGCAGTATTATGGCAATAGATAGCTGATGATGGCTGTCTACTGTCTTAAATGCATCTTGATTCAGGTCAAGACCTACCTTCACTCTCAACTTATCCCAAGAGATGTTTTTGCCTACTCCAGCCTACTATGATTTTCCTCTCAGCCGACTTTCTTTACCATAGAATTAGGCATCAATCTCAGCTTGCCTTGTGATTTCCCCATTTTTCTCTTGTATATAAGTCTTACAGTGTTATCTCACAATGTTACGCGATGCTGCCTCCACCAAAATAAAGTCTTATTATAACATCTCACTATGGAACATCATCATGACCCATGGGGGAAAAAAGGATTTTTTAATTGTCCACATAAAATCAATAGTGTCGTTTGTTAAACCTAACTCATGCCTTCTGTTCTGCAACAGTGTAGGAACAGTTGAGTGTTATCCAAGGGGAAAAGTGGACCGCCAGGTTAGATGGTACTAGTTCCTCCCTTTTCCCCTCTGGGTCTGGAAAATCTGCTCTCTCTACCAGAGGGCAAACTTCCTGAGGTAAGCGTCCTTCCTGTTCTTCTGCATCTCCTTTAAGACCTTGCAGGGCACCAGGAACATAGATGGTCATAAATGACGGCTGCTGACCTTCGGATGGGTTCCTTAAATGGGGAAAAACCTTCCTTTCTTCCCCCAGTGGATGGATATTTTGCAGTTCTTCCAGGCTTGTTCTGTCTCCCTCCTTTCTCCTAGATTACTGCCAGGGCAGATTCCTCCATCCTAACCCCTGGGAGTCTATTTCATTTCCTAATTACTTTCCCTGCTGAGAACATTCTTGTCTTGCTGTATCTAACCCAAATTTCCCTTTCTGTGGCTTCAGGCCATTGCTCCTTAGTCTAAATCCTCTGAAAGGAAGAATAATTCCCTTGATTAATTTATATTGGAATCTCAAAGCTGTTTATACATCACAATTTCTGCTTCCCCGGAGTCTCTTTTTGCTAGATTAGAGGAATAAGATTTCCCTGTCTCTCCATTTCTTCTCTGTGCCTAAATTTTTGGTTTACAAACCTCTAAGGTCTTTATAGGTGCTGTATTTAGATCTTTTTCTTCCCAGACTGTTGTAAAAATAATTGCTCTCAATTATTGACTATTTCCTTTATGTGTTAGGCAGTGGACCAAACATTTTAACACACATTATTTTATTTGACTCTTAGAATGACTGCTGTTGTTAAACCTATTTAATCCATAAAGAAACTGAAGCCCAGAGAGATTAAGTAACATCTGAAAATTCACACAGCTTGCTAGAAGCAGAGTTGGGGCTTGCATTCTGGTCTTTTCACTCAATGGCCATTTTACATGGTCTTTCTATTGATTCTTATCAGGCTACCCATATGACACCATAATCTGCTTTTCAGTTATTTTGTTTTTGTGTGTTTAAGGAAATGTGTGCTTTAGAAAAGTTATGTGATGTGGGCTGTAGTATTACTCTGAGCACGTACTGACTCTGTGAGCCTGGACTAGTTATTTTTGAATCTGTGAAATGGGAGAGTGATCATACTTATTGTGATGTTCAGAGAAGATAATGTCTATGATAAACTCTGAATCACAATACCCACCAGAACAGCTTATTTTGTTATTCCAAATCATTTGTTTTTGTTACTCTTGTTTTATTACTATCTTTCTTACTGTCATCATTAATTTTGAGAGTGAGAAATTGGAGCATTAGAAGCTTGATAAATCCGGAAGTAAAGAATGGCCCATGGATCTAGGCTGCAGCAACTTAATCTGGACTTGGAATTTGGAATTCCATCCATGGTCTTTACTTCTGGCACTTGGATAAGCCTTGCTCAATCAATCCAATTTACTTCTGTGTCACCCCGTAATCCCCCCTCCTTGTCAGTAAAATGATAAATTCTATTTACAGAGGAGGTTTCACTGCCTTTCAAGATTTCCCATTTCTTAGGAGCTGTGAAGTGGTCCTCAGTGGATCTCCAAGTGAAGGACCATTTCTCAGGGCTAGTCCTTGCTTGGATGTACAGTTGTGCAGCCTCCCTTCTCCATTGGGAGACTCTCTCCGACCAGCCTTGGAGAATCAGGCTATTTGTATTATTTATTTCTTTATTTTAAGAGAGCCAGTAAGTTTCTTTAAACTACTTTAGTTCTTTCATCTTCAAGGGAGCAATAAAGTTACCTATTTTTCAGTCAGGATAATATAAATGAATGAGTATTGGACTAGTTATGAATCTTTAGCCCAAATGCTTAACCCTTCTGAGTGTGTTCTCCTTTTCTGTGAAATGAGGTTGTTGGACCAGATGAGGAGTTGGAAACTGAAATATCTGTGGTGTTTGGACAAGTATCTCCGATGATTATAGCAGGCCTAGTGTGAACTCTAGGGCTTGGTAAAGGGGAATCATGGCTTACACCCCACCAACTGGTACCATATGGAATGCATATACCTAGGGCTGCCAGGTTTTAGATTTTTCCAAAAAGGTTAAAGGTCTGATTTCTTTGTGACATTTTTTTGTCTCTTAAGTGTGGGGGAAATTACATTTTATGGTAACTCTGAGCAAGATACAGGTTGGTAGACAAAACGAAGACCTTGGATGTTGAGCTGCCAGGCAAATGGGTTAATGTGACACTTCAGAATGTGCACATGAATTGCCTGGGGATTTGCCGACAGGCAAATCTGATCCAGAAGGTCTAGAACCTGAGGGATGAGATTGTGGGGTGCTAGCAAGCTTGCAGGTGATCTGATGTTGCTTGTTCAGGGACCACACATAAACTTGCAAGTGGGCTAGGCGATCTCAGAATGCTTTCCTTCATCTTAAGCAGTTGGTGGCGATGTTGGGATTCTAAACCTCATTAGCCCAATCTATACTGGACTTGTCCTTCAGATCTGTACTCTCTACCCATTCCTGATCTGCATCCTTCTGTTCTCCATCTCTGTGTGTCACAGTTCTATCACAATAACATTCTGAATTCCCTTTGGCCTTAAAGTAATCACAGTCTTATTTGGTGACTTTGGATGCTTGATATTTCTGGATATTGCAATGATACATCTTGATCTAAGAGCATACCAGATTTCCCCCAGGACAATTGCATAGAGTGTTAAGAGCCCATGAACAGAGCTGAGGTCACTAATTGGGAAACATGAATATCTTTTTATAGAAAATGGGGGTCACAGTTTTAAAATTAGTCTTTTGGTTTCTCCTGATAAAGCCCCCATAATATTGGTTGCTCTGGTGGCAGGGACAGATATTTATTCCTTCATCCATTTAATAAATACTTATTGTCTGTGATGTGCCAGGCAATAGTCTTGGTGCTGGGGATGTAACAATGAACAAGACAAAATTATTTGCTCTAATGGAGCTACATTGCAGTGGGAGAAACAGATAAGAAACCAGTAAACAAACAAATAAATAATATAATGTCAGGTAGTAATAAGTGCCATGAAGAAAAATATTATCAGGTTTAGAAGATAGAGCTTGTTGGAAGAGGAGGGGGAGCTTTTTTGAAGAGAGTAATCAGCAAAGGTGTCTCTGGGGAACGACGTTTGAGCCAAAACACATATAACATAAAGGAATGAGCCATACCAAGTTCTACGGGAAGAGGATTCCATGCAGAGGGAGCAGCCAGTGCTGAGGTCCTAATGTGGGAGTAACCTAGAAGTACCCAAGAAGCAGCAGAATGCCAGTGTGGCTGGAGTGAAGTCGGCAAGGCTTGAAGTGGCAGGAGGTCAAGTCAGTTAAGGGAAGCAGGGCTGCTCAGAGCTGGGAGGGAGAGAAAGACTGAGGTCACAGTACTGGTATGAGGAGGGGGCTAATCCTGGTTGATCTGAGATTTTTATGAGATTAAGAGGTGCTAAGAATCCGTCCGTCAGTTATCCCAGAGCCTATTTTTATAAACAAAGTTTTATCAGAACATGGCCACAGCCATTAATTTAAATATAGCCTCTGGCTGCTTTTGTGCTACGACAGAGCCGAGTAGTTATGACAGAGACTGTATGGGATACAAAGTACCCATCCTTGCCAGTCCTTCTTTCCACAGACACCAGAGAGACCTGCCTGAAGTGCAAATCTGACTGTGATAGGCCTTTCAGTGGTTCTCCCTTGTTCAAGGTTAAGTCCAAGGTCCTTTTCACAGTGTCCAAATATTTCATGATCTGGCCCCAGCCTCACCTTAGACTTTCTATACTATATTGGGAATATTGAATCTCGTGCCATTTTCCTTCTTTTTTTTTTTTTTCCTGGCTGTTCCTTCTATCCGAAATGCTGTCCTTCCTAGTCCCTGCCCTCATCGATTTGGTTCTTATTCAGCCCTTAAGGCTTCACTTGGATGTCTGTTACCTGATCTCCCATGCAATGGCTGTCCCCACTGGGATCCTCTGCCACCACTCCTTGGTCTTCCTTTTATTCTCTCTGCTTGCATCCCACATTTCTGTTCATTTGTCTCTATTCATTAGAATAAGACCAACTCAAACTGGTTGAAATCATGAGGAAACATGTAGATCCTCACTACTGGGAAAGCAGGAGCTGATTGGGCTTCAGGGCTGACCTAATCTGGAGGATTCTGATCAATTTCTCTATGATTCTTCTGTCCTCTGGGTGTTGGCTCCATCTTCAAGTTAGACACATGATGGCTATAATGGTTTCACTACATCCAATGGTTGGAGAGAGACAGCAGACTTTCCCTCTTTATCTCATTGACCTTTTTGAGATCATGCGTCTGCTTCTGAATCATTCTTCCTGATTGGGAAAGCCATGTGCTGACTGGGTCTGGCCTGGGTTCCTGCACCAATTACCCACTGGAAAGGCTCATGGGTTCCATTAGAACCACCAGGCCCAGTCTTCAAGCCAGGGATGGGGCCAGCTTTTTCTGGAGCCCATGAGTAACTGAGAAATAACAGGGGTCTGTTAAGGAGGAAGGAGCTGTAGATACTGAGTAAGATATCAACACTGTTTTGTGCTGTGCCCAAATCCACTATTAAATGGATCACCTTGAGGACAGTGATGTGCGATGTTGCTTCTTTCATCTTTATACTCCCAACACTAGACATAGTGCTATAGTTGGTGATCAGTATAAATATGTTGAAGGACTAAATTATAATGATTTTCAAATATAGTTGACTTAGAAGGAGGACAACTTTCAGAGAAAAGGCATACTTTGGCCCAAATGTGTGTCCTTCTTAGCATTTTATTCCCTACCTACACAGCCAATCTTAACCTTTGCTATTTCAGATGATTTCTGTCCTTTTAATTATAGAAATGTCATTATCAGTGATTAAAATTAAGTAGGTTGCTACTGAACAAAGGTTCAGAGGACAATGAGTGCCACTAAAAATGCAGACTGATGGACCACTAATGTACAGCATATGGAGTTATGGTTTCCACCTTTGCTGGGTGCTGTTGGTGACAGTTGTTCAAATTAAATGCTGAAGGCGGAAACTCACTGAGTTCAGATCATATCCAAATGTTCTAAAGCTGTTGAATAAATGATTCCTGGAAGCTTTAATCACTATTTGAAGTCCCTCAGGGGACAAAAACATCTAGATTTAATTAATATTACTTTCAGCACTTTGCATCATGCCCTGGGCCTGCTGAATGGTGGTGGAAATCTGTACAAATCTCTTCTAGTAAGTCACCTTCTGTATGAGCATTACAAGGGATGTGAGCCTGATCAGAACCAGCCCGTGATTCTGAGGTTACTCTCAGTGTCAGAGGAAGAGCTGAAACCCAGGCATGGAAGGAAGGGCAAACCTGGGCACCTCAGGAGATAGACAGATGGCTCTGACTCCACCATGATTTACTTTTTCTCCGTCTTGATTTTCCTTCTCTCTGCTTTTGGGCATTGTTCTTCCCATTATTTTCTATGTGAGACTCTCATCAGGGTATCCACAGCTCCTTGCTTTGCATCTTCTCAGGCTGGCCTTCAGAGAGACAAAAACTCTCAGGAAACAGTCTGATTGGCCCAAACTTGAATGATATCCATGCAATCTGGACCCTTTAGTGGTCATAGGTGAAGGTCCAATTATTACACCAGTTCGGGTTAGTGATCTACCCTCAGACTAAGTACTGTGTCCTGTGTACTAAGTTTATGTGCCAACTTCTGCATCACCTGTGGGAGAGTCCATCTGGGTAGGTGAGCAGAAATTCTGGAGCCACTTTTTAGCGGCATGACCCTGGACAGTTATTTAACCAGTTGTGCCAATCTGTTATATATTTGGTAATGGAGATAACATTAGAAATCTATTATCCTTGATAATAGTAATATGGGTATTGTGATATATATACATTCATATATACATTATATATGTACTATAGACATACATTTCATACATACTAAGCATTGTGTACATGAAAACTGATCATTTTATTTTTACAATGTCAGTATTATTATTGAGGATAATGGATATGATTGGACATAAACCTAATAATACAGATATCATTAAAACTAAATATAAATGTATATAGAATAAATGAGGTGAAAAGATGTATATGCAATACAGATAAGCACTAAACACTTTCTCTAATATGTATCTTTGTATGTTTCTATATATATCAATATATATGCATATGTGTGTGTGTGTGTGTGTGTGTGTGTGTGTATAACATGTTCATTCCCACTTTGTCACAATGTCCACATTATTATCACCCCCACTGCTTAGAACAGCGCCTGACATGGTATGTGTTGCATAGGTATGATGGCTTATGTGAACTGGAGCAGAGCTGGGAGGAATGAATGGTTCTCCAAAAGGAGTAGGGGCTTTGGGCTGTTGCTTGACCTTGACCCTCCTAATTGCAGTGCTGAAACTGTGGCCCAGATGGGTAACCTTTTCTCTTGGGCTCAGTTGCATGCAACTGGATCCCATCAACACTGGCCAGAGGACTCAATTCTGAGTCATCTGAAATACTTTACAAGAATATTTTAAATCCTTCTGACTCAGATCAGGCTTGGTGTGTGGGGCCACATCTGCATAGGAAGTCAAGTGTCTTCTCTGCTCTTTACATGCTATTGCAAGTGTTGGCTCAAAAATGCAACCCTGGGTTGAAAAGCAGTTCTTCATTCTCCAGAATGATTCGCTAATACATAATGGGTAAGGCCTTCTTGTCTCCCGTCTTTAGTCTGAAGTGTCAAGTTTAAGAATATCCTTCAAATATTTTGCTTTGTGTAGTTTGTGTCAGACTTAGGAATCACTACCCTTGGGATCACTATAGTTAAATTTAAATCATATTCACTCTTTACAAACACTATGTACAGAATTGAAAAAAACAGGTTGAATCAACGATGCACAATATTACATGATATGCTTGGTTGATAGAGGCACCTGAAAAACCCCATTTCTATTTTCCCAGAGTGAGTGGTCTTGTGAATGAGTATTCTGGCTCCAAGGACAGAGAAATCCTTAGAAATACATATGGAACTGTGGCACTCCTGAACTTGGGAAATTTTCAGTGCCTCTTATGGGTCTTAAAATAAAATTTGCAATCCTTATCAGGACCTAAAAGGCTCCTAATCACCTAGGTAGCTCAGTTGGTTGAGTGGTGGACTCTTGAATTCAGCTCAGATCATGATCTAAAGGTATTGAGATCAAGCTCAGCTTCAGGCTCTGTGCTCAGTAGAGAGTCTGCTTGGGGTTCTTTCCCTCTGTCCCTCCTGCCCCCTATGCACTCTTTCACTTTTTCTCTCCCTCAAATAAGTAAATAAATACATAAATAGATAAATAAATCTTTTAAAAAAATCTTTGAAAGGTTGCTAATCTGTCTAATATGTATGGTGTCTTCTAGCCACATGTCACTAATTTAATTAAAATTAAAAATTCAAGTTGAGTTTTTAATTGCACTGGCTTCATTTTCAGTGAGTAGCCATGTCTGTGTTGGGCAGTACAGATACAAAACATTACCATTATCTCAGAAAATTATATCGGATGGCGCTGCTCTGCATGGCTTAGCTCTGACTATCTAACACCGTCACCTGCGTTCTTGCATTTCAAACTCTTTCTTATTTTGTTCAATACACCCCACTCTTTCCACTGTCACTCACACTTCTGCCCTCTCTCCCACCACCTCTCTAACTCATTGAGTCTCAGGCTAAATAAACCTTCCTGCAGAGAAACCTTCCATGACCTCACTTCTAGTCTAAACAAGGTCTCACAGTTAGCCCCTCTCTCATCAGGCTATACTTTCTGTTTGTAGTACTTAGATTTATGGAGGTATTTAGAAATTTTCATGGGTGGTATCTAACATCCCCTTTAAGCTATAGGCTCATCAGGACAGCCGTGTCTCCCTACTTTAACCCCAGAGTCCAAAGATAGTAGGTGCTTGATAAATATTTGTTATGTGGATACATGATAGAATGAGTTCTCTCATGTGCCATCTCCACAAAGCACATTCTTTCCAGTTCCCAGATGAGACAGAGGCCTTAATTTTTCTTCCCACATCCATCTTTTTCCTCTCCTTTCTCTGCAAGGGTCACTTTGGATTCCCTTGGGGTTTGCTGGCACCTCTCTCTGTAGCATGTCCATGTCTTGACCACACTGTTGGGATGTGCAGTTTCCCCAAAAAGAGGAAAGGTAAGATGGCAGAGTAAACTATACTTTATTGTCTACGATCTGTGACTTGTTTATTTTTCATAGTAATAATTGGCAGGATAGAATATTTTAATTTTCCTATATTTATGTAATTAATATGTCCACATTAGAAATCAATTATCCTTGATAATTACCATTGGTGCTATGGCTCATAAACTGAACACTAGTCTTGCTAACGAACTGAATGAGACATAATTTCTTGTTGTTCAAAGAGATGATCAACTCTAATCAGCAGTAAATTCAATCAAAACTTACTGACATCAATTGAAATCATATTAAAGTTTGTAAAAATAGGATAATTATGCTCATCTTGTAAGTTGCAGGTATTGTAACAACTCTGAAATGTGGGCCTATTTGAATAAATGCTTACGTCTGCTGGCTCTACACTAGCAGATGCAGAAACATATAATCTGCATAAATAAATTAGAAGTCTTTTTTTTGCCCTTCATAGATCTATAGTTTTGTAGGATTCAATTAATTCAACACTTTTTTTTAATTTAATGAGCTTAGAATAGCCGGCTAAGCAGGTGCTGGTGTGTGGGGCACTGAAGCAAGATGGCCTGTGGTACAGAGTTGTCAGTATTGGTTCTTTTTTAATCTTCCTTTATTCATTAAAGAGAAATCTAATAGTGGCTAAAATAATAGATGCTGGAGCGACGCTGGCTGGGTTCAGACCCCAGCTCCATATTCAAGGCTGCATCTTGGCCAAGAGTAGGGCGAATATCAGCACATGGCTCCCATCCCCTTGATTCCCTTCATGGTAGATCCCCTAGGACCATCCTTAACTGATGACTATGGAGCAGAGGCGTATAAAGAGCTCATCTCTCTTGTCTTGGGTTGGCACAACTGAGATCACTTACACTCAGACTGCAAGATCAAGCCTGACACTGCTCTCTGGAGACCGTCTCATTTCTTACCTTTTGCTTGTCTTTGTTTCCTGCCCTGCCTACCCCACCTGCCCTATTCTGCTTCTCTTAAGAAATCACTTGCACATGAATCTTCCTCAAAGATTCTCTGTTGGATAGCCTGATTAAAGACAGTGAGTGTCTTCAATGTCTGTGCTTTCTTTTCCCTATCTCTTACTTAGGCATCATAAGAAGACTTTGCTCCTAGGTTGGTAGGAGTTAATTCATGCAAAGCACATAGAGCTGTGTCAGATGTTAGATAGTAGGAGCAACATGATGGTTAATGCTTTAAAATGAAAATACTGTCCTAATACACTACAGTGTTGTTTAGTGAAGAGATCTGAGGCGACAGGCTTGTGTTTAAATTTCGGCTGTGCTGTTGACTGTGTGTCCTTGAATTAGTTTTCCTTAACTTCTCTGTTTCCTCATCTTGGCACTAGGGATATTAATGTGATATGCATGTATGTATGTATGTATGTTGTGAGGATTTAAAGAGAGATCAATGGTCATACTAGCAGTTTCATGCAGAGCTCAAGATAGGTGCCTCAAACCCAGCAATTCTCATTCTTACTTGTATTGTTACTAATACACAAAGTATTGTGAATATTTGTTGTAGCAGGAATGAGCACGGAAGTTTTGCCCCAAACACTTAAAGGACAGAGATGGTGTCATATAGTGGTCAGGACTACTGCATTGGGCCAGATGATCTGGGTTCAAACCCAGTTCTACCACTTACTATGTGACTTAGGTCACACTCTCTCTCTGCTCTGCTTCCTCATCTGTCAGTTGGGTTGTTATGAGTATTAAATGGATGAATGTGTCTGAAGCAGGGCTAACTTTTCCATTAGAGATTGTAGGCACATGGCTGGGGTCACTATATTAAACTTTAGGGGCCTAGGAAAATGTTTTATTTTTTTTATAAAGCCAGAAGGGAAAAAATGAAATTTTAGGTAGAAGAAAGTGGGTTTTTTAAATTTAATTTTTATTTTTTTATAAACATATAATTTATTTTTAGCCCCAGGGTTACAGGTCTGTGAATCATCAGGTTTACACACTTCACAGCACTCACCATAGCACATACCCTCCCCAATGTCCATAACCACACCACCCTCTCCCGACCCCCCTTCCCCCAGCAACCCTCAGTTTGTTTTGTGAGATTAAAAGTCTCTGTTTTGTCTCCCTCCAGATCCCTTCTTATATCATTTATTCTTTTCCTACCCCTCCAATCCCCCCACATTTCATCTCCACTAGAAGAAAGTGCTTTTAACACATTATATTAATATACTCATCTTTACCAGTGCTGTCATAACATATAATTTTACATTATTATACTATTATTATTTTCATGGAAGAAGGGACCCATGAAGGCAAAATATCTGGCATTCATGGGAAGTAAAATGAGGTCTTGGTAAGAAGTATTCAGACCAGAGAGGGGCACCATCCAGGGTAGGTTTAAGCATCCCCACCTCTAGAGGGCTCTGCAGAGTTAATTCAGAGCTCCTGGGGTTGGGGAAGGTCCAATGCACCCACATATTCAGACCTCCTGCCCTCTTCCCATGAGAGCAACTCTGCTTTATATGCAACAAGACAGAGAACTCATTCTTGATCAGATCTTCTCTTAGGAAGGACATCAGGAGAGTTCATGGGTTAGAAAGGCAGACCTCAAAGCAGGGCTGAACATAGCTGGGACTGTTTTCACCAAGACCAGGGAAGACCCTGACCATGACTCAGGAGTGTGTGTCTGCAGTTGGGGGAGGTGGAACAAGAAGATGATAAGAAAAGCTGGTAAGTGGATCCAGTGGGATGGCAAATGTGTTCTGTGCGTTTCCAGCTGGGACCCACCAAAGTCTTTAGTAAAGTTACTAAATGCACAGAACTTCTCCAGCCACATCCCTGGGTAGAATCACTGTGACACATTCAGGGTTACAAGCATAACTGGTCATGGTGTGAAGAGGTGGAGCTCCGGCAGTGAAGAGAGATGACATTACAATTCTTTATTCCATGGGATACACTTGAATGCCTTGTTCTTGAAAGTGTGACCCAACAAGATTAGCAAGGACAGGGATAGAAGTGCAGACCCTTGCATCCACCTCTGAAGCACTACCCTTATTTTTATGCTGTGTGGTCACTGATGTATACTGGATCTGGAATTCCAACCACTTGGGGGAAGGTGGAATAACCCTCTCTTGAGAAAAGGGAGCAGGAAGGAAAAGAGGAGAAGGAAGCAGTCCCCCGATCTCCCATTTCTGGTCTAGGTCAGTGTTCCTCAGCCTTGGTTGTTCATTAAAATCGCCCGGAGACCAAGTAAGCCAGAAACTGGGGGTGGGAAAAGGGACTGGCATGTTTTGAAAGTTACCCATGCAATTCTATTGTGTGTCCAGATCCAAAAGCTATAAATCCCAGATTTAAGCTAAAGGGATGAAGGTAAAGGAGTTTCAGTGTTCACTGGAGGTTCATTACCCTGCAATGGAAAGTGGCTTACAGGGCTTTAGGATCAGATCTCCAGCTACAACAACAGGATGGTTTGCCTGAAGTATCTCTGCATACATGATGGCAACCACAGTAAGTGATGAATGGGGAGTAGGGAACTTGAGACTATGACTGTTTTTCTTTAAGTCTTTGAGGATCACTTGCTTTGTGGCCAGTTTAATGCCTCTCATCCTATAAGAGATAAAAATAGCAGGAGGATTTGGTGCCTCTGAAAAGAAGACCTCTGAGAGGCAGGTGTGCTTGATGCTTTTAGTATCTGGACAAATCTGAGGCAAAGATTTCTGGTGGGAAGATAGGGCATGACTGGTTGATGGTCAGATGAGAGTCAGACTCTGCATCTTATTCTTGAAACTGTTTTATCAGTAAGCTTCCTGTTTTGTGGATAAAAAGAAAAGAAAAAAATATGAAGTGGGGATTTTAGGACTTATAAAACAAGGATAAATTACTGCATAACTTTAGAGGTGGACAAAATGTCATACTTCTGAATTTGTCTAAATTGAATAAACTCTGGCTCTGAGTCCTGCCTCACTAAAGTCCACTACACGTGCAAAGCAGCCATCGGACAGGGCTTACACTGGGGCTTCTGTACACTATAATATAGGGACAGGGGGTTAAGTGGCCCATCATCCCATGATGGTTGTGCTCCTTCTGCTGCCCAATTCAGGGTTCAGAAGCTGTTCATGCAATGTCCATTAAGGCATCTCTGCTGCCAGCAACCTCAGAGACATGCCTCAACCAGATCAACATCGTGCCTCAGGGACCCTCACTTGCTCCCAGAGTCCCCATGCTTGGTGTCTGGACTCTCTCTGGGAGCCTCTACATAAGCTCTGTCTGAGGTCCTGCTTGGGTAATATTTGAATATGGGTAATCCCTGAGGTAATATTTGAAGGTGAAGCCCCAGTCTCCACCTCTGGTGAATCCTCACACTCTCTCCCCCTTGTGTGCACTCCAGCTTTTTCATAATAAGTCAATTGTTTTCCCCTCGGAGAGCAAAATCCTCTGTCCAAGATGGTGGCCCCCAGCCCCAGGAAGCTCCTCTGTTGAGCACCTGAGCTGTGGTCAGTCCAAAATGTGATGTACTGTAAGTGTAAAATGTACACTGTATTTTGAAGATTTGGTACAAAAGAAATGTAAAATATATTAATAATAATTTTTATATTGATCTGATGATGAAATAATATTTTAGATATGTTGAGTAAGTAAACATAATTAAAATTAAAAAAAATTTACTCTTTAAATTTGTCTTGGTCAAAGATCTTATTTATTTATTTGAGAGAGAACATGTGAGAGAGAGAGAGAGAATGGGATAAAGGGAGAAGACTCCCCACTGAGCAAGGAGCCTGATGCAGGACTTGATCCCAGGACTCTGGGATCATGAACTGAGCAGAAGGCAGATGCTTCACCAGCTGAGCCACCCAGGTATTCCCCTCCCCCCTTTTTTTTTCTCCTTAAAGTGTTAGGCATTCACTAGAAAAGTGAGAATTCATGCTTGGGTCACATTACAGGTGACACTTGAACGACATGGGTTTGAACTGTGCAGGTCCACTTACATGTGTAATTTTTTAAAATAAATATAGTAAGGCACTATAGATAAATTTTCTGCTCCCTGTGATTTTTTTTTAAAGATTTATATTTATTTATTTGAGAGAGAGAGTGAGAAATATTGCGTAAGCTGTGAGGAGCTGAGGAGGAGGGAGAAGAAGAAAGAATCTGAAGCAGATTCCATGCTGGACATAGAGCCTGACACAGGGCTCAATTTCCTTACTGGGAGATTATGACCTGAGCCAAAACCAAGAGTTTGGTGCTTAACCGACTAAGCTACCATAGTGCCCCACCCCTGTGATTTTCTTAATAACATTTTCTTTTCTCTGGCTTACTTTATTTTAAGAATACAAAATATAGTATGTATAACGAACAAACTGTGATTATCAGTAAGGCTTCTGGTCAACAGTAGACTACCAGTAGTTAAGTTTTGGGGGAGTCAATAGTTAAACATGGATTTTTTTTTAATTAATTAATTTATTTTTAAAAATTCTTTCAATTTATTTATTTTCAGAAAAACAGTATTCATTATTTTCACCACACCCAGTGTTCCATGCAATCCATGCCCTCTATAATACCCACCACCTGGTACCCCAACCTCCCAACCCCCGCAACTTCAAACCCCTCAGATTGTTTTTCAGAGTCCATAGTCTCTCGTGATTCACCTCCCCTTCCAATTTACCCGAACTTCCTTCTCCTCTCTAACACCCCTTGTCCTCCATGCTATTTGTTATGCTCCACAAATAAGTGAAACCATATGATATTTTTTGATTGTGTGGGGGTGGGTGCCCCAATCCCCATGTTGTTCAAGTGACAATTCTGTTTTTATTGGACAGTGCTGCTCTCTGCCCAGTTTGCCCTGCCCTCCTTAGAATAAAAAACCAGGAACTGAAGCCACTAACTCAGCTGGCCCATGGTCCTTCATGCCTCACCTTTTCCTGGGATCCTGGAACTCCTCTCAAAGGGGCTTGTTCCCTTGGCCACCCATGAGGCTTGGGGAAGAAGAAGTGGGGAGGCCCTTTCATTCTTTCTATCATTTGCCTGTTAATAGGGGAACAGGATTACTAAATTTTGAACAAATGGCTTGACCTCTTTTATTTTTAATCTTCTCTCCCATTTTTCAGATGAAGAGACTGAAGCCCAGAGAAGGCAAAGACTTACCTCAAGCCACAAAGTGACTTAAAAAAGAGCAGAGCATCCGGTGCCCTTGTCCACACTGCAGTATCTGCTGCCTCTCCCGAAGGCAAGAGAAAGCAGCAGGAAGAGTCAGAGAGGAAAGGGAGTGCCCATGAGTAGAAGTCACCACGGACCACCACCTGTGAAGATGCTTCTGTATGACTGGTAGTATTTATGGCCAATGTGGATGATGACTCCTCCCCTCTCCAACCTTGAATTTTTCTCATTTAAATTTATACTGGCCTCCATTTTCAATTCTTATTTCTGTAGAAGCTATTTGGGTCATAGTATTATGTTTTTTTGTTTGTTTGTTTCCTCAGTTATCTTAATGATTTTTGCTGAAATTT
The DNA here is from genome assembly GCF_009829155.1 of Mustela erminea. Classification (NCBI taxonomy): domain Eukaryota; kingdom Metazoa; phylum Chordata; class Mammalia; order Carnivora; family Mustelidae; genus Mustela; species Mustela erminea. Next base: position 109,557,204 of record NC_045615.1, read on the forward strand.
GTTTCTAATCCCTGCGGAACAAAGAAAGGTACAAACAACCAAATAAACCACAAATCACAATGATTTCCGTGCATCACCTGTGGTGTTGTCTCATGAAGGAACTCGTGGGAAGAAGGCTGAAGAACAGGTTAGCATCTGCATACATCCAGGGGAGAGTGGAATGAGGAGTACATTTCCTTTAATAAAATACAGACCAGCCTCTGGGTGAAAGGTTGTGAGAGAGCCTTTAGTGGGCCTGGAGAGAAGTTGTAAAACAACAGGATCAGGTTAAATTCCCTGCAAGCTCCCATTTCAACTTCAGTTTCTTCCCCCTTTCCCACTCCTTGGGGATAGCATTGCTTTTTTGCATGAGAAACTCTAGGAGGAGAGGGTTGTATTTCTCGGAGAAACTTTACCCTTGTTCTTATCTGAAGGCAACAACAGAGACTCTGAGGGTAGACCAGTATGTCTTTTTAGGCTGTAATAAAAATCCTTGAAAGTTCTAGCTCACATGGTTATTTTCTGAAAACTACCCCAGAACAGGAGTTGGAGGAGGAGTCCTGGGTCCCAAGACCTCATTGTTAGTGCTTGCTGAGTACACAGCCCATCACAGAATAGTCTGATTATGGAGACTGGACTCTCACTCTATCAGCCCTCCCTTAGAACTCATCTTTAAGGCACCTGAGTGGCTCATTCGGTTAAGCATCTGCCTTCTGCTCAGGTCATGGTCCCAGGGTCCTCAGATCCAGTCCTGTGTCGCATTGGACTCCTTGCTCTGCAGGGAGCCTGCTTCTCTCTCTCCCTCTGCCTGCAGCTCCCCCTACTTATGTGCTCTCTCTCTCTGTCCAATAAATAAATAAGATCTTTAAAAAAAGAACACATTTTTAAGGGGAACTTTAAAGGAAAAGTGGTTTAAATACATACTTGTTAGAAGACAGATGAATTATCTCATGGGGACTCAGTTATCTCGTCTTCAAAAAGGCCAAAGCATCATGGTCATTGCCTTCTTTTAGAGCACCTACTTTGTGCTAAGCCAGTGAGGTTCATTATCTTATTGAATCTTCATGGTACTTTGTGGATTGAGTATTATTATTACCATATCACAGATAAAGAATGAGCTCAAGGAGGTGATGACCTGCCTCGGGTTGCATAGCTAAAGGTGGGAGTGTAAGGTTTCAAGCAAGGTCTGCCCACCTTTGAAGACAGGTCAAGACTAAGAGTGTGACCATAAGCATGCTGAGGCCCCTTCAGTTCTAAAATTATCACTACTGACCTTAATATAATTTAAATAGCAAACATGATGAAACACATTCCACTGACATAATTTTTCCATCACGTTTCTCCATATTTTCCACATTTCTCCAAATGGGAATGTTACTGCTAAAAATAGAGAGAACCATGAAGGTCGAGAGAAGGCCGGCTCCTGAGCCGCTTTCCTGAAGGGCCCTCCTGTTGAAAGCAGACAAATGCCTAGGGAAATACTAAAGACATAAAGACCTATCACTTGTCCAACTGGTACTCATGGGACCAGTGAGCTCCCCTGTGGGATCTCTTCCTCCCATACAACTCCTCCCCCAAAAATGTATCTTTCCATGTAGTAACCTGGCCTCTTTTTTCACTTAGTAATCGGATCCTTCAAGAATCGGCTCCATGTTCCTTCTTCTATAATGTCTTTTTTTGTCTCTTTCTCATTGCTTTGCCCCTCTAGGAAGACTTTATCATTCCATTGTTAAGCTTCTAGAGAATGCTTTTAATTTCTGGCCTGCCCTTACAGCTAGGACACACCCAACATAGCAATTTGCAGTTTTGGGGAAGTCCCTGCCCAAGAATTCAGAGCACATTGAGGAGATCCCCTCCTCCAGTCAAACAGGGGACCATTAACAGACATACACATTTTGCTTTCTTCCTCCATCCCCTACTTCATTCCCTCGGCTCTATAAGATAGGACATTGTATTGCTAAATGACCAATCCTCTCTAAATTCAGAAAATGAGAGGCAAATTTTATATTGCTAATGAACTAAACCTCATTTATGGGATTTTGTGAGGGACATAGAGGATTGATATATGGTCAAAAGAAGAGGCCACATCTCTAGGGCAAGGAGATAATGAAGGTACGAGCAGAAACTCAAATGGGAAATATGGGAAACCCTCCCATTTCTCCCCTGTTCCACCCTTTTGGAAAAGTCCTCATTCCTGCTGAGTTGCTGGGACTTTGTGCTGCAGGATGGAAAAAGAGCTAGAAATAAAGAAGTCTGAGACCAGGGTGGTGAATAAAGGCAAGAACAGGACTATGGAGTCTTGGATTTTGAAAGGATTTGAACAGAGAGTTGGCATTGAAGATTGTAGATATAAGTAAGATAGGGTGGGGTATAAGGATAATGAATAGGAGAAAAAAAGGAAGAAGAATTTTAAGAAGCATGGACTGACAATCTGATCATTGTTAAAGTCCTCTGAGAGGTGTATGATTGCCAATTCTACCTGGTTGCTTTTGCAGCTGGGATGCAGTTCCATGAGAGACTGAGACTAGGCTGATTGCTTGGGTCATGAAATCTGCATCCACTTGCAGGAGATAAACAATGGTCATGAGCTTTGCCCACAGAGAAAGGTGGGACAAGAAAGCATGAATTATAGAGAAGCCATGCATGGAACAAGCTGCCTGCCCCTGGGCTTTCTTTGTTAGCATGGCCTTTTGTGTGTGGCTTACTGGCTTTGCTGAGACTGGATGTCAGCTGGTGGGGCCAGACTTCTCACTCGGAAGGAATGAGTATAAAGTTTTGTGGGGCTCCTGCCTCCAGGGAAACAAGGAATCTGTCCTGTAGATGGGTTTGGATGTATAACATTTGCCTGGGGCTGCTTTTGGAAGTCAGGGGTGGAGAGAGCATAGTTGTCATACACACAAACTTGAGAGAGGAATTCCCAAATTGATGTGTGGAAAGGAGGAGAGAAAGAGGAAAATGGCGGAGAAGTCCATGAGAGCCCCAGTAGAGGTGGTGGTGGAGTGGGCTGTGGAAGTTCCACAGTACTGAGACAACCAAAGAAGATTTAAAAAACAACCTTGTTCTAATGCTCAATTTAAAATTGTTTGTTTTTCCAACCCCTTCTCCCTCTTCCCTGGCTCCCCTCTAAACATTCAATGAAATGCTCTACACACGTGCACTCATAGATTGCACATAGATTGTGAGCTGTTCTGTTGTCATTGTTATCTGTTGTCTGTTGTCATCTGTTGGTGAAATTGAGGAAGAGTTTGAACTTCACCTCTGGATTAGGATGTTGTGGAACAACATCCTAATTGTTTCAGCAAAAGCAAGATCGCTTTGCTGTTGTTTCAGGAAAAGCAAGATCTCGAAGGCAGAGAAGCCATAAGAATATAATTGTCAATGTCCCTCCTTTTTTTTTTTTTAATTTTAATATTGGCAGAAAGCTTTGGGATTTTTATAGGTCATAAAATAGAGTTCTAATCCTATCAAGATTTCAGGAGTCTGGGAGACAGCAGAAAGTTTTGATTACATGTTACTGGATAGTTTTTTTCCATGCTCTCTTTCTCCTCTGTGATCTCTCTCATCTTTAGCCTGTATACAAGAATCTACAAGTAAAGCTAGACGGAGGTTGAGAAAGATTTTATAAAACCCCTTGTAGGAGTTTTGCCTGTTACGAGGATGAAGAGGTGAAGGGAGGGAGTGTGTAGGAAGGACGGACTCTATGCATTACAAATGCTTCTGAATTTTTCTATCATGTACATAATTTTGGGTAAGAAACCTCTGTACAAGATATAGCATCATATAACTTAGTATATATATGAAATGTACATATATATTTTATCTTAATTTTGCAAAAAGTTTTATCCACTGTTAGTACCATAACCAGCAAAGAAGTTGAATATTATGCTTCAGCTCGGGATTGGTCATATAAATCTTTCAACAAAACCATTTATTATATCTCATGCCAAGAGTTATTCAGTGTCTTTTATTGCTCATATAAATTGTCTTTACCAATATCTTCCTTCACATCCAACTCTGTTAACCCCTGGGTGCCCATAGCATGTTGTTAGTCTTAGAAATGCACCGTTATCTTTATGGACATGTTAGTATTTAATCTGGTCATATATATTTCGGGCTTTCCTAGCTCTGTTTGAGTGATCTGGGTGTCTCCCAGAGCTTCCTGATAAAATACTACCTTCTCTGCTATAGTAGACTTATAGTATACTTTTAAAATAACTCACTTGAGATTTAATAGGAGGTTTTAAAGTCACATCTGATTTAAGCTGTATAAGTTCTAGCTTTTAAGAACACTCTTGGCACATCAATCTTGGGATTTTCTGAGCTGTTGAGAGGAAGCACCAGTTTGCCATTGTGTTGTTCCTTGTTACTTTTTTTTTTTTTTAAAGATTTTTATTTATTATTTATTTGACAGACAGAGATCACAAGTAGGCAGAGGGGCAGGCAGAGAGAGAGGGGGAAGCAGACTCCCTGCTGAGAAGAGAGCCCGATGTAGGGCTCAATCCCAGGACTCTGAGATCATGAACCAGAGCTGAAGACAGAGGCTTTAACCCACTGAGCCACCCAGGCGCTCCCCCCCATCCTCCACCTTGTTACTTTATTAACTATCTATCAAGACAAAGCAAAGCAAAACAAAACAAAACAAAAACCCCGGGTAGCCTAATAAACTTATTGGCACATGATAAACAACTGAAGAGTGTCTGACACTGGGGACACATCTTTTTTGGGGTGATGGCAAATCTTTTATAGGTAAGTGTTGGGGTGACACTCTTAGCAGAAGGGAAAGAAAACACAAACACTTTAAGATATTAGCTTATTAGAGCCAGTGATTTTTAAAAATGGAAGAAATCACCAGATCAGTGATATTTATTTACTAAGCTGCGATGTAAAATCACAACAGATGGGGTTTCTGACATTTTCCTTGCAAATCCAAGCATCCTTGAGGAAGAATGGGTGATCATTCAACTTTGCAAGGGAAATCCTGAGAAGAAGCCTTCACCGACATTCTCTTTCCCATGTTTCATAACAGCCTGGCATGACAGTGTTGCTATTCCTACTCCTCCTGGGAGTTCCAGGTACTTGAGGTTCAGTCTTTTCTTTTCTTTCTTTTTTTTTTTTTTTTTTTGGCTCCTCTGGGCCATCCTGCAACGTTCAGTAATAGATCTCCAAGCAGTGCATTTACATTCCTAAAGAACATCTCAGCTTGACCGGGAAATGAAGAAATCAAGCGCAACTAGCTCACTGCTCAGTCTTCTTTGCAGAACAGCCTTTGTTTTCTGTACAGTGTTGATTTCATGTGCTCCCTTAAAGACATCTTTGCATCTCACGGAGTTCTTCCTGCTGCTCTCCTTCAGGATTCCACTTTGATTCCTTCCATAGGAAGAAGTCTTGCTTTTAAAGATAGAATCCCCTCCCTGACATTCTAGGATGGTCTTGATTTAAAATACGAGGAGCAATTTGTAAGGCACATGCTCCTGAGCTTGGAGAGACCCAGATGCTCCCATGTTCTGCTGGTAGGTAAGTTCACCAATAAAACTCTTTTACCAAGGAACTGTGAAAACTTCTGAACTTAGCCATTAATTATATTTCCAAAAATATATCTTAAAAAAATAACAATCTCAAAGGTAAGAAGAACATCATGCATAAACAGTTTGACAACCTAACAACTGAGTGATGGTTATGTGAACATTAATGCATCTACTAATAAACATGATGGAACCACTAAAAATGATGTTTATGTACACTTCAACTTTAATGTGACAAATCAAAAATATGTATTTACATCATTTTGTCTCCAAATCTAACAAAAATGACAGTAAAGGGTAAAAAAAAAAAAAAAGGCATAGAGTAGTAGAATCCAAGATATTGAGATAGGAGACTAAAGCAGATGGGAGATATCAAAACATTTCTAAAAGCTGAAGAGCAGATTTACTGCTGGTAACCATGTTCTGTGGCTGGGAAAACTGAACCATAAGTGCCCACTGGGGTAAAGATAAGAAGGAAACAAATCAAGCTACAAAATCCTGGAAAGGTCAGGGATTCATGGCATCAGGTAGCATTAGGACGCAGGGAATATGACAAGCTGTAAGCAAAAAGCTTGCTTAAAAGTTCTTATGGGAACAGTTAGAGCCTAGATCTTTTCCCCAAGTAGGCAACTATCCTGTCCCACCTGATAGAAAACTGTGGGTTCACTCTCAGGAAAGTTTAAACCAGATAAACTCTGGACTCTGACACCTGAGACACAGGTAAGAAAAGGTAAAAGCACTATAATTAAAGAAAACAAAATAAAACAAACTGTGGATTGAGTGGGAGTCTTCATACTTAGTTGTGAAAATTTCTGTATCCTTTTCCCAGTGGTGCTAAGAAAGCTAGGAGGCAAACCTATAGCCCCTCACGGGAGGTTAGAGGGTTCTCTGGGTAAAAACTAGCAAGCCTGGAAAAAAAAGAAAAAATCTGCAGATACTGCAGATACTGATAGTTACAGTTACAGTATCTGCACAATGGCCAGGTCCAAGTCCTGTTACTCTGTGGTGAAGTCCATTACTTGGTGAACCTTCCAACACACAGAGGTCCCAGGTAACTTTTTAATGCCTCACTCCCAAAAAAGAGTTGGATCATCTTAAATTTGCAGAAAGCATCTAATATAAAAAATAGGCTCCCAAACAAGCCATCAACAAAAAGAAACCCAGAAGAAACAGAAACAATGTAACTAGAAGAAAAGTGATCTCAATAATTCATAGTAATTCTTTAGGAAGGTAAGACAAGACATTATATCCATGAAAAGATTTTAAAGGTATGCTCATATGTGGAACATAAAGAATCGCATGGAGGACCATTGAGGAAAGGAGGGAAAACTGAAGGGGAAAATATCAGAGAAGTAGACAAATCATGAGAGACTTTGACTCTGGGAAGTAAACTGAAGGTTTCGGAAGGGAGAGGGGTGGGGGCATGGGGTAGTTAGGTGATGGATATTAAGGGGGGGCATGTGTTGTGATGAGCACTGGGTATTATACAGAACTAATGAATTGCTGAATACTACAACAAAAACTAATGATGTACTATATGTTGGCTAACAACATAATAAATAAATATAAAATATAAAAAATTTAAAAAATCTTCTCGCAAATAAAAAATGGGATATTAGGAAGATTAAAATTCAGTGAAATAGTTGGAAGGTAAACTTGAAGCAATCTCCGAGAACATAGAATAAAGAGACGAAGAAGTGGAAAAAGCCGAGGAAAGTTCCAGGTAGAGCAACTAGGGAAAAATGAGAGGAGGAATCCATGGAAATCAAGTAAGAAAATCTCCCAGATTTTAAAGGACACAACACAAAGAATAAAAATAAAAAGACCTTTATCAAGACATCTTAAAATAAGATTTCAGAAGACTGGAGATAAGAAGAGAATCTTAAATCCTCCAAAGAGGAAAATGAACAAACTTACAGTGTTAGGAATCAGGATGACATCAGACTTCTCAAAAGCTGCACTAGAGGCTTGGAGACAAATGAGCATCTTTAAATTCAGAAGGTGTTACTTTCATTCCAGGGCTCAATGTCCAACAAATGATTATTCCAATGTGATGCTAGAACAAAGATATTTTCAGCCACTTGAGATATTAAGAATTTCCCCTTTTCATACTCCCTTTCTCAGAAGAATATGATTCACAACCAAAATGGAGTAAGATTAGAAACTGGGAGGTGTGGGATTCTGGAGGGTAAATTTAAAACCTAAGAGTAAGGATGGATGGGAAGGACAGTCCCATAGCCACCTTCAAGGACACCCAAGTGCCAGAGAAGCTGAAGCATGGAGAGGTATGGAAGATGGTTTCTGACTGAGATGTGACTGATGGATGGGTTCTCAGATGGTTTGGAAAGTTCTGTTTATCCACTTGTGATGGATAAACAGAAAATTTAGCAAATTAAATGTAAGACAATTATAAACTTTAGGGTAAATAAAATGTTTCAGAAGGGAAACCTAATAAGGTATAAATAACATGTACAAAACTCATTCTGATAAATAATGAAAACTGAATAGATCAATTATTGCTATATAACTACACTGGAGAGATGCAGAGAGGGAACTCTGTGTGTGTGTGTGTGTGTGTGTGCACACGTGCAGGGAGAATGTGAGCTAAATTCCTAGAAGGAAGGTAATGTCTAGAACTGTAAAATTAAGAAATAGTTGATGACAGGCGGCGCCTGGGTGGCACAGTAGGTTAAAACCTCTGCCTTCGGCTCAGGTCATGATCCCAGGGCCCTGGGATCGAGCCCCGCATCGGGCTCTCTGCTCAGCGGGGAGCCTGCTTCCTTTCCTCTCTCTCTGCCTGCCTCTCTGCCTACTTGTGATCTCTGTCAAATAAATAAATAAATAAAAATCTTAAAAAATATAGTTGATGACTATTATGAGAGACTGCTGTTTGTCCTTTAGTATCAGTTTTCCAATGTGAATTTATCAAATTTGCAATTGCAAAGATCTGGAGCTCAAGGCTGGTACCGAAGTTGCAAGGTCCTGCCCAAAGAATCTTGTGGCCTTAGATGATGAACATATGACAGCCTGTGGACCAAAGACCAGAAGGACCCTCTTGAATATTCTAAATAGTTTAAGGCTGGAGATTGTGGGTGGAAGCATCCAAATGATGGTTGCAATTGACTTTCTCAACACTATATATATGGAAAGTTCTGATTATATATTTAAAGTGCAAAGAAGTAATAAAATATGTTATGAACATCAGTATTATGATGGAAATCACACCTACTAAAATAAGTAATTGCAATATCTAGTGGTGAGGAGTGTGATAGATGAAGCAAAGAGCACTGTGGAGGCAGGAAGGTAGAACCCAATCCAACCTTCAGAGTCAAATGCTTTATACACAAAACTATGAGCCTCAGCTTGGAGAGAACAATCTTCAAAGACTGAAGAATGTCAGTGTTACTCCATGAAGTACCACAGGGTGAAAATAGAAATAGCATCAAGAAGAGTTCACATAAATGAATAGGTGATAGTTCTACAGATGTGTATTTTGAGAGGAGATTGAAGATGTTTAGAATACCTTTCCCTAGGATAGATTCAGAAAAGTGAGCTCTATGGGTGTCCACCTCTCTTTTAAATTAGACAGCCAAAGGAAGCCAGGAATTCTAACAAATTAGCTCTTGTCATTGTCAAGTTGGAAATACAGTCACATGATCTTAGAGTCTTCTTCCCAATATGACCAGGCTTAAATGGGTTAGTAGCTCCATTTAGCACTTATTATATTATTTTATGTGTATACATGCTATTATACCAGAAGTCTCCCTCCTGGAACTCTCTGGGGACAAGAATGATCCTATCTGGATAATTAGCTTTAGATTGCCAAATAGGGATGTGAACTGTAAGAATAGAACTTCAGTCACTCCACTCTGACATTCTCTTCTTTGTTTCATAGGCCAGACTTAAGGAGTCTAGCTGTCTGGGGAATGGATGTATGTTTAAAAAAAAAAAAAAAAAAACTTCTGGAATGGAAGGAAAGCTAAAAGTTATCCTGTAAAGCAGATAATCTAGATCTATATTGTTCTTTTGAGTCTATTTCTATTTATTGTATCCTGACCTGTAGTAAAATCTTCTTAAAGTTTCCTGTTTAGCATCAGCTATGTTAGGGCCATCAAGAAGAGAATTGAATAAATCTCATCAAATTCCCCATTTTACCATTGATGAAAGGAAAGCATAAGGTGTTCTTACAGAAGGTTTAAATGTTCATGGTCATCCACAGCTGACAAAACAGTCTTTTGTTTCCCTATTCTATTCTCCAAATTGTGAAAATTCCCATGGTTCAAAATAGGTAAATCTTTTACCATGAGGCTCTGGTTCCTCTGAAACTAGAATCTGAGGATATTCTTTGACTCCAATTTATTCAGTCATTACAAATTTATTCAACCAATTATTGCCATGGTTGTGCATGATTCATATCTAATATTAAATAAATAAAAGAACTAGATAATATATGTAGTTGCCTATTCTTTTTGTATGCATGATGTATACTCAATCTTGTGGCCTTGAACATGAATGAGGGAAATTTTCCTTTTAGAGTAGTATCTTATCATCAGAGAATGTCCATTTGCCCAGAACACTTCTGAAAATCATCTGCCATTAGAACAAGGCTCACAAAAGCATGGCACATGGACAACAGCTTGTTTTTTTGTAAATAAAAAATTTTTTTGGAGCACAATCACATTTATTCTTTTGCATATTGTCTATGGCTACTTTCACAAATGGCAGAGTTGAGTAGTTATGGCAGGGACAAAAATGTTTATTATCTGGCCCTGGGTGCTCTCTCATGTTGACTGATTTTAAATTGTCTCTTTCTACAGTTTTTTTTTTTCAATTCACTTCTGTGTGTGTGTATGTATGTATGTATGTGTATATATATATATATATAATGAATAGAAGTTGCCAAATGTGACTGCTTAGAATTGCTTGGGGAACATTTATTTTAGACATTTCTGAGCTTGTTCCCAGAGATTGTGATTCAGTAGGTCTGAGTAAAACCTGGGAAACTTGCTTTTATATAAATGATTCTGGTGCACAAGCAGGTATGAGAAGCCCTATGAAAGCACATGGAAGTTTGAGATGGGATGAACAGGATATGAATGCTAGCTCAGTCTTACTGTGTAATCATAGACTAATTGCTTCACTGAGACTTGGATATCTCATCAGTAAAATGAAAACAACAATTCTTCCTGATAGAAATGTCTTGAGGACCCGATAAGTTAATCGTTTAAAAATGGCTAGCACTGTACCTGCACATAGTAGACATTGGGTTAATGACCATGTTCTTCTTTCCAATAGAGAGTCCAGTGCTTTGGAAAGCCCATTGGGAAGATTTTTTCTTCACTTTGCCTTGCATGTTACATTTCTGTCTCTGTTTATGTTAATTTTGCTCTTGTCAGGCTACTTCTGGATCCATAAGTCATTCTCTATATGAATTAATGCTGGATGGTTTTTGCAAACTTATTTCAGGAATTACTCAGGGAGTTGAATGGCCCTAAATGGCTTGTTAGCCACATGGCTACCAACAATCTTGATTAATTCTTCTGAAACATAATTAAGCAGAAGCTTTTCCAACATTCTCAAGTTTTTAAAGAAACCTTGATGTAAGATGATAGAGCTTATAAATTCAAAAGACAAACCACTGGACAAATTGGGAAGATGTTTAATTAGAATCTCTCTCCTTAGAAAGTCTTTGCCTTGGCATTCTAAATAATGTTCAGCAAGCAGTCTCTGAGCAGCAGACACTGTTGATATTTTGCCCACATATTCTTTTGCCCCACCTGAGTTAACTGCTAGTCCCGGAAAACTTGTCAGTACACTGGAAAATTCCCACTTCAGGCAGCATTATCTCTCATCTTTTCTACCTAAAGACTTTCTCTGCACCTCCAGGGCTTGCTCCCAGTAGTTAGACAAAATCTGGGAATAAGGGAACCAGTGGAAAGTAAAGACAGTGGCTAATTACCCCAGGTCATTTGCTTTAGTAGGACAATACTGAGAAATATTCTATATAGATTCCCCAATGGGGTTGAGCCTCACTTGCCCAAAGTTCTTATCTACTGTCTAATTCATCCCTTACTCTCTTGTCTTTCTTCTATGACTCAGTTTCTCCTCTTCCTCACTTGGGTTTTATGGGCTCTTCTCCCAGATAAACTGCCCGCTTCTAAGTCCTAATCTTTGTAAGTGCTTCATATATACTTATTTATTCTACACTAAAAAATCCTGAAATAAGTACAGTTATAATCCCTATTTTATTAAAGAAGTTGAAATGGAAAAAGATCAAGTAATTTGCCTAAAGTCACACAGCTTGTGAGCAGAAGGTAGAAATTTGAACTCAACCAACTTAATGTTGAAGCCTACACCTTCAACCACTACTCCATACTGATGCTCTGCCAATTCCAAAATCCAGCCCTTTTCATTGGTGGCAGAGATTCAACAATTGAATGATTGCTTGGGTTAAGGTATGGCCCCTATTAAATGCAAATGTCAAAAGGTCTAATATATCATTCTGAAGGCATTTACACCTTGTATAGAGAGATATAGCTATTGCTTCAGCTGTCTATGGCAGAGACCCAAAATGAAAGTAGCTTAGAGAAATGTGAAAGCTCAATCTTCTCTTGTATAAGTCCAGGGTGGTCAGCTAGTTCTGCTCTGAAAGTTGTCATGACCTAGACAACTTCTTTTCCAGTGCTCTGACATCTCCATGGCACCCTCATTGTTTTCATGGTCCCTGATGGTTGATCACATATCCATCTGCCAAGCATCAGCACAGAGGAAAGACTACAGGGAAAACACATGCCTTCCATTTAAGCGCATGTCCTAAAAGATGATTTATCACTTGTGTTCACATCCACTGGCCAGATCTGAGTCATATGAAAGCTGCAAGGGAGGCTGGACATGGATGTGCTGTTGACTCTGAGATCATTTAAAAATTCAGCTCCTGTGGAAAGAGAGATTACTGTATCTTCTGCTCCTAACCTGATACCTGTGAGAATTTTCTTGATTCAAGGTCACTACCGTTACCTCATTTCTGACCCATGATGTGGTTTGAGTATAAAGAGTACCTTTTACTGCTCTCATCAAAAGTCAGTGTTACTGGGGCAACAGTAAATGCCAATTGTCTCTATCTTAGGATAAGCACTCACCTTTTTTTCCCTTGCTTAATAATATACACTTGGATTTTGAAAATCTAGGTTATACTGGCTTCATGATTTTGGACTAATAACTGAATCTCCCTAAACCAGTGATTCTCACGTGGGGTAATTTTGCACCCCAGAGGACATTTGTCAATGTCTAGAGACATTTTGGTTATCCTAACTAGGGGAAGGGATACTATTGATATCTTGTGGGTAGATGCCAGGGAGACTACTAAACATCCTACAATGACAGGGCAGTGCTGCAGTATAAAGAATGATCTGGTCCAAAGTGTTATTAGTACTGAGCTTGATAAGCCCCACTCTAAGCTTTAAGTTCTTTCCAAAAAACTAAGGTGATGACAAGATCTGCTTCACAGCATATATGTGAAGATTCTCTGGACTAGCACTTGTGAAATATACAGCAGAATATTTGGTCCATGGTAGGTTCCAGACAACCTCTGTCCCCAGGGACCTTTAATCGCCTTGCCTGGCCCAACTTTTCTAGGCTTGTATTCTTGCAATGTTTGATTCACAGCACATATGTCTCTTGGGAAGGGAAATGTGGAAAATTAAATTTTATTGAGGAACTGGTAGATGGCAGGACTTCAACGTAAATCATTTTATGTAAACCTCTCCAAAACTGTGTGAGGTTGCTATTAGTGTCCCCAATTTCCAAATGGGCTAATGAGTCTCAGGGAGATCTGACATTCAAATGGAAGCAGAATTAATTAGTGCATGTGCGGGGATAGAAAGTCAAATGTGTTTGACTCCAATACTTGTGCCTAGGTTTTGAACATGGCCCCTCCCAGTCCTATACATGGGAAGTCTAGGAAGACAGACAGAATCTGAGGAGCAATGCTTTGGGGATGATCAGGAGAGATTGATGTGGGGAGAAAGACACAGATGCAGGCGGGCAAGGAGACTTCAATACAGATTCACACTTTTACCTCAGGCCAGGCCTAAAAAGGCAGCTTTTATTCCTACCTGTTTAGGTGTCTTGGTCATAATATCTCGCCCACCATATAGTGAGTAGTCTTATCATCTTTGTCTTGGTTTAATCCTAGGCATTGTGGTCTGTATTAGTTTCTTAAGGCTATCATAACAAATCACCACAAACTTGGTGACTTAAAAAAAAATTTATTCTCTCACAGTTGTGGAAGCCAGGTGATGGCAGGAGACCTGGAGTTGTCAGAAGCCTGGAGAGGGGAATCTGTCTTTGCCTTTTCTAGCTTCTGGTGGCTCCCTGCAATGTTTGGCTTCCCTTGGCTATGGACAGCACAACTCTGATCTGTGTCTCTGTCTTCACACAGTGTCTTCTGTGTGTCTGCTCTCCATGTCTATGATTCTCCACATGGCCTCCTCAGGAGGACACCAACCACTGGGTTACAGTTCATCATAATCCAATAGGACCTAATTAGCTTAATTATACCTGCAAAGGCCTGATTTCCAAATAAGCTCATAGTTACAGATACTGGGGTTTGGACTTAAACATATCTTTGTTGGGCATACAATTCAATACACATCAGGGTCCAAGCAATATTTTTAGTGGATAAAAGCTAAACCACATTTCCCTAAAAATAAATTAAAATTCCTTATAACCCAGTGGCAACTTTAGATCTGCAAGATGGCTCAAAGTACACTCCCAGTATCCAATCCTTGGGAGAGAAGGCCTCTACCACCCCAGCCCAAAAATCTCCTTTTGTAATTCAATCCATGCAAAAATGTAAAAACTGCACTTTGGTGTTTGGGGAGAATATTAAAGATAACAATATAAGTAGGTTTTGGTTTTTGTTTTCGTTTTACCTCAACTTATGCTTTATTTTTTACTGACAAGGAAAAAATGCAAATACAGATTAGGGTGAGAACCCTTTAATTTTTGGAGGTGATTATCCAGTTCTGGTCTTTATATGGTACTTTCGAACAGAAAATCTTAATTATGCCAATCAAGGCCACGTCCTTTTACAATAAACTATGCATTATATTTTCCCTTCTAGACAAAAAAGAACATTTATGCAATTAAAGTAGACTGATTGAAAAAATGCGTGTCAAGCATAAGCTTGGATTTATACTTTTGGGCCCAAATGACTAGGGGACATTAAAAAAAAAAAAAAACTGCAAAACTGAGCAAAAATGATCTTTTTTTCCAGCACATATTTTGAAGAGGAATGAGCAGTTGGCTTTCTCCTCCTCATTAGTCCACTGCAGAGATGGGGCTGCTCCCTCAGGCCCTAATCAACTTACTCAAACAGGCTGCAAAATCGATCTGACAGCCCATGAAAGGGAGTTTGGAGGCAGGGAGGAAAACACAAGGGAGGACTGACTTCAGTAATGTGGAATTCTGTATTTTCAAGGATTTGCCTAATGTCAAGGATTGTGACATTAGCAAGGCCCTCTGATCTTTGGAATACCAAAGGGTTGTGACAAGGACCCTACAGTGTGTGTGTGTGTGTGTGTGTGGTATGTGTGTGTGTGTTAGGGGGTATCTTTTGAGTCTGGGCTTTGGAAACACTTATTCTAAATGGTTGGAGAGAAAGTTTTCTTTGATTTAAGCCTGAATCACTTTGAAGTGAAGAGGGAAGGTAGTTAGCATGTTGATCATTTACTCAATGTTGGACATGTTCAGTTTTTTCTTTTAATCCCCATAATAACCCCTATGGTTGGCATTAGTGTTCCATTTTACAGATTGGGGCACAGAGGTTTGAGAGCAAGAAGGATATTCAAAGCATATAACAGCCAGAAAAGCAGAGGCAGCAACCATTTGGAAGCACACTGGCAGTGGTCCTGGAGTTCCCCAGGAAAGGGTTGGGATGGCTGTGGTGGTAGGCCAATGCTCCACAGAAGCTTAAGACAGGACAACTGATAATAAGTATAACCGTATTTCAATGACAAGCAGAGCATACCAGGTAAATTGGCCATGTTGGAGAGGAAAGTTAACTTCCACTCAGATAAAGAATTTTCATTGTGTGACTTGGGATTTGAACTCTGCGAAGATGGCGCTCTTTCTATTGTGCGTACTCTCATTCGCTCTCTCCATCCTTTATGTGAGGACAAACTGCAGACATGCCTGGGGGGATGAGCACCAGCAAACTCTCCTGGAGGCTTCAGCGATGTCAAAGACTTTCCTCTGAATAGCTTCGTCGTATTGGTGGAGAGATTCTCCAACAACCTTGGGAATGTGGGAAATGAATCATAAGGATCGGAGACAGCATTTCAAAAGGCAAAAAGGTGTCCAACAGCAGAGTTGGATCACTGAAAACCAATATTACCCACATCTTTCATTTTCCCCCAGATTTAATGCTCCCTTTATGGGGTGGGAAATATCAAGACAGATGATACAGATGTTTTTCTGGGGGAAACATGGGTGTTCTGATGCAATACTTTGAGGAAATACCATTTATGAGTTAAGTGGCTATGCTAAGCATATTGTGAAAACTTCAGTGCAGAATTTTTTTCTTTCTCACACATGTTAAGACTGAGTTAGAATTTAGCAAATTTGTAGTATTCTGTGTTTTTTTTCTTTATGAATTGATGCAGGTCACTTTAAAACCTATGCTACTTGTATACATTCTGATATATATGAAGAAACACAGTCAATGTTTTCTACTGACAACCAGAACTACAAATAAAAAGATGTTGATGGAAATTAAAGGAGAATGCCTTCTCTTATTTGTTGAAACAGAAGAGACATGTAAAATATTTTCATTTTTATTTACGTCAAAGAAAAACCAATATTTCTCTTCAAATACAAACAGAAATTTACTCACTGGCTCTGAAAAAACAGGCCCAGAATGGACACATTTGCATCTCCAGGGTTCAGCTTAGCTCTTTTATTTCTATTTAAAAACCTTTGAATTTATGCTTCCTGCTGTTCTCTTGCATTTTTAAATTGCATCTTTCTTGCTATGCTATGTTTTCTTCACTGAACTAGCACCACATCTCCCTTCTGCTTGCAGACTCAAACCTCTTCTGTGATAATCACAGAATTGTAGCATCAGAAGGCAATCTCTGAAGCATGGTCTGCACATTCTCACTGGTGAGCCAGGTTACCATAGATGATAAAGAGTCAATTATCTTTTCTTGTTTTAGCAGTGATGTATTTATTTTAATGAGTATTAAAATGTAGAATTGGACATCTAGCTGTGATTACATAGATATTATTGCCTAGGACCATGTTAAGCTTTAAAAGTGAATCTATTTATGCTCAATTAAAATATGTTAAGAAAATAAAGGTACAAGTTGTGTGTGAATATAGAAAGAGCATAAACTATTTGTGAGACAATTCTTTCAAGGAATGAAATAGCATTCTATACCATCAGCTCTATTCTCAGCAGATAGATAGCCAGCTTCTGCCTACAAGGAAAGGAGGTAATGTCAAGATTACAGGAAATGGGGGCTGACCTCAGGTAAGCCAGTGCTCTCTGAATCTGGAAGAAGAAGTAGCAAAATTTAGAGTTAAAAAGAGAAATGTTGAATTAACTATAAATTAGCTGTAACTGTAAAACTCAATGTTCTGTTTATGAATGTAAATTGAGTGTATCTTTATCTGAACTGTGTCTCTGAGAAAAGAAAGGACTGTTTTTTTAAGGGGTGAATTTACACTAAATATTTGGTATCTTCACCATTATGTTATTTAAGACTGAATCATTTAGACCTTGGAAACTGTACAGCTGACAGATGCTTGTTTTGGCTTGACCATGGAGTCTGTCCTTAGTGTTAGAAAAATAACAGAGAGGAATATGAAATGGATTTGTTCAGGTGGATAGCTTCTGGATGCAGCATACAGCTGATGCTAGAATCTCCCTTCTCCAAAGGTCTTGCCTTTGGGAAAAAGAGTTAGATAAACAAACTCTTAAACCCATGTCAATATTACCTACTCCATCAGACCTGATGGTCTTTTCTAATCATATCTTCTCCCTCTCTTTGGTTTTTGTTCTTTCATCTCCTGTATCTCATTAGCTGGACAACTCTTTGGATGAGTACACTTGCTAATTGTTTTTATCTAAGCCACTCTATGCTCATCTCTGCACTCTGTACGAAGACCAGACCAGTGAATTGTGTGGAATAGTGATGCAGAAAAATGGAAATGGAATTGAAGAAAAGAAAAGAAGTTCAAAAGTAGTGCAAAACTCAACAGAATAGAGTCATGTGGCCACAGAACTGCACAGGAAACTAATGTGCCCAGCTAATTTGTAAACATTTGTTGAGCGCTTTGCACCTAGTTATTGCTAGCTGAATGGGGAGGGAAATCCCAAATAAACTTGGTTGTTCTATATTCAAGATTTGTCTGAGTGTTGCATGTCACAGTTGAATGTACTGATTTTTCTTGGGACAAGTTAAATTGTCTCTAAAGATACACCAAGTGATACCCTATGTTCATGTTCACCCTTGACATGCCACTACCCCTTTGGAATAGAACCATAGGTGATAACAGTTTTCATGTCTCTGCAGTTTTTGCAAAATCTAGAGTGTTTGTTTGCAAAGTAATACGTGGCTGAAGGAACCAATAGAAGAACAAATGCTCAGGTGTATGTTGTTTGAGCTGTGAGAAAGGAAGCAGATAACAAAATCCTTGGATATTAGACTTCCTGGGAAAATGGCAGAGTACAAAGATCTGAAGCTCACCTTGTCTCATGAATACAACTAGAAAACACGCCTGACGGTGTAAGTAGCCCAGAAAATGACCCAAAGACGGGCAGAACAGACTCACCACACCTAAATGTAGAAAAGAGGTCACATCAAAGAGGGTAGGAAGGACAAAGAAATGGTTGGGAACTAAGCGGACCTGTGTAACCATCCATAGGAGGTAAAGACACCACAGATGTAGAGAAAGGAGAAACACAAACCACCCCAGACATGGAGAACCTGCATGGGGAAGATGAACTCCCATAGCATTTGGCTTTGAAAACCAGAGGGGCTGAATTTTGTGAGTTCTTATAATCAGGAGGGCTTAACACCAGGAACTTTAAAAATCAGTGGGCTCAGCTCTGGGAGAACCTGAAGGACAAGAGGAAATGGAATCCCCACCCTTAAAGAGACAGCACAATGAACAATCCTGCAAAGATACAGTATGGAAACAGCAGTTGAAAATTGCCTATGGTATATGGGAAGGAGATTTATTTACTAATCTTAGAGCATGCGCAGGGATCTTTATGAGACTTCTCTAGGACCAAAGGAGCTGTTGGGCACCATTTCCCTTCCCTGCCCCCCGGCCAAGACATATAGTCACCTACAGGAGCTAGCAAAGTGCCAATACTTGTTAATAGTGTGCTAAACTCCAATCTCCTGCAGACATGCCCCCTCCAACTAGGCCTGGCTCCAGGTACCCCCCTACAGCAGACCTGTTTAAATCTTGTTAACACTGTATGCCATGCCCCTTTATTCTCCTGTGGCTCTACTCCCTTCAATATAGTTGGGGCCCATCCAAAGTGATGTCATAAGCCTGGCAGTGTGCAAGCAGCCTGAGTGGTATCAACACTACTCCAAAGTGACTCCTGCCCTGAAGAGAGGGGAAGATGACCACATACACCAGCCTGACTTCAGCCTAACAGTGGTCTTGTCTGACTCCCAGCCCCATCTACCAAAGAAAGGTCTCAGGGGACAATGCAGGGAAAGTGCCCTATAGTTTGGTGCTACTGCATCATCAGCAATTGCCTGTTCTGACTCAACTGAAGCCCAAGGCAGCTCCAGACTGGTTGACTGACAACACAGGGAAACAAAGCTGACTCCCCTAACACAAAGAAACAGACACATAGAGTTAGACAAAGTGAGGAGACAGAGGATTATGTCCCAAATAAAAGAACAGGATACAGGCATAGCAAGAAAGCTGAACAGAGAGAGAAGTAATATGTATGATAGAGAACCTAAAGTTACAATCATAAAGCTACTCATTGGACTTGGGAACAGAGTGGAGGACCTCAGTGAAACCCTCAACAAAGAGTTAGAAAACATAAAAAAGAACTAATCAGAGATGAAGAATCCAATAACTGAAACTGCAAATACACTATAGGGAATAAATAGTATACTAGAAGTAGAAGACAGGATCAGCTTCCTGGAGGATACAGAAATAGAAAGCAATCAAGCTGAACAAAGGGAGAAAAATAATAATAAAGAAAATAGCCTTGGAGAACTCAGCAACCTCATCAGATGTAATAATATTCACATTATAGGCAATTCCAGAAGGAGAAGAAGGGCAGAAAATTTGTTTGAAGGAATAACAGCTGAGAATTTCCCAAATATGGGGAAGGAAACAAAAATCCCAGAGGTACAGAGAGCCCCCAGCAAAATCAATCCCCCAGCAAAATCAGTTGATCAAAATCAGTCTTGGTGTGGAGGTCCACACCAAGACACAGTAATTAAAATGGCAAAAAGTAGTGATAATGAAATAATTTTAAAACAGGAAGAGAAGAGGACAACTAGATACAAGGGAAACCCCATAAGACTATAAAGTGATTTTTTTAGCAGAAGGGAGCATGATATATTTGCAGCTCAGAAGGAAGGGACATGATATATTCAAAGTACTGAAAGAGAAGAAAAAAGAAAAAGAAAAAAAAAAAAACCCTGCAACCAAGAATACTCTATCCATCAAGGATATCATTCAGAATAGAAGAAGAGATAATTTCCCAGACAAACAAAAGTTAAAGGAATTCATAACCACTAAACCAGTCCTATAAGAAATGTTAAAGAGGGACTTTTTGAATGGAAAGGAAAGACCATACGCAGGAGTAAGAAAAGTAGGAAGCATAAAAACAGTAAAATTCAGAATATTTTTAAAACTCAGTCAAAAGATTCACCAAATAAAAAGATATAAAATACAGCAACGTATACTTAAAATATGGCAGGGAGAGGAATAGAAAATGGGTTCAAACTTTAGTGACCACCAACTAAATATAAACTGCCATATGTATAAGATGTTATATATAAACTTAATGCTAACCACAAATCAAAATCAATAATAGATATACAAAAAATAAAGACAAAAGGATCCAAATATACCACTAAAGAAAGCCATGAAACTAGGGACCTGGGTGGCTCAATAAAACAAGTAACAAAATGTCAATAGGCACATAACTTTTGATAATTAGTTTGAATGTTAATGGACTAAATGCTCCAATCAAAAGCCATAGGTTGACAGAATGGATAAAAACTCAAGACTCATCTATGTGCTGCCTACAAGAGACTCTTTTCAGACCTAAAGACATATACAGATTGAACGTAAATGAATGGAAAAGCATTTATTATGTAAATGGAAGTGAAAAGAAAGCCAGGGTAGCAATACTTATATCAGACAAAATAGACTTTATTTTTTTTTTAGTTTTTTTTTTTTAATTTATTTATTTGACAGAGAGAGATCACAAGTAGGCAGAGAGGCAGGCAGAGAGAGAGAGAGAGGAGGAAGCAGGCTCCCTGCTGAGCAGAGAGCCTGATGCGGGACTCGATCCCAGGACCCTGATATCATGACCTGAGCCGAAGGCAGCGGCTTAACCCACTGAGCCACCCAGGCGCCCAGACAAAATAGACTTTAAAACAAAGACTGTAACAAGAGACAAAGAAGGACATAAAATATAATCATAAAGAGAAAAATCCAACAAGAAGATATAACAATTGTAAATATTTATGCACCCAGCAGGGGAACACCCAAGTACATAAAACAGCTAATAATAAACATAAAGGAAGTAATCAATAGTAATACAATAATAGGAGGGGATGTCAACACCCCAATTACATCAATGGATAGATCATCCAAAGAGAAAATCAGTGAAACAGTGGCTTTGAATGGCACCATGGATATAACAGATATATTCAGAACATTCCATCCTAAAACAGCAGAACACACATTCTTTCCAAGTGCACATAGAACATTCTCCAGAAGAGACTACATATTAGGCCACAAAACAAGTCTCAAAAATTAAAAAAGACTGAAGCCATAGCATTTATCTTTTCCAACCACAATTCTATGAAAACAGAAATGAACCATAAGAAAAACTCTGAAAAGAATACAAATACACTGAGGTTAAATAACATGCTACTAAATAATGAAGGGTTAACCAAGAAATCAAAGAGGAAATCAAACAATACATAGAGAAATAAACCTAACAAAAGAGGTGAAAGATCTG
The DNA here is from genome assembly GCF_009829155.1 of Mustela erminea. Lineage (NCBI taxonomy): Eukaryota > Metazoa > Chordata > Mammalia > Carnivora > Mustelidae > Mustela > Mustela erminea. The sequence goes on from NC_045615.1 coordinate 109,578,948, forward strand.
TACTCTGAAAACTATAAAACACTGATGAAAGAAATTAAAGAGAAGACAAATGAAAGATATTCCATGCTCATGGATTAAAAGAACAAATATTGTTAAAGCATCTATTGTTAAAACATCTTAAAACATCTACTCCCAGAATCTATATATTTAATACAATCCCTATCAAAATGCAAAAAGCATTTTTCACAGAACTAAAACAAACAATCCTGAAATTTGTATGGAACCACATGACCCCAACTAGCCCAAGCAGTCCTGAAAAAGAAAAACAAAACTAGAGGGATCACGATTCCAGACTTCAAGTTATATTACAAACCTGTAATAATTAAAACAGTATGGTACCAGCATAAAAATAGACAAGTAGATCAATGGAACAGAATAGAAAACCCAGAAATAGATACACAATTATGTGGTCAATCTTCAACAAAGGAAGAAAGGATATCCAGTGGGGGAAAAAACAGTCTCTTCATGGACATCTGCAAGCAAAAGAGTGAAACTGGACTTTTTTACACCATACACAAAAGTAAACTGCAAATGGATTAAGGCTCTAAACGTGAGGCCTAAATCCATAAAAATCCTAGAAGAGATCACAGGCAGTAATTTCACTGACTTTGGCCATAGCAACATCTCAAGCAATTTCTCTGACTTTGGCCATAGCAACATCTTTCTAGATACGTCTCCTGAGGCAAGGGGAATGAAAGCAAAAATAAACTATTGGGATCGGAACAAAATAAAAAGCTTTTTCACAGTAAAGGAAACAACAAACAAAACTAAAAGGCAACCTACCAAAAGGAGGTGTTTGTGAATGACATGTTTAATAAAGGGTTAGTATCCAGAGTATATAAAGAATTAATACAACCCCACACCAAAATAATCTAAATTAAAAAAGGGCAGAGGATAGGAACAGACATTTCTCCAAATAAGACATACAGATGGCCAATAGATACCTGAAAAGATGCTCAACATTACTCACCATCAGGAAAATGCAAATCAAAACCATGATGAGATATTGCATCATACTTGTCAGAGTGGCTGAAATAAAAAAGCAAAACAAAACACAAGCATTGGTTAGGATCTGGAGAAAAATGATCCCTTGCGCACTTTTGGTGGGAATGCAAATTGGTGCAGCCACTATAGGTTGCACCAAAATTTGGTGTATGGAGGTTCCTCAAAAAGTTAAAAATAGAACTATCCTATAATCTGGTATTCACATTACTGGGCATTTACCTCCCAAATACAAAAACACTAATTCAAAAAGATATATGCATCCTGTGTTTATTGCTGCATTATTTACAATAGCCAAATTATGGAGGTAAACCAAGGATCCATCAATAAATGAATGGATAAAGAAGAAGTAGTATATATATCTATATGTATATAGTGTGTGTGTATATATATATATATATATATATATATATATATACACTGTGGAGTATTACTTAGCCCCCAAAAAGAATGAGATCTTGTCATTTACAATAACATGGGTGGTTCTAGAGGGTATAGTAAGGAAAATAAGGCAGAGAAAGACAGATACCATACGATTTCACTCTTACGTGGAAGTTAAGAAAGAAAATAAAGGAAAAAAAAAAGACATATACCAAAAAACAGACTCTATGGAGGACAAACTGCTGATTACCAGATGGGAGATGGAGAGAATATGGATGAAATAGATAAAAAGGATTAAGAGCACACTTACTGTGGTGAACATTGAGTAAATTATAGAATTGTTTTTAATCACTATAATGTACACCTGAAACTGATATAACACTGTATGTTAATTATACCAGAATTTTTAAAAAAGAATCTCTATTAAAAAATCCTTATATTTTATGCCCTGAAGACTTAGGGCTGGGGACAATGTCTGGGGCCATGTTAAGCATATCCTGGAGTGGGAAAGAGTGGGTGTTGCTGTCAACAGATGAGGTTTGAATCCTGCCTATATCACATTGTATGTGTGTTACCTTAGGCAAGTTATTTAACCTTTCTAAGGTTTAGTGTTTTTCTACTGGAAAATTGATTTTAAAACATTTCGCCCAGTGCTCAATAAAATAGGAACTGATTTGACTATTATTTTAATTCTGGATCTCATTTAATCCTGCAAAAGCTTTATGAGTGCTTTATCAGTAGTCCCATTTTATGGATAAAGAAACTAAGGTAGTGGAGGCTTGGAGAGCATGAGATTGCCCTTGGCCACAAAGGGGGCAGAGCTGGTTTTTGAATGCATGTTCCCAGGACAATCACTGATTACGCTAACTCACACAGGTAACTGACTATTGGTAAATTATATTCTATAACCAGTACAAACTAGCTGGATGTGTAAATTTGAAAAGTTGTCAACAGCCATTTTCTTCCAAGATGGTGGAAAGAGAGACTCACAGATAAAATTTAAGATGTACTTCTGCCCTCTTCAGTGGTGTGCCATGCTGGATCAAAATCCAATAACTACTTGAACAGTTGTCTGGGAGCAGACAAATCACTTTTTCTCTCCAGGCTTCAATGTCCTGCCTAAAAAACAAGGAGGTTGACCTCTGAAGAACGAACCTCCTGGCTCTGACATTCGGTGGAACACAAAAGGCAGAGATGTTTCATTGGAAAGAAAAAATTCTTGTTTAGATTACTAGAAATAAGGACAGGAACAGGGAAGTGACTAGAGCTTGGCAGATAGGAAACCTGACTTGTCTTGTGGATGGGAATGAAGAGGAAGATCAGGATGTGTCAGGGACAAGGGACAGATTTGTGGTTGTTGTGGACATCATCTCCACAACTCTCTGGAAGCGTGAATTGTTTTTGATTAAAGAGGAGTGAAATTATTTGACTCAGAAGTGTAGACAGCATACTGTGTGTGTGTGTGTGTGTGTGTGTGTGTGTGTGTGTGTGTATGGGCAAAACTGATAAGCAGGAATGAGCCAGAAAGAGAGCCTCTGGTCTCCTTGCCACAGCTGTTAGGAAACACATGAGCCCATTTTGGTTTTAGGATTTGAAAATATAAATGGAAGTTGGATTGCGATCCGAGGGTGGGTGTAAGAACTGGTGAGAATATAGTAGACAACTTGTGTTTATGGGATCGGATAGGAGTAACTTAAGCTGTAAAAGCAAGATATGAGTCAGTCTCATTTTCTGTGATTCTTCAGTTGCCCCCAGAGGGAAGAAATAATGATTGGGCACATCCATTCCAATAAATAAATAAACACATATACATTTTGCAATGATTGCTTTTTGCCAATATTTAATATACCTCTTAAGTTGGGAAAATGGCTCACATTCTGTCACCATCTTGCCTGCCCTGCTGTCTTCCCAGATCCTCTCCTTCAGGGCTGAAGACTTCATTAGTCAACTGAGACCCAGGTCCCCACTATAGAAATATGTACTTGTTCTCTAAATGACACCCTATCCCTGATTGTGCTAAAAAGGGCCTCCAAGGCTTCAGAAGGGGACAATTTTTTTTTTTTTTGGTCTTGTTTTGTTTTGGGGAGCCGTGTTTAAATGTTGATGGGCTCACAGATATTCAAGACCCAACGGGGTGCTGGGAAATGCCGGAGGGGGACTTCTACGTCAGTCTACAAAGAAATAGAGTGGGAAGCGGTGAAGAGAAACCCCTGAATTGCTAATGTCTTTCAACTGGAATGTAAAAGGAGGGTTATCCGTTGTAAACCATCCAAACACGTTTCAGTAAATGTTGAGCATTTGGACTAAAACAGGATTTTGGCTTCACTTTTGCTTCCAATGGCCAGGGAGAAGGGAGCACTCTCTCATCGGGTACAGAGGAGAGAAAACCTGGCACCCTGCCTAGAATGAGGATTTTTCATTTTAGAGAAACAATTTAGGGAGGACATCCCGCAAGAAGCTGTTGATCAGTGAAATGTGCATTTGGTCAAAACGCTCTTTCCCTGCTGAGTCCCACCCCTCTCTTCCGGGTCTTCCTGGCTGGGTCCTGCTCATTTGGCTGCCCCATAGCCATGTTTCGGACAGTTTGTAGAGGATTTTACTTTGAAAGGTTTCAAAGTAATTCTGCTAATGCAGGAGCTTCTCCTATTTTATGGATCAGAAGGCATTTGAAATCTGTCCTTTAGCCACTGTTAAGAGCATCAGAAAAAAAACAGGCATTTATAAAAGCTAATTTACTGTGTATGCCGGGCCCATTCTGAGTACTTTAAAAATAATAACTTATTTAATCCTCACAACAAACAACCCTTTGAGGTATGTGTATTTATTATTTTCATTTTTACAGATGAAAAAGAGTAAGTAATTAGCCCAAGGTAACACAACTAATAAGTGGTAGAGACATTATTTCATCCTAAGCTAACTCCAGAGTCCGCACTTTTAGGCACACCACTACATCACTACATGAGGAATAAGACCTACTTCCAAGGGTTGTTCTCATCAAATAGAATAATTAGTAAGTGTGAGGTATAATAACCTAAAATAGGAGAACTTTAAATATTTGAGTCGTGTTTCTGTTAATGCTTCTTCTTCTTTTTTTTTTAAGATTCCATTTATGGAATGAGGGGGCAGAGTTGGTTAAGCTTCCAATGCTTGGTTTTGGCTCAGGTCGTGATCTCAGGGCCATGAGATGGAACCTTGAGTCAGGCTCCATGCTGAGCGTGGAGTCATCTTCAGATTCTCTCTCCTTCTCCCACTGTCCCTCCTGCTCATGCACGCATGCTCTCTTTCGGTAAAACAAATAATTAATTAAATAAAATAATTTATTTATTTATTTTAGAGAGATAGCATGTGCATGAGACAGGGGAAGGGTATTGGGAGGAGGAGGGTGAAAGAATCTCAAGCAGATTCCTTGTTGAATGCAGAGTCTGACATGGGCCTCCATCTCATGACCCTGAGATCATGACCTGAGCCAAAACCAAGAGTTGGATGCTCAGTTGACTGAGCTACGAGGGCATCTCTCTGTTAATATTTCTGATTCAAAAATGAGAATACCAAGAACTTATATTTTTTTCTTATCTTCTGCCCTTTTTTCTTCCTTTGTTCTTCCTTCCTTCCACATTCCAGAAGGCTTCTCACTGGGATCAAGTATTCACCTTATTTTTCACCAATGAAAAATAGAAGGTAGGCAGGCTCTCTTTTCTATTTCACTTCCCCTTCCTTCACTTCTGCTCCCTGAGCTCACATTTCCAAAATAACTTTCTTATGTGTAAGCCCTTGTTTCTGACTCTGCTTGCAGAAGAACCCCAGCTAAGAATCTCTATCTTTCCTTCTCATCCTCTGTGTTCTCCCTTCCTTCCTGATTCTTCCTTTTCCTCAGAGCAATATTGGTTTGTTTTATTAAGTAAAGGAATGTTTTGATCTTAATGGAGTTGTCTGGTTGGAAAACCAAGTTCAAATGCAGCAGATTTAGGAGCGCCTGGATGGCTCAGTGAGTTAAGCACCTGCTTTTGGCTTAGGTCATGATTCTAGGGTCCTGGGATTGAGCCCTGAAATAGGCTCCCTCAGGGAGCCTATTTCTTCCTCTGCTGTTCCCCTTGCTTTTTCTCTCTCTCTCTCTCTGTCAAATAAATAAATAAAATCTTTTAAAAATTCAGATTTGAAGTAGGTACCCCATTGCTATTGCTCACCTCTGTGCCCCTCAGCCCAACAATCTGGCATATGGCCAGTGTTCAATAAATGTTTATTTAAAAACTTTGAGAAGTGTGGTTAACCCAATATTGCCCAATCCACCCAAAACATAAAGTGCAAAGGTTGTTTTTACATTAACAATTTTTCTTGCTCTTTCTTTTCACAGCAAAACTCATTAATTTATGATTATTATTGTTTCACTTCACATTTGGAATTTCAATAGCTCAGGAAGATAAAAAAAAAAAAGGAGGGGAAACACCATATGATATATCATTTTTGCAAAGCTAGAAATTTTTTCTCCCTAGCATGCCCCTCAAGTTACAATTTTGAGGATCACTGTTCCACTGATGTTTCTATCTCTTTAAATTCTTGATCCAGACCAACAACTTAGAACGGACATTTTTCCAGGAAAGACTCTTAGCCGAGGACTAGAAGGTGGGAAGGCATAAGGAGGTACAGCTGGCGAGGCTCTGACAAGCATGTACTATAAAATAAAATCATCCCACCAGAAGATCAAAAGTGATAAATTGAAAGTAAAGGCTGGAGATGTGAACAGAAGAGCAAATGACTCACTGGCAAGACTAAAACTCTAGGATAAAGGAATAATTGTGCTTCGTGTTATAGGAGTAGTTTGTGAGTTTTATTTTAGACTAACTGATTTATCATTTGTTGAGTGCCTGCTGTGTGACAGGTACTGGGCCGCGAGCATCAGCGAGTATCATTGCGATTACTTGTAACTGAAGGCTGTAGTCCATGACCTTTATAAATGTATAGGTTTATTTTATTTCTCTTTATTTCATCTGTAACATAACTAAGCAGTGATCATAATCATAAGACATGGCCATCAACCTTTGTAGCTGCCTTTTTACGTTTGAGAACTTTCCTACATGACGGGTTCACTTCTCCCCCAGATGGAGCCAGAAATTCATTTTCCCAACTTTCCTTGCTGGAATGTCACTTAGGCTCTGGATCACAAACAATTGCATGAGATTTCAATACAGATACAAGAGAAGAGAAGATGCAAGAGCTGGGAAGAACCTACACTGATGAAACCAGTGACAGGACCTAGCATGCAAAGGTGGCAAGGACCATAGTTCTAGTGGTGCCTTCTAGAAGCAGAAATGCCATCCACGTATCTGTGCTCAGATGTGGTGCTGGTGGTGTCACCTGTGGAGCAGCCCTTTGCTATAATTTGAAAATTCTTACTAGATCTGGAAGAGTCTTCAAGTGCTTTTCTTTGGTCCATCTAAAATTTCTTAGAGATTTCTAATTAAACCAATTAGAATAATTCCATAAGTGATTCCATGCTTTCTCTATATTTTAATTTCAAAGATGGTGGCCTGAAAAGTTTTTGAAATGTCCCCCTTTCTCATGAAAGACCTGAATAATAGGGAAAAATTAAAATAGTAAATTAATGTATATTGAAGAGTGGTAAATAAATAAATAAATAGCACTAGCACTTGAAAGTAAGAGAACACTCTTCATGGACCAGAAAATGTGAAAAATCCTTAGTAGAAGGGATAAGATGTGTCAGTCAGTTATTTGCTGTGTAACAACTCATCACAAAAATTTCAGTGACATTCCATAATAAACTTTCACTTCTCACTCGTGAACTTGAGCGCCAGCTGGGTGGTATTGTTTCAAGTGATGGGATGTGAGTTGGCTGACACTCTCTAGACTTATCTAGGCTGGGCTTAGGTTTTTCTTGGCTCTAGTCCACAGATTTGGTTTAGATATTTTCCCCAAGTGTCTAATTTTTATAGTTTCATTAGCTGTACAGGAATATGCTTCTAAAGAAGATGGCAAAAGTTTAAGAAAGCAAAATTAACCATGACAAGTCACTACTAATATTAGGCTTGCTAGGGAAAGCCACATGGCCAAGCCTAATATCAGAGGTTCACAGTTGCATATTCATTTTGTGGAGGCTGGATGCATGGGTAAATATTCTTTGAATAGGGACGTAATACAACAGGACATCATAGCTTAATGAAGATTATCACCCAACCCAGCTCACATAAGGGAGAACAGAAGATTCACTAAATATCTGAGGAAGACCCAGGTTATGAAACAGATGGCAAACCTAAAAATGATAAAACTGTGTATATATATATAAGGAGAAAGTGAAAAATCAAGAATAGACAGAATAAAACTTTTGAAAGTACATTCAATATTATTTAGTGATAAAGAAGAAGAATGTAGTAATAAATCCAAAAAATGGATATGATGAGAAAAGACTAAGCAGGTAACAAACATAATTAGGTGAAATATAAAGATGAAAAAAACTGTTGGCGTAGAAAACTCAGCAGATGCACTCAACAGGATAGATACAGCTGAATAATGCATTTGTGCATTTGAATATATTGTTTTCAAGTAGTGAGTGAATGTTGGATGAATGCATAAGTGACTAGATCAAAAGGGAACCTTATTAGATCATGCAGTACAGTGTTTACTAGTCTTCAGCATGTGTCGATGTTCTAACGTGATCAGATTCATTGTTATATATATACATATGCATCTCATATCTGTTCCCAGTGCAAGGCACCATTGTTGCTGTCCTACCTGTTCCCGTCTCCCCTCTTCTACTGCTGCCCTGTCCTGATCTATTTAAAGTGTAAGTCACCCTCTTTTCTTTTCAAAACGCTTCAGTGGCTTCCCCTTGCACTCAGGATGAAGTCCCCTATCTGTAACATTGTCTCCGGGACCCTGCATGTACTCGCAGCCTTATCTCAAGCACTGCCCACATTGATCTCTTACAAGTACACTCTCTTTCTCTTAGTTCCTCCAACCAATCAGAATAGTTCTAGACTTGGGACCTTTGCACCAGCTGCATCTTCCTATGCAGGATGCCCCCATCACTCTCCTTCTCCAACTTGCTTGGCAAGTTTCTCCTTTCGCTTAAGGAATCAGTTCAACCTCATCTTAAATATGTCAGTGTGAATATTACATCCCGACCTCCCCAGGCCAGGATAGGTCTCATTATACACTCCTATGGTGCCTGTTGTCTCTCCTTTGTGCCACTCAGTCACAGTCAAAAGTATACATCATATGCTATGCCCTGTTTCATGTCTGTGTCTTGAATGTAATTGCAAGGTATTTGAGGGCCGGAACTGTGACGTTTTGCTCACTGTTGTATTGTGAACTCATAGCCCAGTGTTGAGCATATGAGAGATGTTCAAGAAATATGAATGAATGCACATTTGAATAAATAGATATTGGTATACCCAACTGAATCATGAAAATACACCACTGGATTTTGTGTCCTTAACTTTTGTGATTGACTGAATCCTACATAATCATTAAAAGAAGAGCTGTAGGGAATTCTCTAGTATTTGGTTTACCAAGAGTAGGAAAATTAGTTTATCCATTACTCTAAGATTGGGTCTTTAGTGATCAGTTTTTGGTCATACTAATGTTGAGCTTTAGCAATGAATTAAATGACCTTGTAGCATTCCTCAGGAAATACACTCATTCTTCTCCCCATTAATTATATCTTCAATATCCCCCTCTTCACAGTTTCTAGCAAAACCAGGGTACCTCCAGTGATGTGGTACCAGGCTTTTTTTTTTTTTTTTTCCCTACCTAACATCCTACCCTCTTTCTTCTTGATAGAAGCCCAATTTTACTCAGGCCTTTCAACTTAACGGTCAACAGCCTAATAAGGGCAGTGAGAATCCCAGTCCATGGGGAGAGTCTTGATTAGTCTCAACCAACTATGACAATTAATTACAGATATATTTTAGACAATTGAAAACTCTGGAAAAGTAGAAAACACAATGACATTTTATTGGACACAAGCACTTTAAACATTTCCTTGAAATCCTTCCAATCTGTTTTTCCCATGTATCAGAGAATTGTTTTAACAAATAACATTCATAATTTTATAGATTTTTACATTCTATTTACATATAAAATATCATAAACCTTTTTTCTAAATAATTACACAGATTTAGTTTATTTTCAGGGGTTGACTATTCCATTGAGAAATAGTTTTTCAATGAACACAAACGTGTTATTATTTGCATTAGTTTTCTAGGGCTGAGGTAACAAATTACCACAAACTGGGTGGCTTAAAACAACAAAAATTTATGTGCTCACAGTTCTGGAGGCTAAAAGTCTGAAATCAAGGTGTTGGTGGGGTCATGCTTTCTCTGAAGGCTTTAGGAGGGAATCTGTTCCATGGACTCTTCCTACCTTTCTGTGGCTCCCAGCAACCCTTGGCATTCTTTGGTTTGTAGATGCTTTGCTCCAATACTCCATGTATCTGTGATCTTCTCTCTGAGTGTCTCTCTTTCTCTCCTTTTCTCCTACAGACACTAGTCATATCAGATTCAGGTCCACTCTTCTTCAGTGTGACCTCATCTTGATGCATCAAAGGTAACATTCACAGGTGGTGGAGGCTAGGACTTGCACATACGTTTTTGGGAGATAGAATTCAACCTATCCTACCATTCTTCTGAGGTTGAAGTAACTGTTAGAATTTTCCACTATTCTATATACCACAGCATTTAAACCTCATTCATAGAGTGTTTTCTTACACAGAATTATTGACTTAGGATAGATTCCCAAAAGTGGAATTTGCGGGTCAAGTATGCAAATGAACATTTTAAAAGTTTCACAAATTGCTTTGTTCCTTTTCTAAATTACCCATTAAATCACCATTAGTGATATATGATTTGGTCTGTCTCACCTCACTTTTGCCATTATCTGTCTTTTTCATTTTTTTTTTTTTAAAGATTTTTATTTATTTGACACAGAGAAAGAGAGAGAGAGAGCACAAACAGGGGGAGTGGCAGGCAGAGGGAGAAGCAGGCTCTTTGCTGAGCAGAGAGCTCTAAATGGAAATGTGGGGCTTCATCTCAGGACCCTGAGATCATGATCTGAGAAGAAGGCAGAGGCTTAACCCCCTGAGCACCCAGGTGCCTCTATTTTTTTAAGACATACACAGATAAAATGGCTGATCAGCAAAAAATAGTATCCCATAATCACTTAGGTTGAACACTTTCTCATATTTTATTTATTAACTCAGCTCCCTTTTTGGTGGATTTTTTCTTTCCTTTACTGATTCACCTATAGGGGTTTTCATGCCTTTCTTACCTGTTTTCACATTTGTTGAATTATTTTTCTTAGTTTGCTTGTTATCACTACATTTTTGTTTATACCTTGCAAACATTTAAATTGATATGTAACTGTCTACAAAGGTGATTTCTAAAATGTAAGCAAGGGTGACATAAGCAAGAATCCATCAGACTGGGTGCCGCCTGGGCCCCACACCAGATGTGTCCATCTGTCTTTCCCTCTGTGAATTATTTTTAGAATAATTATTTTTAGAATAATTCACAGAATTATTAGAATAGAAAATGTTCTCCCTCCCAAACAAAGCAATGAAACTGAATTCTCTTTCATTTTTACTTATATATGTTATATTCTATAATTAGTCAGAGGTGTTTTTTGATACATGGATTGAGGTAATTATTTAAATGTATTGTGCTCCAGATTGTTAGCCTTGTTAGCCGACTGTCCCAGCCTTGTTTATTGAAAAACCTGAGCTTTCCTGGGAATTGACTTGTGATGAATTCTTTATCATATATTAGAATATGATATATAGCAGGACCATTTTTTTCTGGGTTATTGTCCCTGATGTTATTTTTGCACCATTGTCACATTATTTAAAATTTAATAGCTTTATAAAATATAGTGTATTTCTCCTTAAAAATTTCTTAAATATCCTGTTTACTTTTTATAGGTTAGCCTCAGAATCATTTTGTCAAAGTCAGGCTGGGATTTTTACTATAGGTGTAGCAAGCCACACAATAATTTATGAATGTAAACCTTTGCAACACTCCCCATCACCATGTGGTCGGTCTCTTTTCTTGCATTCAAGACTTCTTTTACATCTCTCCTTAAAATCTTTCTTTATATAGGTCACACAGCTTCATCAGCATTATTTATGGTATCTTATTTTTGTTGTGACTGGAAATAGGCTTTTAAAAAATTATTTTACACTTTATTTTGGTAATTTTTGTTTATCTTGGGTTTGAACTTCTAAATGTTGTTAAATTTTGATAGTTTTTACTATATTCCTTTGGTTTCTAGATAGATAAGTACTTGGCCTATAAGGAAAAAAAATTCTCTGTATAATATTTCTATTTTTCTTAAATTTCTTTTTCCTTGAGACAGAATTCCTCAAAAAATGTGAAATATAATGATAAGAAGCTTGCTTTTTTGGTTCTTGATTTTGATATTTTATCTCTGACTGCCAACTATTACAACGAAATGTATTTCCTTTTTATGCTCAGCAGCTTTGCTTATTTTCATACTTGAATTTTTAAAACAGAAATTGGCCACAACTTTTATCAAGTGCCTCACACCATTTATCCAAATGATATAATTTTTTGTTGCCTTTGACATATTGTTGTAATGTATGATAGTAGTTGCTTTATTATTTGCATAACATTTTTTATGTCCTACATTATATCTTGTATAGCCCTGGTTCTGGTAGGCTTATAAGAAATACACTGAATTGCACTGAATCGTTCATTTTATTAATTATTAACAAGGGGTTTGCTTATTATTAATTACTAATAGAATAGCAGCAACCATTTATTTTTGTCACATAGACCTCAACTTAAAATGAATTTATGATGCAGAGAGTAGAAGAACATAGGGCCACTCCAAGGTGAAGATACTACTCATTTATTTATTCATCAACCTGACACTCATGTATCCCTTTGATGCGAATTCGCAAATATTTTCTGAGTGGTTCCTAGGCTGTACAGGACAACAAATTCCAAGCAGACTAACCTCTGCTACCAGAAAGACTTGAGTCTTTTTGTTATTTACTGGCTGTGTGAATTTGAGCAGGTTCCTTGCAAAACCTCAAGTTCACTCAACTGCAATATAGGATAACAAATAGGGGACACTTGTGGGGACATTAAAAATTGTATCTATAGGGATGCTTGGGTGGCTCAGGCAGTTAAGCATCTGCCTTCAGCTCAGGTCCTGATTCCAGGGTCCTGGGATCAAGCCCCGCATCAGGCTCTCTGCTCATTGGGGAGCCTGCTTCTCCCTCTCCCTCTGCCTGCCATTCCCCATGCTTGTGTATGCTCTTTCTTTCTCTCTCTGTCAAATAAATAAATAAAATCTTTAAAAAAAAATAGTATTTGTAACGCTCTTAGTGTCTGTACATGCAATCTCCATACATGCTATTACAATGTTATGATTACATCCTGGAGACAAATGCGAGGAGGTCTGAACCCATGTGGGTGACCGAGGTTATGGGTTACCTGCTGATCGCCCTGTTCTTCCCAGGGCTCCACTTTCCCGACTTGCATATTACTCAACTTGCATATTACTTAGGATCTCTGATATTCCCGTTCATTTCCCTTCCTAGTTCTCAAAATTAGCACATCCACTCCCCATTGCTCACCTCTCTTCCCCATGTCAGGTCTGCTGGATAACAACTAGACCAGTCGGAGAATAATAGGAGTGCAGCCCCATAGCCGGGTCACTTGTGTCGTGAAATCTGATGACCTATGGGTCGGGGAACTTGAGGTGAATACACTGATGGCAGTTTTCTGTTTGATGTCCTGCCAGGTCTGCACCCTGAGCCCTCATTTCCAAGGGTGCTCTCACCTGGCTTTTTTAGGGCACAGCAGCAGCCTCAGCTGCAAGGAAAATTAGAATGTTCCGATGGCTTCACTTTGCCCAGTGCTGCCCTGACGTCCTTGCTCGCAGGCTCAGTTTCAGAGGTCTTGGCCTCGCCCGCCTGTAAACAAGTGCCCTTTGCACTGCACATGCTCTGTCCGTATCACCAAGGACAGCCGGCTGTTATTTTCCTGGTGATTCGGATGATTTATTTTATTTTGCAAAAATGACTTATTGTTCCGACCTCCCCACCTTTGGAGAAGCTTAGCTAAGTTGTCTTGTCTCCTTGGCCTCTGCTCCAACCTCTTCTAATAAGTCACATCTCAGAAGGCCCGCCCTCACCCCCCTCCACCACCATGGGTAATTTAGATCTCCTGAGTTGCTGGATGGTGTCAGCCTGGGAAACAAGACGTTTGTTATGCATATTGTGTCAGCTGCAGACATAATTCACTAAACTACCCCAGACACAGGATGTCACCATGTGACACTTCAATTTACAATCTCTCAGAGGTCCTGTTGGCAAATAGTGCTCAGTGGAAGCTGGGAGGGTTTCAAAGGCTTGGGGCATGTTTTTCAGCCCCTTGGTTCCCCTCCACCTTGCCGCCTCCTTCCCCTTTCTACGTGGGTTGGGCTGGGTGCCCTCAAGATTCTGAGGCCAATTAGCAGGTTAGAAACTGTCAAGGCATATTGACCTACAAAATCACAGTATTAACTGTCACCATAATTTCTCATAATATTAAGGCTTATACTGGCCCTCTCTGCGGCTTTGTTCAAAGCCTGCTGGTGAGAAGGTCATTTATATATTGTAATCAGAATTCTTGAGCAGAGCCATTTTTAATTATGGCTTAGGTAGGGGGAGTTGTGCAGTTTGGGAAAGGAGGCCAGCTGGGAGTTAGCCTCTCTTTGATCACTAGGCTGAGTGATTTGCTTTGATCATGGAGACAATAGTTCATAAAAGACCCTGGTCTCTTCCTGAAATTTTCAGGTAAACAGAGGGGATCATTGAGTGTGGAATGAGCAACTCAGATTCCAGACAATAGTCTTCTTTGTACTGAATTTAGGGGCCTATTGATTAACATAGCAAAGGGCATTGGTGACTTTAGTCCCCCAGGCAAGGTACATCAAGAGACCACCAGCTCCGTCCTTTGTGGCTGGACTTCCAGGTCCTGTGTGGATCCTTCTGTGAGGCCTGCATGGTGTTCAGGCAAATCGGTGTAAAAATGAGCATTGCAGGTAGCCCTGAAGGGAAGTAACTCATTAAAAAGAAAGGTGCTTGGAAGAGTAAAAAGCTTACAGGTTTTGGAGTCAGGAGAATCCGAGATAAAAACCTTGTCTCTCCATTTCTTATGTGGTTCCTTCTGTGCGTAAACATCTTCATCTATACAAATTTGACATAAATACTTCAAAGGTTACTTTTAGGATTAATGATGTGCCTTTTGAGAAGGGAGCCCTGCAAGGGGCCAGGCATTTTGGGGAAGAAGAAAATACTGAGATGTCTTCAAGCAACACTGGAAAATCCTCCTATTGTATCCTGAACTGTGGAGAGGAAGCTTTGTGATGTTTTCTCTGAATTCAACTGTTACCTTAATAAGATACCTGCTTTTCCCAAGCAAATTGTTTTAAAGTGATCTTTTTGAAATATGTTCTGATGGAACTTGTTTGAACAGTTAGATGCAAGAATTTCATTTGTTTAAATGAAAGTGTTTGAGTTTTGTTGGGGGGGTGTTGCAGAGGCTACTGCCACATGTGATCAATTTTAGAAATATCAGCTGGACAGGGATTATGCAGCATTTGAAGTATTTAAATTCTGTTAGCTGTGAATCTGGAGCATGTGATTGGGTCGGGACCCTGGGCAAGATCTCCTAACACTAGTCAGCTGCCTTCTGAGCACAATGCACAGATAAGTCACAACTACCTGATAGTCATTGGGAAAAAGACATGGGTCCTGAATAAATAAACCAGTCACCATGGGCAGAAAGGCAGAGAAGCACAGTGTCCCCTCTGCCTTGAGACTTCTCAGATGGTTTGCTCGTAGGGGAGTGAGCGCCATCTGAAGAGCTATCCATCTCCCACACTGCCTTCCCTGGTCATCTCCTTACAGCTACCTACAGCTCTGCCTTCAGCTACTTGGATTCTGTGCCATGGTCAATGCATCTTTCACGGAGAAGCCATAGACGTGTGGGAAAGGTGGCCATGTGGGAGTGTGGGGGCGATACCTAAAAATTTCTGCTGTACCAGAATCAGAGGATGCCAGAGAAATAAGATATAGGACCCAACACCTTCAAGGGTTCCGGGTCTGCCACAGTATCCCATGACACTTCGGTGAGTTATATTCGAACACTGACTGCATTAGTTTACCAGGGCTTTCATAACAAAATACCTTAGACAGTGGGTCTTAAACAATGGAAATGTATTGGCTCACAGTTCTGGAGGCTGGAAGTTCAAGATCAAGGTGTTGGTGAGGTTGGTTTCTTCGGAGAGCTCTTTCCTTGCCTTGTAGAGAGCCTCCTTGCTGTGTCCTCACACTGTCTTTCTTCTGTGTGTCCACACGCCTGTGCTCAAATTTCCTCTTCTTATGAGGACATCAGTTATATAGGATTAGGACCCATTTTGATGACTTCATTTTACCTCAATTGCCTCTTTAAAGGCCCTATCTCCCAATACAGTCACATTCTGAAGTGCTGGGGATTCAAACTTTGACCTCTGAATTGTGATTTACACTCCGGCTCATTATAACCTGCCTTTTGTTAGGTGCTGGGTTAAGCAGTTGGGATGCAGTGTAGACCAGGCCCAGTTACAGCTCTTGAGATCTCTGTCTCAGCCAATCGGTGAGACTGGCTACGGAAAGTCAGAGCAGTGTTTCTACGTTCTGTGTTCACTAGATGCTAGAGACTGACTTCTCCCCTCTGTCAGTGCTGAACACACTTCTTGGTCAAACTCTGTCCATCCTTGGCTACAGAGACAAAGTTCATTCAGGCTACTTCTTCTTTTACCCCCTGACCATTTCATCTCTGTATCCTCATGAACAGGTCTCTACATCCAACCTTGAAATATTAGTGTTCCTATAGGAATATGTTGTCAATCCGCTACTTTTTTCTCCAAATATTCTTTCTTGGGACCTCAAACATTCAACTACCCTGCTACTTAAAATGTGGCCAGACCAGCAACATCAACATGACTGGAGTTTGTTAGAAATGCTGACTCTCAGGACACATCCTAGATCCATTAAATTGTTAGTTAGATTTCTAGCAAGATCCCAAGAGGATTTCCATGCCCATCAAAGAATAGAAAGCATGCTTTACTGATGTTGGCTTCTATCGCCAATAGATTACCTCTTATCTCCAGCCTCCAGAACGTCTACCAATCTCCACTCACGGCAACTGCTGCTTGTTGAACATCTATCTCTAGGATGTCCTATGGGCATAAGCCAACAGCATCCCCCAAATGAACTCATTCTGTCTCCCAGTGCTCTCTCAGTGCTGCCACTCTTCCTGCATTTCTGGCTTCAGTGGATGGAGCCCATCTAGAACCTCTGTAAAGCATTTGAATTCCTCTTTGTCCTATCTCATCCACTCCATCAAGTCCTGCCGATTTTTTTTTTTTTTAATAATTCTTTGTCCCCCCCCCCCCCCCTTTTATTTTTTTTTAACAGTACCTGCCCTAGTTTGGGCTTACATCTGTACCCCCTGGATGAGTTAAAGAGACTCTCAATAGACTTATTGGCATGCAGGTTTTCTTCTTTTACTTTCCATGCCTCTTCCAGTAACCTCCCCTTAACCTCTCCTCCTCCCACCCCTGGTTGCCTGGCAACACTCACTCAGGAATCCTCTCCGGAACCCTTTCTTCACTGGGACACCACCCCTAGGGATCCTTTTCTCTGTCTCCTTAGTAACTCTGCCTCAGTGTCCTTACCTGTGAAATGGAACAAATAATGTTTTAAGGAATAAATGAATTAAGTTCATGGAGCAACACTTGACATAGAGTTCAATAATTGCTTACTAAAGGTTTAATAACTATTAGTTGTCATTTGAGTAAATCTCTTCTTCCTGATATGTGGTCTGAATATTATTGTTCCCTCTGCCTAGACTGTGGATTCTGAAAGCATCATCAGGTGGCCACTAGTGTTGGAGCCATCAGCAATGGGATGGATCTCCAATCTAAGAAGCCCAGCCTGGACATGACCTCTTGGAAGCAGGATTGTGTCTGAGTTACCTATGAATCCTGGACTCACTTCCACTTGTGGCTCATAGCATGTGCCCCGTGAATATAGACCACGCCAGGTGACAGCTGGAAATTTTATGTGAGTATAGTACTAAAAAAAAAAAGTAGAAGCTACAAATGACTTAGGGGGCATTTCTTAAATGAGGATGCTGAGGTGGAGAGTGCTGTCAGCTTGGCCAATTTATAGTTTTGAATTTGTGCCCAGAAGCTGTTTGCAGAGAGGGTATTTTTAGAAATGTGAAAATAAATACAATTAAATTAGGGAGATGTGTCAAGTAGTTTTTTTCTTATTAAGACTGTCCTCTGACCATTATAGCTTAGGTAATGACAACTCTTTGAATAACGGTGCTGTATTTCCTAATTAAACAATCAAGGCTCTGTGATCATTACTTTAGTGAAGATGGGGTCAAAGGTCTAGAACCTAAAAGAAAAGAGATTTTAAATGGACAGAAATGGCAATAAAAATGGAAATACTTTCCCTTGCCTCATTCCTGTGTCGTCTTAACTCTTTGTGGCCTGTGTATCTTTTTTCTCCTCATTTTTTTGCCCCTTGATGTAAAAGTCAGCCCACGGAGTGGGGAAAACACAAAGATGGGTTAGAATCAGGCGGGCCAGCCTGGATTTGAATCCTGCCTTACTAGCAGTTTAAGACCTGTAGGTCTTTAAACCTCCAGGATCTCAGTTTTTCTCTCCTTCAGAACTTGGTATCAGCTCCATAGTTTGGCTTTGGGAATTAAGTTAGATAATGTAGTATAATGAATAGACTTTTGCTTCATCATAATCAGGGTATAAGGAATGTTGCATTATTTTTTTTTCTAAGCCAAATAAAATCAATAAACACATACCAGAGTTGGATGAAAAAAAAAAAATCCCACTTTCTAATGACCCCTTCATAGAGTTGTTATGAGTTGGGTGAATGAATGGCTCTAGGAGTTTCTCAGGCTCTCTAGGACCACATGGTACAGAGCTCTGCCAACAGTATCCATCTCCTATTTATGCACATACTTAGCTATGGAGCTGTTTGCCTTGACTCTCAAAGATCTGGAAATAAAGGCAAGATCTCAGGCAACCATGTAATCAAGCCAATCTGAGGTTTTGCCACTATTAGTTATGACATCTGGAATTTCCTTGAACGTACTACTGAATATAACATGTGATTGTGTGTATGTATGAATTTGATTGTGTGTGTGGGGATGTGTGTCTACATGTGTGTAAGTGTTAGACTATCACCCACAAGCTGCTCACCTCCTAATCAGAAGATCAGCCTCGCTCCTGAAAAGCTCTGCGGGTACAAACAGAAGCCCCACACTCTGGTGGAGGTAGACACAAATGTCTGTTCTCCATATTGGATCAATCACTCAGGTTTTGTGGAGTAAACATCTGAAATAGTTTTTACTGGAGATGTTAGTGTGTTCACTAGAATGATGCATGTTAGAAAAGGATTCTCAGTGGTGATGTGAAGGGTATGTGGATTGGCTGGAATGGTTGGGGCACCCTCCATTATGCCCTTAGGCATGATCCCCTGGGCTGTCATTTGCTGGATCTTCCTCTCTGTCCCTGTTTGTACTACTTGCTTTGCACCTCTTCTCAGGGATAAATCCTGCTTCTCACTATCTTTTCTCTCCCTGCACTCACACAGCTCCCAAGTGTTGAACTGTTACCCACATGATCCATCAAACATACAGCTCCACTCTAACTTCCACAGCCCGGTTGCCAGACAGACAGATGTTAAGACTGCAGGTGTCCCACTGAAAACCATGGTTGGGTTCCATATGTTCTTGATGTTCTGGGAGCCAGAGACCCTGACCCTGCTTCATGGTGAGACTGCTAGCATGCTGGCCCAGACTATGGAGTTACACTGTGCATTGTCCTTTGTCTGCTTGCACACTGTTATGATTTCAGGACCCCTCGCTGACTCAGCCCCTACCTGGTGAGTGACTGTCCCTCCTTCCTCAGGGCATGGTCTTTCTGCTTTCCTCAGCCTACTACTCACACTCTCACCTGATCATACAGCCTGAATGAACTACTTTAAAAAAGTTTGTCCTAAGGTTACTTCAAAAATGTTCAACTAATAAACTAAAGGTAGATTTGAATTTACAAACTTTTAACTCAAAGCAACTCCTTATTCCCATTCATTCCTCCCGCATTTTTCTGAGTGCTTATTATTAATAGTTGCTAGCAAAGCAGACATCCTGTTCCAACTCTCAAAAAGCTGTGAGTGTTGTAGGACACACAGGCAAGTAAGCCATCAGCACCAACATGATGTGCTAAGTACCACAGAGGGAAGTGGGAAGATGGGGAGAAGTATCAGAGCGGGTGGGGAACCCCTACAAATTATACTACTAACAAGCTGATTAGCGGTGATTTACTCAGTTAGGGTTGATTCCTCAATAGGTTCTGTAAGCTGAAGTTGAATCCAGATTTTCTGCTGCTTTATATTCAGGGCTAAGTGTAGTTCTGTGTGATGGACACAGTAAGTATAAAATGACTTTTACTGTTCTGGGAACGCAGCCATGGGTAAGTTACATTTCATGGGTAAGTCTAACACAGTATTATTTTTAACCCCAAAGTTGCATGAGCAGGAAGGACTTTGAAGTGAGGCCACCTTGAGAGAATGAAACGTCATTGCTAAGACCTCCTGACAACTGAAAGAAAAAAATTGAGGCAGTGCCTTCTCCCCACCAGTTTGTAGAAGCAGGAGTGGGGGGCCTGCAGAAACCCCTCTGAGCTTCAGAGAGAGAAAGACTCAGATGGCCAAGTGTCCATAGGCATGTGCTTTGGAACAGGAGGAGATCCAGGTGATTTTGTCATACTTTTTGCCTTTCAGCCGCATTGGTGTTCTGCCCTGGATGTGAAGTCAGGCAGCTGGACATATCAGGAGAGTGAGAGTATTTTCTTTGAAGATAGATTAGTCCCTTGCTTTTCTGAGGAAGGTTGTTTAGGCTCCAAAATACCTTTCCCTAGTTTGAGTGAGTCCCATCGACAAGCGATTTATACTGATCTTTGTTCACGTACAAAAGAGTTTGATTTTTGTGGTGCCCAAGGGATATTTTGGTCTGGAAAGCATAATTTGCAGAGCTTCAGAGAGGGACCTAGGCTCTTTATGAAGTTCTCTCTTGCTACCTGGCTTGAACAGATCAGGGCGAGTGGTTCCTAGTCATAGACAAACCACATGTCTTGGAATATCCGTCTTTCTGATTACTGGGTCCCGCTAACTTTGCCCTATAGTCAGGGGTGAACCTGCAAGTGATAGAAACTGGGCTGGTGGGAAGCATGTGAAACTCAGAGACCTGGGCACAATGTCAGTTCTGCCTCCAATTATCCGTATGCTTCTGTACATGTTCCTTAACCTCTCTGACCTTCTGTTTCTTTACCTATTACACACAGACGATGACAACTTTCTATGGTTTATAACAAGGGTTAAATGATAAGAAAAGGAAGGCAAGTGGTACATAACAGGTACTAGGAAAATTCTAGTTTCCTTCCCTTCTTCCCCTCCCCATTCCTCCAGTAGTCTCTTGATCTTAGTGATGCTGATGAGGGAGCACGAGGCTGGCTGAAGACAAAACAAAAGCTGGCGCCTTGCACCCCCCTCTCCATCCGCTCCTCCTCAGTCCTATGTGTAGCATCCCTCAGGCAGCCCTGACTGCCATGAACAATAAGCAAATAGTTAACTTGCAGAGCTCACAATCCTGCTAGACAGGAGTCTCCCTTGGCTTACAAATGTCCTAAATCTTACTAACAAAGACGATTGATAGCAGGATTGTGACAACCCACCAAAAAGTCTCCCAACTATCTTAATGTTAACAGCTGGTCTAAAGACAACATTGATCCAGCTGCAAGGGCAAGGCCTCCGGTAGGCCTGGGACATCCTGGCACCTTGTAGGCCCTCTTTAGCATGTGAAAACTCCATTGAAACCTCCCTCCCCCTCACTTTCCTCCAATACCTGCCATCCCTCACAACCCGGGGCAGCAGCTCTTCCTGCCCACGGGTTCTGTCCCCGTGTTTTAATAAACCACCGTTTTGCACCAAAGATGTCTCAAGAATTCTTTCTTGGTCATCGGCTCCGGACCTCAACCCACCGAACCTCACCTAGGTTCTAGAACTTCATCAATGCCAGCTAACCAGAGCTACATTTGCATGGGTGTCAGAAATCTCATTGAATTAGAGAAGAAAATGTAGATTGAAATTAGTAAAGTGGTTAGTAAATTAGTTTTGTGAATTGACATGGTACAAATACAAGAACTGGGTAGTATTTTTACTTTCCAGACCCTGTACTTGATGAATATAAATCTTAAAAGGAGGCTAGGGTCAGTGAGCAGCACAGTGGATAGGCAACACACTTACTCTCAGCCCTGCCTCTAACCCTACAGGCCAGAAAACAATGTCTTTGTCAGACTTGTACGTGTTCCTAAATATTATCATGTGTAACCCTCAGAGAGGCTTTCAGGAATAGCCTGGAGAAGAATTATTATCTATTTTTTTGCAGAAGACGAAACTGAGGCACACTGTGTAGGTGTGAGGAGAGAGAGTCACAGCAGATAGTGGAATTTGTAGAGTCCTAATCTGCTGCTTTTTGACTCTGTTCTGGTAGCAAGCACTGCTGCTTGACTGTTCAGAGTCCACACCCTCTCCTTTGTCCTTTGTAAAAGTATACGAACTTTGGTCATGTATTCATCTGTCTGTTCATGATCCCATGAGTTTAATGAGTTAAGTCTCACATCCTGACATCCAAAGACAGTGATGGGACATTTGGAAAAAGATGCTAAGCAAAACGATGCATGTGGTGACTCTCTGAAGTCATTACTCTGGTGTTTGGGACATCCTTCTGTGTCTAACAGCAGCACTGACTGACAGCTTAAGGGGCCGGTAGAAGACTTACATCTTAGTCTAGAGCAAAGGTTCTCAAATTTGAAAGTGCATCAGAATCACCTGGAAGGCTTGCTGAAATAAATTTCTGGGATTCCCATCCAGAGTTTCTGACTCAGTAGGCTTGGGGTGGGGCCCAGCAAACTGTGAATCTGACATGTTCCCAGGTAATGCTGATGCTGTTCATCTTGGAACCACACTTTGAGAACCACTAAATTTAGGGAGTGGTTCTTAACATTGGCTGTATGTTAGGATCACCTGGGGAGCTTAAATAATTTTAAATCCCAGACTGTACCCCAGACTAGTTTAATCTAAAACTTCTAAACTTGGCCGTTTAGAAGGCTTGAGATCAAGGTCCATGTGTGATTGAGGAGCGGGGGGGATAGTGGATTACATCAGGGATTCTCCAGTATGGAAGAGGGAAGTATTGTAACATTGTGTAACTCTTCACCAGCCAACATCAAACTTATTTTTAACATAGTCATAATATTTAACCCATTATGAAATTTCAAAAATTAAATAAATGATTTATGGATTTGTATGTCCGTCCCTAGGAGGCATGGATCATAGGGTGTAAGAAAGAGTTCATGTAGTAGGCTTGATGTCGCTCATTAGATGGGCCTGCTTTTGAGCTGATCTTTAGCTGGCATCTAAGAACTTTTCTTTTGGAGGCTTCCCTTTATTACCAATTGATAAGACTGCTTTGTATGCCTAGGGCACCGAGACCTGTGGTATAGCTTGCTTAGAATGCAAACAATGTGAATGGTAAACACCTACTATCCTTCTGGGAGTGACCAGGGTAACCAGCCTCCAAAAAAAAGCCCTGAACCCTGGGGCTAAACGGTGCTTCCTTGGATAGAGACATTATGCATTTGCTGCTGCATTTCATTGCTGCAGGAAGGAGCATTTTCTCCATGACCATTCCATTGGAAGGGGAATGTTGAAAGCCTGTGTTTGGACTCAGATAGACTCCCTCAATAATGTTTTTATCATGCTGATCCAGCTGTGCATCTTTTCATTGTAACAAAACACAGACATGAATACAACTGCTTTCGAGGTCAGTGAGTCCTTTTGGCCAAGTCACCAAATGTGTTTGCAGAACTTCCAAAAAAGATTTGTAACTTTTTTTTTAACATTAGAGATGAATTTTGATATGGAAACTATACTAAATAGGGAGTTTTTATATAGTCTTGTATGTTTAGAGGTAATCTACATGTGAAATAGAATGTAAACAATTATGGAATTAGAGAAAGGAGATTGTGCAGAGTTGCTATTCCTAAAACCACAACAAGAAGGACCAGGATGAAGTCTGAGCAGATGACAGGGACCAACTCCATCTGTGGGAACACTGGGTGATGGATAAGTGGCTTTATTGAACCTGTGAACTTGTCCCTCCTGCTGGTGTGGCTGTAACTAGGGAAAATAAATCAAGGATTCCTGAATATTTACCCTGTCTTTTCCTGTTTCTCACTACACCTTTATTGTGCATGATGGCAGAGCCCATTTTCTGGGTCACTGGCCACCATGATAGTTGGCCACCTGGCTTTCTCTGCCAGCCTCCTG
Organism: Mustela erminea; assembly: GCF_009829155.1. Taxonomy (NCBI): domain Eukaryota; kingdom Metazoa; phylum Chordata; class Mammalia; order Carnivora; family Mustelidae; genus Mustela; species Mustela erminea. The sequence goes on from NC_045615.1 coordinate 109,602,814, forward strand.
ATGCAACCAAAGAGGACCAATCACTCCTACTCACTCCCTGACAAGAGGGAGTAGAACTGAAGACAGGACTACAAATAAAGAATTTGAGAGGTCAAGAATCACTGACAATACATTCTCTAAGGATCCTTAAGATCCTAAAAGTTTGAGATTTGCAGTCCCAGGCATTCTGAGTCTTGGTCTACTATCTATATGATGAGCACAATGTGTACTGGTTGCCTCCAGCAGTGGGAGGAAGATGGACAGATATTCCAAAGAATAACAGATAATCAGAGCTTAGCTAAGACACTTCCTTAACTTTTTGCAACTAGGCAAATACAGAGTCAAGTTGGCATCTTTATACTGAGTGTGTGTTGTGTTCTAGATGCTTATGGATAATATCTCATTTACTCCCCTCAGCTGTTAAAGATGTGAACACTCAGAGGAGTGAAGGACTTGCTTAGAATAACTTAGTATCAGTCCCAAGTTTTAAATTTAGACCTTCTCTCATGTACAGTTTCTTGCAGGAATAATAGAATTGATAGCATTTTCGGAGGGCTGACTATGGGAAAGTTATCATGCATTATCTCATTTAATCCTTACAACAGTTGTTAGGGATGAATCATGGCTACACCATCTAAATTCACCTACTCTTAAAGCAGCAGGGTCCCTGTTAAATAATCACCAAGTGTGTGGTAAGTTATTAAATCTAAATGTCAGCCCTAGGGTCCTGAACCCAGGCTAACTGCCAGTGATAGGAATTATAAATCCAATTTAGGGCAGCAATGAAGCCAAAGCTTTATAATTGGACAGTCAAGCCCTCATTGACTGAAATCAACTCTACCCCTAGTACTTTTGGCAATGATGTTTTCCATCTCCTTCCAAACTGTCAGGTCAACGTTAACGATTACATGTTTGATAGTCACATTAGCTTAAGACTAAATCCTAGGGTAGATTCCCCCAAGATTTGAACAAGTTGTTTAAACTCTGTGAGCCAGTTTCCCATTTAAACAATGAGGACATATATAATAGAACCTATCTTGTTAAATATGTAAGGTAGTCAACAACTAACCCAGCAAAGACACCAACCTATCAGTATGGACTCTCCATGGTGGTCCCCAGCTGTACTGAATAAGTAGGTGGAAGAAGTTCAGAGGGTCTCTGGAGAGAGGTCAGAGTAGGACTGCCAGTTGCACCTTTCCTCTCTATATTTCAGTTTCCCCACAACTGGACTGTGGCCATGAACTTGGAGTTGGTAGGGAGTGATTTGGAGGATGGAACAAGGAAAGAAAGTTGGAAAGTTGCTGAGAGTAGCCTTGGAGACCCACAAATTGGTAAGATTTTTCTTTGAATGACTAAGAGACAGTAGCAGCTAAAACCATGGAACTAGAGGGAAGTGAGGAAAGCCACTGGGTGGCCACACTGGGCCAGGTGGGTCAGAAGGTAGTGGGGAAACAAGGGTTGCCCTGGAGGCAGATGGTCTGGATGTGATCCTGGCTCCTTCCGTTACAAGCTGGGTAAGCTTGGAAAAATGTCCTAGCCTCTGTGTGACTCACTTCTTCATCTGTAAAATAAGCATAACAATTATATACACATTTTAATGTTGTAAGAATTAAGTGAATTAATTGGGGTTAAGTATGAGAACTAAGAACAATGTCTGGAAAAAATAAGGTTTTGAGAGAAACAAATCCTATGAATGCTCTGACTATGGGAAGCATTCTCCCAGAAGGCAAGTTTAATAACACAACATGAATTCACACTAGGGAGGACATGTGTGGATGAAGTGAGAGAGGAGGTTTCATCAACACAGCTAGGAATGAAAACCTATCTGGTTGTGAAAAATCCTGCAGCAAGAAATCCAGTGTCACTGTATGCAGAGATTCACAACGAGGTGAAATTCTACTAGTTTGGTGAATTAGGATAAGCATGTTCCCCTAAAACTAATGATAGAAGATAATGATGCTCCAGAGTGAAATATTTTTATAGCATAGATTTAATTATAAAGTGTATCTGTATCCGTAATAACTGTGGTTATTAAGCGGTGAAATCTGAATAAATGAAATCATTAAGACAATGGGAAAAATGTACTAGCTATTAATATTAGTGTTAATATTACATTTGAACATTTTATTTCACTTGATTATACCACAAACTTTTATTATGCTCCCCATTTCATAAATGAGGATATTGAGGCTAAGAGAGGGAAGGACACAGACAAAAATCACACATATTAAAGGAGTGATTCAGGGTTAGGACTCAGATCTTTTAAACTCCAGTCTGAATCTGTGATAAGCCCATACTTACGGAAAAAGTGATAGGTCATGTTACATGAAATAGGGATAGAAGTTCTAATAATATATATGGCAACCATTTCATGGGATCTAACCAAGTGACAAAAGTGAAAAAGAAAAAAATAGAGCCAAGGTCCAGAGTAGTTTACTACCTCTTATGTAAATGAGGGGTGGAAGAGACAGGTAGAGAGGTGTGCTTGTACCACTTTGTAAGGGCTGATTGTTATTTGTCAACCAGTTGACATCCACATGGGAACTTGAAATTGACCACCGCAGAAATCTTTACACCATCAATATTAGCAAACATACGGAGAAGATAAAAATGAATACAAGGTAGTTAACTGTGGTGGAAGAGAGAAGGTGGAGGGATAAGGAGTAGAAACAAATTTCCTTTGAATGGATTTTTCTATATAGTGTTAATCTTTAAATCATGTAAATACATTGCCATTCAAGAAATTCAAGAAAAAAAATCCTCTTAAATTGAAAATAAACAAAAGAACCTAACCATATGTCAAGTTGGCAACATGGCCACACAGAGAAAAAAAAATATTTCATGGGGCCTTAGAACACTGTAATGCTTAAGGGAAAATATTTGAAGAAAAGAAATACAAAGAAATTTTGAACTTCCATAAATTTTACAGTAATTTCAGCATTGGTATTCTGAAACTATAATGTTGATTAAAAGCAAACGACTAATGGTGTTAATGCTCTTAGAAATTATCACTTTTACTGGAAGTTACAATTACAAAGTCAGATGAAATGTTAAAATTGAAATATCAATAAGAACACATGATTTTACATATATATGTATATGTATAGACACACACACACAACACAGTTATTCTAGTTTTATATATGCAAATGGTAGCAATGGGCACCCCCTTAGCAACCAGATTATGGCTTCTAATTCGATTGTCCTCTAAAAGGAGCTGGAGATTCCTGAAAAAATGGTAAATTCCAGCTCTGGGGCTAAGATGAGATAGAAACATCTTATTGTGCCAAAAAGCAAGGAAACTTCCCAAGTTTCATCGTGCCATCTAAAAATGACCCAGGAGTCAGCTTAAAAATTGTCATAAAATGTTATGAGATTTGAACAGGAAAATAATAATTACTATAGTAGATTTAAACATTTAATCAATAAAAACCCATGAGTCTGTAATAATAGTTTAGAAAGAGAAAGACCTCATTTATTATCATGTGAGGCAATTTTAAAAATAACTGATTACTCTGAAAATTGGTAATTATATGGGCAGTAATAAACACTTATCTTACCTTTCCAGTAGAACCTATGTTTTGTTTTTACCAAATAGCCTTAGTTGGTGAAAGAAATCTCTATTTTGTAAGACAACACTAATTAATAAATAGAAAAAAAGATAAAAATAACAAATCTCATTTTATAAACCCTCTGGAAATATTGATTGAAGCAAAGATTGTTGGTATTAAAACATTAGGTGAATGTTCACTGGAGAACTGGACAATTGAATAGTGCCAAAGAAGTATCTCATAGGTTTCTTTCTGGATACAAATGGAAAATAACGACTGTACAACGATTTGGGTGAGATTCCATCTTACCCCTCCACCCCCCAACCAATGATAAATGTATTAGATATGCCATAACAAAACACCACAGACTAGACGGTTTAAACAACAGAATTTTTTTTTCCTGACCATTCTGAAGGCTAGAAGTATAAGATCAACATGTAGTAGGATTAGTTTCTTTTTTAACCTCTCCCCTTGTCTTCTCCAACCTGTGTCTTCACATGACTGTCCTTCTGTGTCTATATGTGTCCTAATCTCCTCCTCCTTTTCTTCTTTTTAAAAAATATTTATTTGAGAGAGAGAGCATAGTAGGGGAGTGAGAGGGAGAAGCAGGCTGAGCAAGGAGCCTGATGCAAGACTCAACTTCAGCACTCTCAGATCATGATATGAGCCAAAGGCAGATGCTTAACTGATGAGCCACCTGGGAGCCCTTAATCTCCTCTTCTTATAAGGATATTAGTCATATTGGATTAGGGCTCATCCTAATGACCTCATGTTAACTCAAGTACCTCTTTAAAGACTCTATACCTGAATACAGTTATATTCTAAGAAACAGGAGGTTAGAATGTAGACTTGGGTGTGGGAAATGGAAGGAAGATATTCAGTCTGTAACACGTCTTCAGCCTGTAACATAGCTGCTTTCTAGCTGTGTCTTCAAAAGGCATAGATAGAGAAAAAGAAAGGGGTGGGGGAGACAGGGAGGAAGGGAGAGGGAGGGAGGAAGAGAGAGAGAACTTTCAGTTGTGCCTTCTTACCTTCTTACAAGGGGACTAATCCCATCATGTGAGTCCCACTCACCATAAAGATTCCCATCTTCAAATACCATCCTAATGGGATTAGGACTTTAGCATATGAATTTTGGGGGAGTCACAGTTTGGTCCCTGGCAATCTTTTTAAAATGTAATTGTTGTAGTAGATACATGAACCTACACATGTAATAAAATTGTACAGAACTAAATACACACATACATACACATCAGTACAAGGAAAACTGAGGAGATATGAATAAGATTGGTCATTTGTATAAGTATCTATATCTTGCTTATGATATTGTGCAACAGTTTTGCAGTATATTACCATTGAAGGAAATTGAGTAAAGGGTACATTGAACCTCTGTATTATTTCTTACAGTCTACAGTTTTCTCAAAGTGAAAAGTTTAATTAATAAAAGATAATTTACTGTTTAAACAAAAATAGTAGCAAAGTAGTGTATAATTTGTAACATCACATAAAAGTAAAATGTCTAAAACTGATGGCAACAAGGTAGAAGGGGAAACCTAGAGGTATACCATTATAATTTTCTTACACTATATATGAAATTGTATACTATCACTTATCACTTGAATGTAGACTGATAAGTTAAAGATGTATACAGTCAGCTCTAAAGCAATCACTACATTAAGACAACAGAGAGGTATAGCTTATTAAAAGGGAGATACAATGGAATCATAAAAATATTTAATCCAAAAGTGAACAAAATGAAAGAGGAAAAAATGGAGCCAAGAACAGATGGGATGAATAGAAAGCAAACAGAAAGGTAACAGATTTAAACCTAGTTATGTTAAGAATCATTTTAGCACAGGTTATCAGAACGAATAAAAAGTAGGACCCCTCAATATCCTTAGTACAATAAATATACTCTAAATATAAAGGCATAAATAAGTGAAAAACAAAAAGATATAAAAGGTTGGCACCAATGAAAAGAAGGCTGGGGTATCTGTACTAACTTTAGACAAAATAGATTGTAGAGGAAAGACTATTTCCAAAGTTGATGAAGACCATTTCACAGTGGTAAAGGGGTACCTTCATCATGTGAGCATGACCGCTTAGAAGTTTTATGCACTGAAAACAGAGCATCAAAATACATAAAGCAATAACTGGCAGAACTGAAGGATCAAGACAATCCAGGTTTACAGCGGGACACTACAACAGGATGCTTTCCATAAATCACAGAACAGGGAGACAGAAGACACATAAGGATGCTGAAGATTTGAAAATGTTGAGAGATGGCAGAAGCAGGATTCAAACCCAGGAAATTCCATACCAGAGCATTTACCCCCAATCTAGCCTGTATGTGGTGGCCATAAGGACATTTCACTGTGTCACTGGGTGGAAGGGCACAATCGACCCATTCAGAATGAATTCACGGAGCACTGAGTACCAGTCTTATCCAATTTTCAGAATGTTCTTTCTTTCTTAGGGAGAAGGTTTGGGGGAGATGTCATTTACACAGATGCTTGTAGACCAGGTAAGATTCCCCATCTTTCAAGTCTGTCATTCTTCCAGAACAGGAGAGGTTTCACTCCTGCAACAGGCACTGAAGATGACATGGTCCTAGGCTTGGTCAGTCTCAGGAGAAATTTCTTTCTTGGATGAAACACTCTGATACCAAAGGAGTAGCTTTGAGCAATTCACAAAGCATGTAGAGTTGGTCTTACATGTGGCTAAAGTAGCAGGTTTCCTATACCTGGCCTGCAGATTAACATTCTTGGTGGAGGCCCCTCTGCCTCTTATCATGTTTTTTGCTTAATTTCTTTGTGTTTTCAAGAATTTTCATACTTGAGCTTTAAAGTGCAGATGTCCCTTACTGGGTTGATACGTTTGGTCTTATGACTACATGGTCTAATATAATGAATACTGCGCTGGGAGTTCAAATCTCAAACACACTGCTTATTAACTAGACATTTAGCTACTCTGAATCTCAGCTTCATCTCTTTTCAATTAGGTTCACAATAGTCATTGTGAAAACTGAAAGAGATTATGTTTCCTACTCAGCACCTACTCATCTGGCCCTTCCCATTGTTCTCTGCCTTCCTAATGAATGAAGAAAAGCATGGAGACCCAGGACCAGGACAGAGAGGAGAAAGGAGGGGTTATAGTCCATGTGAAAGAGCCATTTTTCTTTATCTGCATGACAGTGAACTGCTCTGTATCCTGTCTTTTTGCCCTGCCCAAAGCTACCCTATGTCAATAAAATCACCTGAAATAAAATTATTTTTTATTTTTCAAGATGTTGCAAAGAAAAAAAAAAAAAAAGCCCGTCCCAAGCAATAATATTCCAGGCTATGGCAGAATTCACACTACCTTTACTCCAAGTATTTGATCTCGGAGCAGAAAATTAGCAAATGGAATTGATAATGCTGTTCATCCCTGAAAGTTGCTGAAGGGTTAATTCACTAAGTAAAGGTTTAAAAATAACACCTGAGCTATTTCAGAGCCATTTTCCTAAAGAGGCTGTTGGAGCTCCTGAAACAATGTTCTTAAAAGCTTTTCAGTCCTTTAAACCCCTAGAGATCATTTAAGGAGAAGAATAAAACTTTATGTGACGAGATCAGCACTGGAGGAGAATATGATAAGAAGTGTTTAATGACGACATCAAGTCAAGTGTTTGCCAAATGTCTCCTGAGTGCATTGACAAAAGAGAATCCACTGAAAGTCCACATTGCTAACCGGGAGAGTGGTTCCTGACCACATCAAATTCGGACAAAGTTTTGAAAGCCGCACTTATAAGTTAAACTGGCGCAAGAGAAACAATGTCTTCAGAGGAGATGTTGCTAGTCCTTTGAAGATGTGATATCATTCATTCTTCTCTATATTGCAGTGTCTTGATCTATACAATGGGAATTATAATAATATCCAACTCAAAACATTGTCGTGAAGATTAAATGCAAAAATTAAAGTGTCTTAGAAACGTTCCTGGCCTACAGTAAGCACTCAATAAATTAGCTATTCTTAGTTTTATTAATTACTTTCTTCCATCAGACCTGTAGCCCCTACCATGTGCTTGGTGTTATAAGAAGACATAGCATATTAGTTGGGCTCATGGTTGCAAAACAATAGAATGTTGCAACTCGTTGACTCCCTGGGAGGGCCGGCTATTGTCCAACACTGACAACCATAATGCCAGTTTCTTCCAGAGGACTGCTCCTGTGAACCCCCAGCTCTTGCCTGCAGCTGTTAAATGTCCCTGGTCTCTCCATTTTCAGGATACCACATCTGAACTGAAATTTCTCATGAGTTCTGCTGATTGGAGGAGGCTCGCTCACATGCTTAGCTGTCCAAGCTGCAAGGGAGTCTGGTAATGTGGGTTATAAATTTTAACTTCGAGTCAGATACCCCAAAAGCCATAATGTACATCCATTGGACCTAATATCTGCCTTCCAAAAGCTCATTCTAGTGACCAAATCAGAGATATAAATAAATGATTACAACATTAGGATCATGGACGTTTGTAATACTATTCAGAAAATATTCATTTTCATTCTGCTTGATGTTATATTTGGCCACGTGGCTTGTTTTTGTTTATGGAATTGTGAGTGGAGATGATGGTTTGCTATATCCAAGCAGACGTCTTAAAATTCTCGCACATATTCTCCAACTTTTATTTGTATTCCCACCCTCTACCATGAGAACTTAGCATTCCTGATTAGGGATTTTTCTTCAGCCTGGGTACTTGAAGGAGAAAAACATGTGGATTAGATCCAGACTCTATCGCAACCCGGCAGAGCCACAGCACTTGACCCACTGTTCCTGAAATGCAACATGAGCAAGAAATATTTGTAGGGGTGCCTGGTGGCTCAATCAGTTAAATATCTGCCTTCAGCTCAGGTCATGATCCTGGAACCCTGGGATCATGGGATCAACCCACATCAGGCTCCCTGCTGGGTGGGAAGCCTTCTTCTCCATCTCCTTCTGCCTTCCTCTGCTTGTGCTCTCTCTCTCTCTCTCAGTTAAATAAATAAGTACAATCTTAAACAAATAAACAAACAAAAAGAACATGTTTGTATTTGTAAGTCTTTGCGATGGGGAGATTATTATATACTGTTGTTGCAGACAAAGCTGACTCATGATACAAAGAGGTACAGAAAGATGTAGGTCTATACCATGTGCCAGAGGAAACCCAGGGGAGGGAATAAGGGACTGGAGACCCCAGGGAAGGCATAAAAAAGGAAATGAACTTGGTGAAACATTTTGGAAGCATTTAGGTTTTATCCAGGTAGAAAAGCACAGGGAAGTTTATTTCAGGATGAAATATCCATATACAAAGGCACAGAGGAGTGAAGTGGTCAACTATGTTCTGGGAAATTCAATGCATCATGCCAGCATTTCCCAAATCATAGTAATGCATCTCATGTTATATCTGTAAGCCACTAGTATAATTTTACTTAACATTTTTGTTCAAATCGGTTTACTTCTCTGCCTTGCCCCTTTCCTTAGTTTCATTGTAAAAAAGAAATATTTCTAAAAATCTCAAGTTTGTTATACTAGTCATTTTTTCTAAAACACAGTTAAAACAAATGTGTAAAAAGTTAAAAGAGTAGTTTTTCATGTACCATCAAAGTTATGTGCCCAGTGTTATGTTTGACATTGCTATAGTCTGCAAAATATCCCTTTGTCCCTGCTATCTACTAGCAGAACCCCGTTTCATAGGAGGAGGTACTGGGCCTGACTAAAAATGTTCGCCTCCCCAGACTCCTTTGCAAACATCCCCTAGGTACCTACATGACCCAGTTCTGGCCGAAGTAATGTGAATCCACTTAGTGGTGCTTTGGGGAAGGCTATTGTTTTCCTGATGGAAAAAGATTTAGCTGGCAGGTGCCTTTTGCATTTTATTACTCTATTTCACCTTCCCTTCTTTTCTGGAGCATAGGTTCAGTGCCTAAAAGGGTAGCAGCCATGGGCTGCTATGGGATGAAAGGCATTTACTAAGCATTGCAGAGCAGGAAGCTAGTAGGAGCCTGTTGGTTTCCTTCAGCAACTACAGGAGCCCCACCTCTATTTTCAGTTAAGCCATTACAGGCAAGTACCTGTTGAATGTAGCCAAATGCAATCCCACTGATACATATGTGTTGGGAAACCCTGGGGTTGACCCATAGGATGAAGTTTGGGAGAGCAGGAGATGATGCTTCAAAGGCAGATAAGGGCCACATCCCAAAGGGCTTTGCAGAGCAGGCAAGCACTCTGCCTTCTCTGTTTGGAAAGTAGGGCTTCTTGCATTTGCGGCCTTATCCTAGTTTTCATGTGATTCCTGTCTAATCATCTGGACTATATTTAGCCCTTCTTCCACTGTTATCAAACTCATCTAGGAGCCTTAATTCTACATCTTGATTGTAGGTCCAGTTACATTAACCAGGAGCTGGAAAAATCACAACAGCTCTGGACCTCAATTTGTTTAACTGTAAAATGCTAAGGTTGTCTATATTAGTTTCCTGGGGTTGCTATAACAATGAACCACACACTGGGTTCTACTAATAGTGTCTCAGAGTTGGAAGCTGGAAGTCTGACATCAAGGTGTTGGCAGGGTTGGTTCCTTCTGAGAGTTGCAAGAGACAAATTATTCCAGGCTTCTTTCCTAGCTTCTGGGGGCCTCAGACATTCATTTACTTGTAGCTGGTATTGTCCCAATGTCTTCACATCACCTTCTTCTGTATGTATCTGTCTCTGTGTCCCAATTTTCCCTTTTCACAAATACACAGTTATACTGGATTGGAAGCACTCTCAACCATCTGCATCTGTACAAAACTTATTTCACCTGCAAAACTAAGTCATCTACAAAAACCTGATTTCCATATAAGATCACATTCACAAGTATTGGGGGTTAAGATCTCAACATCTTTTTGGAGGACACAATTTGACCCATCTCTTGGATTTGTTCATAAAACATGTCATACATTGGAAGGGATCGGAAAACCAGAGTCTGTGGAGGGTGAAGAATTGTAAAGCATGTGTGCTGGTACATTGAAGGAAGAGAGCTTGACAGCCTGAAGAAGCAAAGTGATGGAAGAGAAGCCCTGGGCCATGAGTCAAGACACTCCCTAGCCAGTGTCTGGGAAAGCCATTTCCTTGCTTTCATTTCAGTTTTCATGACTGTATAATAAACAATCTCAACTGGTCCCCCTCTGCCAAGTGTCTTGATGTTGTTGGATGCTCTGGGCCAACACTTTGAACTTTCATTGAAACATTTCTTTCCCCCAGGGCTTTCTGACATTAAGCCCTGACCTAAGCCAGGTGGGCTCTTGCTGAGTTCTAAGTAGCAAAGAGCACAATGGTGGTTATGAAAGCAACAAGCTTCTCACAATAACAATGCCAATTGGACTCCTCTTAGAAAGGTTTAAGATATTATTTATCTAACTGATGAGAGGATTAGCTTGAGCTGAGAGGGTTTCTGTGGAGCGCAGCAGTTGATTAAGCTGGATGCTGGGGAATTCTCTACAGTGTGAACTGTTTGTTGTGGGAAAAATCTTGAGTACACAACTGACGAAAATTCAAGACAAGCAATCCCATCTTTTATCCCTAGAAAAGGCGTTGTATTTCTTGTTCAGTTCCTTTAATTGCTTTATGAAAAAGATTTTTTTTCCCCAAAGTAAAATGTTTTAAATATCACCTGACTTTAAAATTGGTTAAGGAGGTTAACATCACTAGACCACCTTAAATGTCCAAAGAGGCAATCACAAGGATATTTTGCATAGTTGCAGTGGGCTACTGGAGCGAATTTTATTTCCATTTAAATTCATCTTGCCCATACTTGGAACATGAGAGGAGGTTCTGTGAAATTAACAAAGGACCATTTCTTATTCTGTCTTTGCTTTTCTAATTAAGGATTCACTCTGCCCTTCCAGCCAGGTTCATCCTGAACCAGCAGACTCAACTGTTTGAAAATAGAATTTGGGCTCTAGAGTTTGATATTTCATGTTGAAGTCCAGGTTCTAGCATTTACAAGTTCTGTGACTTTGGGAATTTCATCTCTAGGGCTCAACTATTAAGTTGGGGACAATAAAATAAAATAACAAGTTTAACTTGATCTCTGGAATGGACACCCAATAAATCTTTAATTTCGGTTCTTTTCGTTTTATGGAATCTTCCTCCCAGGATTCTGTAGCACCAAACGAACCTTTGAACCTGCTGCATTTAGTCATCTGTTTGTCTGTCTGCTCTATCTATCTACTTACCTACCTACCTATCGTCTGTCTCCATCCATCCATCTAACCATCTAACAATCCATCCATCCTTCCAACCTCCATCCATAATTTGACCATTCTTTCTTCCTTTTTCTACCACCCCAAACTTATTCTTCCTGTTTTCTGCTCTAGAAGCTCTCTGGACATCTGAAATTTATCAGATAAACCAATTCACTGGAATATTTGTAGACTTAAACAACAGAACATTTTTTTTTAATTTTTTATTTTTTATAAACATATATTTTTATCCCCAGGGGTACAGGTCTGTGAATCACCAGGTTTACACACTTCACAGCACTCACCAAAGCACACACCCTCCCCAATGTCCATAATCCCACCCCCTTCTCCCAAACCCCCTCCCCCCAGCAACCCTCAGTTTGTTTTGTGAGATTAAGAGTCACTTATGGTTTGTCTCCCTCCCAATCCCATCTTGTTTCATTGATTCTTCTCCTACCCACTTAAGCCCCCATGTTGCATCACCACTTCCTCATATCAGGGAGATCATATGATAGTTGTCTTTCTCTGCTTGACTTATTTCGCTAAGCATGATATGCTCTAGTTCCATCCATGTTGTCGCAAATGGCAAGATTTCATTTCTTTTGATGGCTGCATAGTATTCCATTGTGTATATATACCACATCTTCTTGATCCATTCATCTGTTGATGGACATCTAGGTTCTTTCCATAGTTTGGCTATTGTGGACATTGCTGCTATAAACATTCGAGTGCACGTGCCCCTTTGGATCACTACGTTTGTATCTTTAGGGTAAATACCCAATAGTGCAATTGCTGGGTCATAGGGCAGTTCTATTTTCAACATTTTGAGGAACCTCCATGCTGTTTTCCAGAGTGGCTGCACCAGCTTGCATTCCCACCAACAGTGTAGGAGGGTTCCCCTTTCTCCGCATCCTCGCCAGCATCTGTCATTTCCTGACTTGTTTATTTTAGCCATTCTGAAGGGTGTGAGGTGATATCTCATTGTGGTTTTGATTTGTATTTCCCTGATGCCGAGTGATATGGAACACTTTTTCATGTGTCTATTGGCCATCTGGATGTCTTCTTTCCAGAAATGTCTGTTCATGTCCTCTGCCCATTTCTTGATTGGATTATTTGTTCTTTGGGTGTTGAGTTTGATAAGTTCTTTATAGATTCTGGACACTAGTCCTTTATCTGATATGTCGTTTGCAAATATCTTCTCCCATTCTGTCAGTTGTCTTTTGATTCTGTTAACTGTTTCCTTTGCTGTGCAAAAGCTTTTGATCTTGATGTAATCCCAATAGTTCATTTTTGCCCTTGCTTCCCTTGCCTTTGGCGTTGTTCCTAGGAAGATGTTGTTGCGGCTGAGGTCGAAGAGGTTGCTGCCTGTGTTCTCCTCAAGGATTTTGATGGATTCCTTTCGCACATTGAGGTCCTTCATCCGTTTTGAGTCTATTTTTGTGTTTGGTGTAAGGAAATGGTCCAATTTCATTTTTCTGCATGTGGCTGTCCAATTTTCCCAACACCATTTATTGAAGAGGCTGTCTCTTTTCCATTGGACATTCTTCCTGCTTTGTCGAAGATTAGTTGACCATAGAGTTGAGGGTCTATTTCTGGGCTCTCTATTCTGTTCCACTGATCTATGTGTCTGTTTTTGTGCCAGTACCATGCTGTCTTGATGATGACAGCTTTGTAATAGAGCTTGAAGTCTGGAATTGTGATGCCACCAACGTTGGCTTTCTTTTTCAATATCCCTTTGGCTATTCGAGGTCTTTTCTGGTTCCATATAAATTTTAGAATTATTTGTTCCATTTCTTTGAAAAAGATGAATGGTACTTTGATAGGAATTGCATTAAATGTGTAGATTGCTTTAGGTAGCATAGACATTTTCACAATATTTATTCTTCCTATCCAGGAGCATGGAACATTTTTCCATTTCTTTGTGTCTTCCTCAATTTCTTTCATGAGTACTTTATAGTTTTCTGAGTATAGATTCTGTGCCTCTTTGGTTAGGTTTATTCCTAGGTATCTTATAGTTTTGGGTGCAATTGTAAATGGGATTGACTCCTTAATTTCTCTTTCTTCTGTCTTGCTGTTGGTGTAGAGAAATGCAACTGATTTCTGTGCATTGATTTTATATCCTGACACTTTACTGAATTCCTGTATAAGTTCTAGCAGTTTTGGAGTGGAGTCTTTTGGGTTTTCAACATATAGTATCATATCATCTGCGAAGAGTGATAATTTGACTTCTTCTTTGCCGATTTGGATGCCTTTAATTTCCTTTTGTTGTCTGATTGCTGAGGCTAGGACCTCTAGTACTATGTTGAATAGCAGTGGTGATAATGGACATCCTTGCCGTGTTCCTGACCTTAGCGGAAAAGCTTTCAGTTTTTCTCCATTGAGAATGATATTTGCAGTGGGTTTTTCATAGATGGCTTTGATGATATTGAGGTATGTGCCCTCTATCCCTACACTTTGAAGAGTTTTGATCAGGAAGGGATGCTGTACTTTGTCAAATGCTTTTTCAGCATCTATTGAGAGTATCATGTGGTTCTTGTTCTTTCTTTTATTGATGTGTTGTATCACATTGACTGATTTGCGGATGTTGAACCAACCTTGCAGCCCTGGAATAAATCCCACTTGGTCGTGGTGAATAATCCTTTTAATGTACTGTTGAATCCTATTGGCTAGTATTTTGTTGAGTATTTTCGCATCTGTGTTCATCAAGGATATTGGTCTATAGCTCTCTTTTTTGATGGGATCCTTGTCTGGTTTTGGGATCAAGGTGATGCTGGCCTCATAAAATGAGTTTGGAAGTTTTCCTTCCATTTCTATTTTTTGGAACAGTTTCAGGAGAATAGGAATTAGTTCTTCTTTAAATGTTTGGTAGAATTCCCCCGGGAAGCCGTCTGGCCCTGGGCTTTTGTTTGTTTGGAGATTTTTAATGACTGTTTCAATCTCCTTACTGGTTATGGGTCTGTTCAGGCTTTCTATTTCTTCCTGGTTCAGTTGTGGTAGTTTATATGTTTCTAGGAATGCATCCATTTCTTCCAGATTGTCAAATTTATTGGCATAGAGTTGCTCATAGTATGTTCTTATAATAGTTTGTATTTCTTTGGTGTTAGTTGTGATCTCTCCTCTTTCCTTCATGATTTTATTTATTTGGGTCCTTTCTCTTTTCTTTTTGATAAGTCGGGCCAGGGGTTTATCAATTTTATTAATTCTTTCAAAGAACCAGCTCCTAGTTTCGTTGATTTGTTCTATTGTTTTTTTGGTTTCTATTTCATTGATTTCTGCTCTGATCTTTATGATTTCTCTTCTCCTGCTGGGCTTAGGGTTTCTTTCTTGTTCTTTCTCCAGCTCCTTTAGGTGTAGGGTTAGGTTGTGTACCTGAGACCTTTCTTGTTTCTTGAGAAAGGCTTGTACCGCTATATATTTTCCTCTCAGGACTGCCTTTGTTGTGTCCCACAGATTTTGAACCGTTGTATTTTCATTATCATTTGTTTCCATGATTTTTTTCAATTCTTCTTTAATTTCCTGTTGACCCATTCATTCTTTAGAAGGATGCTGTTTAGTCTCCATGTATTTGGGTTCTTTTCAAACTTCCTTTTGTGGTTGAGTTCTAGCTTTAGAGCATTGTGGTCTGAAAATATGCAGGGAATGATCCCAATCTTTTGATACTGGTTGAGTCCTGATTTAGGACCGAGGATGTGATCTATTCTGGAGAATGTTCCATGTGCACTAGAGAAGAATGTGTATTCTGTTGCTTTGGGATGAAATGTTCTGAATATATCTGTGATGTCCATCAGGTCCAGTGTGTCATTTAAGGCCTTTATTTCCTTGCTGATCTTTTGCTTGGATGATCTGTCCATTTCAGTGAGGGGAGTGTTAAAGTCCCCTACTATTATTGTATTATTGTTTATGTGTTTCTTTGATTTTGTTATTAATTGGTTTATATAGTTGGCTGCTCCCACGTTGGGGGCATAGATATTTAAAATTGTTAGATCTTCTTGTTGGACAGACCCTTTGAGTATGATATAGTGTCCTTCCTCATCTCTTATTATAGTCTTTGGCTTAAAATCTAATTGATCTGATATAAGGATTGCCACTCCTGCTTTCTTCTGCTGTCCATTAGCAACAACAGAACATTTTAAACCTAGGAAGATCTTGAGGATTTTAGTGCATATCTCTTAATTTACTTATGAAAAGATGTTGAGTAACATGGGTAATGTTTCATGGTTCAGTGTGAATATTACACTAATTTGTATAGGTTCTCTGGCCTTGGATACAGAGAATCTAAATAGATAAAAGTATTTTTCTATGCTGTCTGTATTTTACCATGAGGAAAGATAATGATGATGATAACGTTGATGATGATAATGATGTTGATGATAACAGGCATTCTTCTCAGCCCTTATCATAAACTCTACTTTTATATACTATACTTCTTTTTTACCTCATTGTATCCCCCCACAGAACCCTTGGAGGAATATGCTGCAATTTTATATATGAGAAAACTGAGACATAGAGAGGTTAAGTGATTTGCGTAAGGTAACATAGATTTTTAGTGGAAAAACCAAAATTTGAAAATTCCAACCAAAATCCTATGTTGGAATTCAAATGCATATTCTTAATCTCTAACTGTCTTCACCTGTCTAATCAGGACCCAAAGTGATGATGATGATGATGATGATGATGATGATTGATGATAATGGTGTTGGTGGTAATGATACCATCAAATGCTTATTGAGCATTTACTGTGTGCCAAGCAGAGTTTTGCATATGAATTAACATATTTAACCTTCACACCAACCCAATGAGGTTAGCACTATTGTTATGCCCAGTTTTTAGATGTGACTACCAAGGCACAGACAGGAAGTTAAGGAACTTGTCCCACCACTGGCAAATGGTAAACCAAAATTCCAGCCCAGTCACTCTGGTTTGGTGACCCCACCCCAAACCACTCCATAGGGCAGCCTATTTTGCAGAGGCCAGGAGTCTTATAGGCTGGGCTGTGAAGTAGAAAACAAGGTTGTAGGGCAGTTCCCACATGAAAGCAATGTGTACACATCTGACTAATGGCTAATGTAGGCAAAGGTAAGTTGTAAACTCTAAAACACAATCATGGTTACCACTGCCCACCCTCTGCCTCATCTATGACATGGCTGACAACAGTTTGCTGGAATGATTATTAGTCAGGAAGTATCACTGGTTGTGCCTAGGATGCAGACTCTGTCCACTGGCAACTCATAACCAGAGTAGTCTGGAACTGGGACTGCAGACCCAAATGCCCCTGGTGCCAAGGAAATGGTGTGATTGAGTGAAGGTGTTAGGTAAGAAACATAACTATTGTTTGCAGACTAAACCCATAGGAATAGCTTTTACTTAAAAAAAAAAAAAAAAAAAAGGCTGCTCCCATTTTTCTTAACAAACGAAGTCACTTTTTCTTTTATTTTTCCAACTCTTGAAAGAGAGAATATTGTAGATCTCACTTTCTTCATAATTATTCCAAAAGTGGAGGATAAATAACTCATTTGCTAACCAGCCTTGGAGTGGGAAGGAGATGGATCTTGGGGTAAAAGAGCGAGCTCTGGTCTCGCAGGGGGATAGGTCCTACTCAGCAATTATTGGTACAAGTATCCTATATTGGTGAGGGTCTATGAAGAAAACCAAAAACATCAATCATTTTGACATGGAGAATGATAAGGAACTGTTAAGCAGAGACTAGAAGACTGAGAAGACATAAGGAGAACCCTGAGATAATGCTGAGCTGATAAGTGCAAGAGGCAGCCACACTGTTGGTTCTGGAGAATGAGAGGCAGAGGAAGGGGGCTACCTAGAATGGGGAACTGTGACATCCATTATGGTAGCCCCCAGCTCCATTTGGCTTTTGAACACTTGAAATGTAGCTAGTCTGAGTTGTGCAATCCTCTCTGTGTAAAATACTGAATTTCAAAGACTCAGTATGTAAAAAGGGATGCAAGTCATCTTACTAATGATGTTTTTAATATTGATTACATGTTGAGATCATGGTTTGGATAGAATGAGATGAGTAAAATTTATTACTGAAATTAATCTCTCTGGCTTCCTTTTTTAAAATCATTTTTAAAATGGTTACTATAAAATTTCAAATTACTTCCATGACTTGAATTTGTGGCTCTCACTGTCCTTCTCTTGGACAGTGCTAATCTAGAAGTTTAGAGCAGGGGTGGCATGGAGTGGGGACCCAGGCATCTGAGAGGGAATGCTGACTGGCTGATGTCTGAATCTCAGTGAAGGGTATAACTGCACTAGTTGGGAAGTGCTGGATAAACTACAGACTGGAATGTCTGCCTTGCCTGGCTCAGGAATAGTTGCTGGGGTGTCAATCACAGAAAGAGGAAGGACCCAGGAAGGTATGTGTTCTTTCTTCCACCTCCAGCCTTTCAGACTCTCTGTCTCTAACACCTTCTGTTGGTGGAATCTAACAGGAAACCAGCTGGCACAAAAACAATGTTAGCGCAATCCTAGTGCCAGCATCATAGGCCAGACAATGAAAGGATGGATTTGGGTATGGTTTAACAACCAGCATGCTGGGCATTGTAAGAGTTACTTATTTTTCAAGTTACTTATTTTTCTTTTTATGAGAAATTTTCCTAGTTCTAATGATGCAGACTAATTAAATATTTTCCAAAACATTATGCACCCAAACAAATTACATCTGCAGTTCATTTTGCCTGTGGGCAATAACCTGGGGACTTTAGTCTAGATGTCCCGAGATCCCCTCCAGCTCTGAGTGTCTATGGTTCAATGAGCATTTTAATTGAGTGTAATAAAGATAATAGAAGTTCTCTGGAGAGAGAGCACCATAGGCTGTGGTCCAGGAAGTCTTCCTGGAGTTGGGGAGGCCTGGACTAGGGACTTGAATATTCTTTCTTATTAAAAAAAACCTTCCTGTAATGTCCCTGGTCAATCATTTATAGCTTTCTCATCTGCTTGCCTCCATGAGACTGCAAATACTGGTCCCAACTTTGTTTATACTTGAAAATGAGATCTACCTGGGTCACAAGCTGAGTTCCTGATTAGGGCCCAAACAAGGAGGCCCACTGACAACTCCCAAAATGCCTTAGAGACAAGTGATGACTCTCAGACCGGGGTGAGGATGAGTGGGCATCTCAGAACTGCTTAGATACAGTGGATCTTCTCTGTTATGGTATTTTTGTTATTGTTTGTATGGAAAGGTGGTGAATCTCAAAAGTAGGAATGTTTCCATTTCCAACTGTTTGTGTTTGTTTACTGATAAAGGAGGAATAATATGTAATAAATCTTTCAGAAATTAAAATGCTAATGCTAATCTTAAAAGTTTAATAAGGAAGACACTTTAAGTGTGCTTATGCAAATCTAATACAGAATGATTATTTGCATTTTAAAATTCTGAAAATTATAGCCTGGATCATAATGTTGTCCAGGCCAGCCTTTCCTCCAAGGAAAAACAATATGCATTCCATTTTTTATAAGAAAAACTAGTTGCAAGTATACTCTGATTGATTCACCTCTGTTTTGGCTCCTGAGTCTCATGGGAGACCCAGTCTCCTGGATGTCCCCTTCTTTGACCATCTTCATTGGACCCCACTGCAGGTTCCAACTTGAAGAATCCCTACAGCCCCTAAGGCTTGGAACTGGGCAGTCTTCTGTGTGTGTGTTTCAGTTTGTGCCCTGTGTCCAGGCGCCTGGTTGGAAGCTACTTCTGAGTCTGGTTGGGCATAGATGATGGTAGCATCTATAAAGATGCTACATTCACTGGACTTTGTTCAGGAAAGTGCTTCTAAACATATCTCATGTGGATAACCTATTGAGACTTGTGATTTGCCAATGAAAGTAGGTCTATTGTACAAGTGCCAGCTGGGGACAATGCATTAACATATGAGCAAAAGGCAACTGACCCAGAAAATTGACTGTGACATGGCCAGCCACCTCCAGGGTGACTTGGGACAAACTTGAACTAACAAGGATGCTCCATGCTGAGTGGTGGCCATATCAACAGACAAATTACTATTTTTGTAGAAATAAAAATTCAAGATAAATAAGAGAAGGTACCTCATTCAAGATTTCTTTCTGAAGCAATGATGAATGGTTTCTTTGACTTTCTCTTGACTTTTGTACATGCTCCAATGACAAAGTTGCTGGAATGCAATTGTATGGTTAATTTATTCTTTACTCATGTATTTATTAAAATGTCTAGTGTAGAACAATCACTTCGCCAGACACTGGGTTTGTGACCAACCACAAAACAGTCTTTACCATCATAGAATATACTCCCTACCAGTGTGGAAAGACAGTAGGAAGACAACTGACAACTGCAAGACAGAATGTACATACTGTCTTGTAGAAGCACAGAGAAGGCAACATACCTAGTCTGAAGGTATCAGGGAAACTTCTGGAGGAATTGTGGTGTAAACCTAGCACTGAGCTATACACATAGCCATGTGATGGTTGGTCCTTCTATGCTATCCCAAGTTTCTTGCAATAAACCTCCATTTCTGAAGGTCACCTGTGCATGACCTTGGGTCTCTAAGGAATTTTTCCCTGGTTGGCTAATGCAACGGTTGGAGCTTAGTGGCCTTAGCAGATAAATCCTTGATATAGAGAAACTCTGATCCAAACTTCCCACCCTGGCTCCAGCCCATGTGTTGGATGTGATTGGAAAGTGTAGTGGAGCACCATTAGGCAGTCATTGTAGAGAAGTTAGAAAAATACAGTGGGTAGCTTGGACCCTTCTCTGACCTGAATGCACAGAACTTCAGGGAAGAATTAGATCTTAGAATATGGAAAAGGAAGTGGCATGCCCCCAGGAGTTTAGCAATTCTTTCTAAATTAACCCTGTTCTTTACTAGCCATGCATTTGTGTATGAGGTGAACCCCATCCTCAATTCTATTCAAATCCTGCCCTTACATGAAAACTTAATTCAAAATTCATCTCTTCTCCAGGTAGAATAAATACTTCTTTAATCCTGTATTTCCATAGTGCATGTTCATCATAGCTTTCTGTTTGGGGACAAGTGCGAGTGGCCTATGGGTGTCTCCAAAACTCTGAATAGATTGAGCATCCCCAGAAAGCAAGACCTACTTTTTTTTAAGTGCTTGCAAATCATAGGAATTCCAAAAATAATTTTTAAAATGAACTGTTGTGTTGAATTTGCTTTAAGCCACAGCCACCATCCTCTGGACTGATAATTTGGCTTAGGAGCAGTTTTTATGCTTACTGGTGGTTGGTTAGGAAGGTATCTACAGATGAAGAGAACGTTGGAGAGAATTAGAAATTTTAACGCACACATTGCTCCCAAAACTTGGCTGTAGCTCCACATGACACCTATTACAAAGAAGCTGAGCTTTGGAGAGTTAAATTCTATTCTGTTCTGTGACCTGTATTTCCTGCTGTGATGCTGTCACAAGGACTACTTTCCTGGGTCAGTGTCTTAGGTGACTTTTACAAGAAGAGGTCAAGGGCTATTATAATGGAGTGTGGAGAAGAGTGTGTACTCAATAAATGTTAGTTCAGTTCTTACTATTATCTCACAAATCTGAAGAATCTGGAATCTCATAGGTGAACTCAAATGACAAAATATAACATGGTTTTGAGCTTTCTTCTTGTTCTTCTTCTCTATCCCTCCCCAATACCATGACCCTCTGAAACTTCACTATTAGTAGTTCATTCCTTTGTAACTAACACAGTCTTATATTAAAGGGCATTCTCTCCCCTGTGGGGAGTAACCATTCAGATCCTATGAATGAAGCTCAAAGATCGTTTTTGCTGCCGTTATCAGTATAAAGGCATCAGTCTTGGAAGACATGGAAGGGGTACATTGCTTTGAAAATGAAGTTTGGATCACAGCATTGGGAATTCAAGTTTTAGCACTAGGAATATTAAATTTCTAGAAAACCGCTTACTCTTTGGACCCTAATGTTGGAGCAGGGGCTAATGGGATATGTGTACCCCATTCCTTGTGGAAGGAGATCCACTGGCTTAGTGCTCCTGAGCTCTCTCAACTTCCCCCTCCCTGCCTGCCTGGGCAGTGGAGTGTCCTACTGGATCCATGATTTTGAGAAGGGAAACTAGATGCAACCCTCTGCTCTCTCCTTGCTTTTGTGAAGGAAACACACATTCTGTTGGCTTGGCTTCCTGTCACATGGAGAAGCAGGCCTCCTGAGGAGGTCTTCAGGTTTACAGGGCCACCTCTGACTGGCTAAGTCTCTCTGATTCACTCCAGGAAAGCTACATGCCTGCAGATATAAACCACATTTTCCATATCAGCATTTTTAATAATAAGGCTGTATTTTGATAGCCACATAACTTAACCCATATTTAACTCTAAAATGATTGAAAACTTGGTCAGGAAAGTGGCTTCTTTGGGATCCCCTTACTCTGATATATAAAAATCATCATTCATAATTCCCCCATTGCCTTAGCTGTCGGGAAACCCAGATCCCAGGTGGTTAAGTGGTCAACTTAAGTTTACTAATACACAGAAAAATGTAAATAAAATATGAAGGGGTACAACTTTTCTACTTCCTTGTATAAGGAACTGGTGAAATCACTTGGCCAGTTGTGAATAAAAGTACTGTTTTTATTTGTCATGGTCCCAATTTCTCTTTATTATTGCTGAGTTTCTACTGGTTTTCATCAGTTTACCCCCCCAAAGTCACCAGGGTGTCTGCTTTTCCTTATTTATTGACATGATGTGAGACTAAACCAAAATCTTGTTTTCTGTAAGTTGTTCAAAACTAAACAATTGTTCAAAACTAAAATTTAATATAAGCACTTAATGAATATAAATATATGCACTTAATGAAAACTATTTCTGAAAAGGTATTGTCCCGGGAATGGATGCCCTGTGCCTTCAGATGGCCCTGCCAATCTCAGTCTCTGATAGTCCTCTACATCTGCCTTTCTTCCTTTCAAGTCTGGCTGGCAGTGTGTTTATATTCCACTCCTATTGGCAATAAGAGCAAACCTTTGATTGGGGTCTGATCTGAAAATGGATTCCTCCTTTGAGCAGAAACTCAGACGCTATTACATCAGCTATAAAAATGATTAAACATGTTTCCCTCTTTCCCAAGCACAGCAGCTGGAGTTTTATTGTTTAACCACTTCATGCCCTTGCTAATGGGGTTTACAGCTTCACCTCCTCAAGCCTCAGATTTTTTAACCATGAGGAACCAAATATATATCCCCTAGCTTCTGAGTCCCTATTTCTCCCTTTCTTTCTTTCTGAATTAGGTATCCATGGAAACAATTGAAGATTAATACTCAAAATAGACAATCATTCATTACTTTCCAAACAATACTGCAAAAATAAAGATTGTATTAGGAACAATCTGAATTCTTACAACAAATTATGAGGTCCAGTTGCAGAATACAAGTGGAAAGGAAGAGGCCACCGCTCTAAACATTTTTTTTGAGCTTCTGAATTTAAAATCATGAAGTCCAGAGACAAGCATTTATCATACAAAGGACCACCAACTTTCATAAGCACTGGATTTTGTCACTTAAATACTTCCTAAGATCAGGTTCTGCCAAACTTCAGTGTTACTGTGGTGCCATCCATATTTGTATGATAGAGGGTACCCAAGTAAAGCTTGTCATACTCTGACATGAGGCCCCTCATTAGAGCAGCTGCCAGTAGGTTCTAACCCACTTTCTTGTTTTGTGTTCTTTGTAGCACCATCACCATCTGAGATTACTTATTTATTTTCTTTTTTCCCAACTAGATTTCCTGGGAACAGTATCTGAATGATCTATCTGGATCACAAGCCACATCCTTGGCTGTTGGAGAGTAGAACACCTTGTTTTCCAATCCTACCAATATTTCACCCAGTAAAGAAATAAATAGACCATTGTTACTAGAAGAAAGGAGAATGGGTGCTAAAGACCAGAAGACAATCCATGTCAGTTACAGAGTGAGAGAGAGAGAGCACATGCAGATACAGAATGACTGCATTGAGCCATGACAGAGGGAAGTAATGGTTCATGGAAATGGTGGGAAATGCACTAGAAGTCCTCTGGCTATAAAACTGGGAGAATGAGTTGAGTTAGTTGACTGCATCTGATATCTAAGATACAGGTAGATGCCTGGTATTTTCTTTTGATTACCGGTGGGTTGACCATTTGTCATATATTTATTAATAATCATAATTTTCTAAATTACATAATATTCTACCTATTTTTCTGTTTTATCATTTTTCTCAATCAGCAAATGATTTTTATTTTAATAGCAATGGTGACCATTCAAGTAGTAGGTTTGTTATACTTGATTCCTCTAATTAATGAGTTCCTTTTGATCTTCATGTTGCAAAGAAATATTAAGTTTTTACAACTTAAAAGCAAATAATTTTTTTCACATAATTTTTGCTATTGTTTTTATACTTGGGAAGTTGGTCTCTTAGATCAGACTGATATTACATCTATATTTTCTTCTTATTTTATGCTTATTTATTTATTTTTAAGATTTTTATTTATTTATTTGACACAGAGAGAGAGAGAGACAGCAAGAGCGAGGGAACACAAGCAGGGGGAGTGGGAGAGGGAGAAGCAGGCTTCCCACTGAGCAGGGAGCCCTGGGGATCATGAGCTGCATCGAAGGCAGATGCTTAATGACTGACCCATGCAGGTGTCCCATTTTGTGCTAATGAACTCCTCAAACTCAACACACACAAAACAGGCAATCATATCAAAAAATGGGCAGAAGATATGAACAGACACTTCTCCAATCAAGACATACAAATGGCTATCAGACACATGAAAAAATGTTCATCATCACTAGCCCTCAGGGAGATTCAAATTAAAACCACATTGAGATATCACCTTACACCAGTTAGAATGGCCAAAATTAATGAGACAGGAAACAACATGTGTTGGAGGGGATGTGGAGAAAGGGGAACCCTCTTACACTGTTGGTGGGAATGCAAGTTGGTGCAGCCTCTTTGGAGAACAGTGTGGAGATTCCTCAAGAAATTAAAAATAGAACTTCCCTGTGACCCTGCAATTGCACTCCTGGGTATTTACCCCAAAGATACAGATGTCGTGAAAAGCAGGGCCATCTGTACCCCAATTTTTATAGCAGCAATGGCCACGGTCACCAAACTATGGAAAGAACCAAGATGCCCTTCAACGGACGAATGGATAAGGAAAATGTGGTCCATATACACTATGGAGTATTATGCCTCCATCAGAAAGGATGAATACCCAACTTTTGTAGCAACATGGACGGGACTCGAAGAGATTATGCTGAGTGCAATAAGTCAAGCAGAGAGAGTCAATTATCACATGGTTTCACCCTATTTGTGGAGCATAACAAATAGCATGGAAGACATGGGGATTTAGAGAGGAGAAGGGAGTTGGGGTAAATTGGAAGGGGAGGTGAATCATGAGAGACTATGGATCTGAAAAACAATCTGAGGGGTTTGAAGTGGCGGAGGGGTGGGAGGTTGGGGTACCAGGTGGTGGGTATTATAGAGGGCACGGATTGCATGGAGCACTGGGTGTGGTGCAAAAACAATGAATACTGTTATGCTGAAAATAAATAAATTAATAAAAAAATTTTTTTAAAAAACCTTGAAAAAAAAAAAGAAAAAAACAAAGATTTTTTATTCATCTATTTGAGAAAAAGAGAGCATGGGCAGGGGGAGGATCTGAGGGAAAGGGAGAAACAGACTCCCCATTGAGCTGAGAGCCGGATATGGGGTTCAATTCCACAACCCTGGGATCATGACCTGTGCTGAAGTCAGACACTTAACCAGTTGAGCCACACAGATACCCCCCCACCCTTTTATGCTTTTGTTTTACACATTTAGTTCCTTGTTCCATATGGAATTTATTTTTATTTCTCTTGTGAGTGCTGAATATCTACAAGTATGTCCTCCTCCCATAGTTAGCTAATTGGGTAAACATCATTTATCAAATAATTTTTATAGCCTATGGATAAGTGATGCCATTTGTGTTGTTAGTGAAATCCTTGATTATACTAGAGTTTATTTCTCAGCTCTATTTTGGTTTCACAATCTGTCAATAGTGATAAATATAGTATTTTTGAATTATTTTTGTTTTGTAATTCATTTAAACAGGCAAAAAACTTTTCTATCAATTGCCTTTATTTTTCAAAAAACCTTTTTTAGCAATTGTGCCTGATTGTATTTCTTAAAGATAGTTAGACTGATGTTTCTTATAAAAAATAATTTCGGATTTTTGATGGAACATTTGTGTTAATTTGAGATGAACTTACATCTTTGTGGAAACATAATCATAATGAAATTTGGTCTTTAATGAAGATTTTTGATGTCCAAAAGTGCTACATAAATATTATCTCAGTTAAATCTTAAAACAATCTTGTGGAATAGGTAGTATCTTTTTTTTAAAGATTTTATATTTTATTTATTTGAGAGAGATAGAGCCAGAGAAAGAGCACAAGAAGGGGGAACTGCAGGCAGAAGCAGAAGCAGACTCCCTGCTGAGCAGGGAGCCCAGTGCAGGACTCCATCCTAGGACATCCCAGCATTATCATATGACCCAATGATTTCACTCCTAATTACATGCTTGAGAGAAAATACAACTATATCTACCTAAAAAGCTTGTACACATATGGTTATAGTGGTATTATTCTCAATAGCCCAAAGTGGAAACAACCCAAATGTTCATCAGTTAATGAATGGTTTATGAATATGTACATCCATAAAGTGGAATATTAGTAATAAGAAGGAATAAAGTACTGACATATGCTACAACATGGATGAACCTTGAAAACAGTATGCTACATGAAATAAACCAGTCATAAAAGACCATATGTTATAGGATTCCATTTATATGAAGTGTCCAAAGGAGAAGGTCTATAGAGCTAGAGAGTGGATTAGTGGTTGCCTAGTGATGGGGTGGTTGTGGGAAAAGGGAAGTGATTGCTAATAGGTATGGGGTTTGGAGGGAGAATGATGAAAATGTTCTAAAATTGTAGTTATAACTGCACAATTCTATAAGTGCACGGAAAAACTGAATAGTATATTTTGTTTAAAAAAAATTTTTTTTAAAGATTTTATTTATTCATTTGACAGACCTAGATCACAAGTAGACAGAGAGGCAGGCAGAGAGAAAGGAAGGGAAGCAGGCTCTCCACTGAGCCGAGAGCCCGATGCAGGGCTCTATCTCAGGACCCTGAGATCATGACCTGAGCTGAAGGCAGAGAGGCTTAACCCACTGAGCCACCCAGGCACCCTTTGTTTAAAAATTTTTTAAAAAGATATTTTGTCTTTATTTTATTTTATTTTATTGTTATTATTATTTTAGAGAGAAAGAGAAGGTATGCATGCATGCTCATGCAAGCGGAGGTGGTGTGGGGGAGTGGGGGCATGGAGGGGTGGAGGGGCAGAGGGAGAGAGAGAGAGAGAGAATGAGAATCTTAAGCAGCATCCATGCTGGGCAGGCGGCCTGAGGTGGGGCTCTATCTCACAACGCTGAGATCATGACCTGAGCTGAAATCAAGAGTCAGATGCTTAAAAGACTGAGCCACCTAAGCACCCTGAATGGTATACTTTAAATAGATAAATTATATGTTACATGAATTACATCTCAGTAAAGCTGTTGTAAAAAATAATTCTGTATTCTTTCTGTTACACCTATTATTTCCTGTTTCATTGTGAAAGACACAACAAATATCACACATGGAAATTATACTTTCATGAATGCTAGGTCTGGTCACTTAGTGATAAACTTTTAGGTAACCTTCTAGGCTTGGATCCTGCTGGACTTCAGTGGACCTGGGATGCCATTTGTCTAATTAGCCAAACTTTAAAAATGACTAAATTCATTTTTATTTATTTTTTAAAAAATATTTTATTTATTTATTTGACAGACAGAGATCACAAATAGGCAGAGAGGCAGGCAGAGAGAGAGAGAGGGGGGAAGCAGGCTCCCTGCTGAGCAGAGAGCCTGATGCGGGACTCAATCCCAGGACCCTGGGATCATGACGTGAGGGAAGGCAGAGTCTTAACCTACTGAGCCACCTATGTGCCCCCAAAATGACTAAATTTATTATATTCTTGTTATGTGCCTCTTTTCTTTCCAAGTATCTTTTTTTTACCTGTATTATTACTTCATTCAATTTCTCAACAATTATCCTCATTTTAATACATAATAATATTTAAAAATATTGAATAAACACAGTGGGAAGAATACAGTGAGATTGTTAATTCTTATAAAAATCTGATGGATCCTCAAATACTGTCACTAGATGGAAATTATTAGTTTGAAATTGTATCATTCTCAAGCAACAAAGAATGGAAATTAAAAAGTTAATCTTCAACTCAGTGAATCCCAAAAGCCCAGTGAAATAAAGGTAAGAAAAACAAAATAGAAAATACTCCTAAAATACCAAAAGAAATTAATTAATTTTTATATCACTTTGAAGTGAACTTAAATCTCAGAAGAAAATCTTAATAGTGCTTTCAAAAGCACTCTGGGGTCATGTAGTTATACCTAAATTATATAAATGATTATAGAACCCAGAAAAGACAGGATCCTTTCAAGCCCATTCTATGCAGATAGCATAATTCTGGTAGCATAATAGAGCAAAAATAGAACAAAGAAGGAAAGCAATAGCCTACTTCCTCTCTGAACACAAACGTATGCAGCATAAATGAAATAATAACAAATATAATGTAACAGCATATTAAGAGAATAATTCACCATGACCAAGTAGAGTTTAACCTAGTGGAGTCAGGAAATAAATCAACGACATATATCTCACTAATAACACAAAGGGAAAGGTAAACTTGATGATGTCCTTAGTTGACAAAATGACATTTGCTAAACCTTAACTTCTGTTGATGATTGAGTAAAAAGTATTGAAAATCTTAAAAGATTGTCTCCTTTACATATCATAGAATTGACAGCATCATATTAAATGAAGAAACACACAAGAATCCATTTCATCGAAATCAAGATTAATACAAAAATGCCTGTTATCACCATCACTATTTAACACAGTTTAAGTTTTAGCCAGTGCATTAAGCAAAGTAATGAAAACAGAAGATACATCTACTGGAAAGATGGAGAGAAAATTTTCAATATTCACAGGCAAATTGATTATATACTTTAAAAAGCACAAGAGAATGGAATGAAAAACTATTAGAATTAATGAGAAAATTCAGTAAAGTTGTCCAATGAAGACATCATTGTATAAAAATCACAGCAATAACCAGAGGATAGAATGGGAAAAAATACCATAGGTTTTAATGAGTAATGGTTTCAATATCCTTATTTCAAAATAGCATGTACGTATTAATTTTATTTGTTCTCTGACCCAATTGTTATTTAGGAGAATGTCTTAAATTTTTGAATGTCTGGTTAAGAATAGTTTGTCTACATTTCTGTTAAACATTTTTATGTCACATTGTGAACAATGTATGGAACCTGTATAATGTTTGCATTGAAAAAATGCTTTAAATGCTTTTTTTTCTTAGACTTATTATTTCTAAAGTTTTTGTATATATTACTTAAAATGTGGCATACTTGTTAATTCTCTAAAGATAAATACGTATCTATTAGTTGAATCTATTCTGTTTTGTGAGAGTCAAATTCCCGAGACCTAACAGTCTATATTGTGATGCTATGTTGCTTGGAATATAGTGGCAATTTTCATCAATATAAAATTTAATAACTTTAGACAAATTTTAGCTTGTCTAAAATTAATATATATTTTTTAAAGATTCATTTATTTATTTGAGAGAGAGAGAGAGTACATATGAGTGATGGGAGGAGCAGAGGGTGAGGAGGAGAAGAATTCCTGCTGAGTGTGGAGCCTGATTTGCGGTTCAGTCCCAGGACCCCAAGATCATGACCTGAGCTGAAATCAAGAGTTGGCCACTTATTCAACTGAGCCACCCAGGGGCCCCTAAAATTAAGACTTTTATGTTTTTTTAGTTTTTTTTTTTTATTTTTAAGTAATCTCTACACCCAACATGGGGCTCCAACCTACAACCCCGAGATCAAGAGTCACACATTCCACCAGCTGAGCCAAACAGGCACCCCTAAAATTAAGACTTTAAATCTTGATTTTTTTTTTTGTTTATGTATAACTGATAAATAATTTCCCACTCCTTTAATTGTCATTGCAGGTTACTTTTGTTTCATGCATCTTTTCTTAATTGCTAAGTATCGATTCTTTCTGTCTCAGTTTCTCTTTTGTGGTTTGCCTTTTAACAGGGGAGCTTAAATAAGTTAAGTTTATTATCATAGCTCTTACATTGACCTTATTTGTACTGTCTTCTTGTGTTTTCTAACTTTTATATGTTCTTGAAATCTACTTTGTCTTTTACTGTAGAAATATTAACTCAAACAATTCATAATGTTAATTGATTTCTTATTATGTGCAACATGTTTTGCTTATCATACCACATTTAATTCACAACACAATATTTTGAGTAGGAACGATTAAATATATTTGTTTTATTTTATTTTTTAATTTTTAAAAATATTTTATTTTTATTTATTTGAGAAAGATAGAGTGAGAGAGAGCATGAATAGGGAGGAGGGGCAGAGGGAGAAGCAGACTCCCCACAGGGAGTCTGACTTGGGGCTCCGTGCCAGGACCATGGAATCATGACCTGAGCCGAAGGCAGATACTTAACCCACAGAGTCACCCAGGAGTGCCAAAACATATTTGTTTGTTTGTTTTTTTAAAGATTTTATTTATTTACTTGACAGACAGAGATCACAGGTAGGCAGAGAGGTATGCAGAGTGAGGAAGGGAAACAGGTTCCCTGAGCACAGAGCCAGCCCAATGTGGGATTCAGTCCCACGACCCTGAGATCATGACCTGAGCCAAAGGCAGAGGCTCTCTTTCCTGAGCCACCCAGGTTGTTTTACAGAGAAGGCAAATCAGAGGGGATCAGAGAAGTTGATTAATTTCTCCCAGGTCACACATCCAATATGCATCAAGGTCAGCATATGGACCCAGATCTAATTCTCTCTGGAGTTCAGATGCTTCACAGTTCAATATTGTCCAGCAAATAGGTTTATTTAAACTCCAACCCAAAAACCAAGAAGCTTTCTTGTTGGTATTTAGAGAAGAGAGGTCATTTTTGAATTCCTATTTTAATAATTTTGTTTTTTTCTAGTGCTTTTGTTTTTTTATGTTTCAGTCTCTAATTCATCTGAAAATTTTATATATGGACTATGGTAAGGGTATATGATAATCATTTTGAAATGTATAGCCAATTAGTTAAGTGTTAATTAATCCCATCCTTTTCTTATAGACATAAAATACCCTAAATTGAGATATGTATGTTGGTACATTTCTGAACTCTCTCCTGGCTCATCCACTTCTTGGCCCTGTTACACCATTTTCATTCCACTTTGGTGTGCCTTGGGGTCAGGTTCCCCTCACTATTCTTCATTTTCAAAAATGTTTTGGGCCTCAGCTTCCATATATGGTTTTGATGGCTATAACATCAATTGTCCTCTGTTTCAAAGACAGTGGCTAGAAGCCATGTTAAACTGGGGATCACTTTAAATCAGAAGTTACCCATGGACATGGGGAGATGGAGAGGAGAGGTGAGTTAGGGGAAATTGGAGGGGGAGAGGAACCATGAGACTGTGGACTCTGAAAAAGAAGCTGAGCGTTTTGGAGGGGTGGGGGTGGGAGGTTGGGTGAGCCTGGTGGTGGGTATTAAGGAGGGTATGTATTGCATGGAGCACTGGGTGTGGTGCATAGACAATGAATTCTGGAACACTGAAAAGAAATAAAAATAAATAAAAATTAAAAAAAGAAGAAGTTATCCATGAACCTATTTCCTAGGAATATGAAGCAGTAGTTTTTCTGGTTCTTTAAAATGGAGCCAACTTTGTGCACAACTTTGGAAGGAAGGAGGAAATTAAGGATGTTGGTGATCTCAGTGGCTAGCAAGATTAAATTTGCTAACGAAGACAATTTCCTCTCTTTTAAAAAACACAGTGTCCTGCCACTAAAAATTACAGCCTATGTGGGGAAGAGGGGCATCTGGGTGGCTCAGCTAGTTGAGTACCCAACTCTTGATCTCAGCTTAGGTCTTGATCTCAGGGCCCTGAGTTCAAGCCCCGTGTTGGGCTCCACACTGGGCATGGAGCCTACCTAAAAAAAAAAAAAGTAATAAAAATAAAGAAAAAATACAGCCTGGGGATTATGCCACTTAATTATCTGTGTTCTGCAGTGAGGGGTAAGCAATATTCTGAAAGTTGTGGGTGGTGGTGGAAGGGTAGATCTAGTGGTTGAGCTAGGGAAGAACCCACCCTAGAGATTCTTCCTCTCACCCCAGACAACAACTTTCCTTTCTAATTAGTTGTAAGGAGTCTCCCAAGGTGCATTTGGCAAATGCAAACCCCAAACCCAGTTGCAGAGGTAACTGGACTGAGTGCCAAGGAGCCATAAATGGGGTTACCTGCTCTCTTTCCTTGAGCAAAACCACAGGCCACTCATCAACACAGGTTGGATTCATCTCCACTGCAATGGAAAAGCAGGTTTTCATTATACCATATGGGATAATCCTTGGCTGTCCATGGTAGGTTCCTGATGCTATTTGTCTGAATATATTCTCATTGGCCAAATGCAATAGTGCACAGTGGCTTTTTCAATCATTAACGTGACGGAGCCAGTGGAGTTCTTCTGTTGCTGAGTGACAGTGGGAGAATCCATGTGTGTACCTGGCTTACACAACCAAGACTCTGGCTCCTTAGGAATTTTTCTGGGTTTCATGATCTCTGATGTTTGATTGTTTCTCTGTCAACTTTCCATATGTACTTGTCTTGGTCTTATTTAGAATAAAAGTTTAAAGCAATTAATTTAGCAGAGAAAGCACAGACTGTGAGGCAGTCACTCTGAGATTGGATCTCACCTCTGTTGCTTATTAGCTGAAGGTCCTTGGACATTTTTCTTAATGTTTCTTTGCTCCAGTTTATCTACCAGAAAATGACAACATTAATGCCCCACCTCCTTTCCAAAAAGGGTCTGAGGCTTACAATCCCTGAGTGCAGAAGTGCCTGGAAGGCAGGAGATGCTCTGCAAATAGTGGCTGTTGATTATTGATTCATGTGTTTTGCTTCAAGTATGAGCAGGTTTGCCTGGATGTGAGGAATTTCCCATGATGAGAGACATTTAGTGTTAATACTGGGACAGTTTTAGGAAAGTGCAGTCAGTCACCCTGTTGTAGGGAAACCATCTTGAGAAATCCAGAGGCCTCTGACTTTGAAATGCTTGAGATTTAAGGTGGAGAAGGCAAGCACAGGGAATCCGAGGCCTCCTTTACGTGGTTGGCTTTGCCAATATTCACACCATTCTTCTCCCAGAGTGAGTTCCTCAGCTTTCCCAGCACAACAAATTTGCCAATGTTGGTCAGTACATAGAGGAAGCAAAACGTGTCTGATCCCTTAGACAGTGCCCAGGCTTTCCACAATTCACTCTTCCTACAAAATGTTAAGTTTTCACTTTTGCGACAAAGGACCTCAGCTAAGCTTCAGAAGTTAAAGCTGGTTCACACTCATTTGAGAATTTTTGCAGATTTGTCTGAAAGTATTAACACCTTCATGACAGAGGAATCTGAAAACCCCAGAAGAGTGAATATTACTTTTAACAAATTAAGAATTAAAAGAAAGAGAATGGCTTACTATTGGAGAGTGGCTTAAGATACATCATGCCAGCTCTGGAACAGACCCAAAGAAGAAGTTCCGTCAAAACCAGGTTTGCTTAACTTGGGAATAAATATTTCCCAGAAATTATTTGAAAGTCTTTGGGAAATAAGAAACATTTTCTTTGTCCAGGATGGTGAAGTTCTGGAAGGAATAGGAAGGGAGAAAAAGATAGGGCTATTTGGGGCCAGAGACATTGCTTTACCAGTTCCCTTAATTTAGAGTTTTAATAGCCGTTCATCGCCTTTTCCAGCTCACTGGCTTCAAGTGCTGGAAATAACTTTATGTAAGCACCAACAGTGCCAATGTATTAGATTTTGTTCAAAACCCAAACTGCTCAATATTCCCAATGATTAGAGACATTGTCTCGACAGTAGTGATGGACAAAAGATGAAATCAGAGAGCAAATTGAGAGAGGCAACCAGACACTCAGATGTGGGTGCTTGTATCCATGTATTGTCCCTTCTTGCTTTGCCATGAAGTCATTCCTGCCAACACTTAGTCACAGAATTTGCTGCTTGCCCAGGGATTTCCTGTGGCTTACCAGCAAAAGAACAGGGTTTGAAGTCATGTGCTGGTTCAAATTTGACCTTGTTATTTTCGATCTGTGTGACCTTGGGCAAGTTATTCAACCTCTCTGAGCTTGATATATAAAACACTCACACACCTCAGCTGTAGTGAAGACTAAATGAGATGCAAAGCATGATACAGTAGAGCACAATGAATGTAAATTAAATACCTTAAACTCCCAGAGGTTTTATTCTCTGCGCTTCATTGACACTCTGAATGTATTCAGCCTTATATTCTTGGACAGAATTTTATGTACTTATCTTTTATCCCAAGTGAATTTTAAGCACCTTGAGGGTGGGACCAGGTATAAGAGTCCCATGTAATGCTCAACCTGGTGCTGGGCACATGGCAAATACCTAATAAGTGAATTTTGATTTAACAAACTCCTATCAACCTTGGACCAGCTTGTTAATGATTATGAAATTCTAATGGGATGTAAAAAAGGGAGTTGACCAGCCATAAATAAATGGCTTAATACATTACGGTATATTCCATTAGTGGATCATTATATGGAAATTAAAACCATGTTTTTAAAGAATAGTTAACAGAGGTGGCTCATGAGACAATATTATATGAAAAGGGCAGGACACGTAATTGTCTGTTCTGTATCTTACCAACACTGCAATGTATATGAGCCAAGAAGAAAAAAACTGGAAAGATATGTATCAGAATATTAGCAATACTTACATTGGGGTAGTGGAATTACTTTATTTTCTTCTTGTTTCTGTTTGTTCAAATGATCCACAATAAACATGTATTGCTTATTCAGAAACAAACAAACAAACTAGTAATTTTATATTTTTTATGGAGAATGGAGGGGTACCCCATTATAAAATGAATTTCCCAAGGATGCTGCCAATCCCGATTTGGGGACATTGAAATTCTTGCCCACTCCAGCCCCTCCCATGTAGCATCAGTGTAGGTTGTGTTATTCTATTGCATTAAATCCTCACCTCAAGGTTAAGAAGAAATAGAGAAAAAAATTTCCTCCAGGGCCTGGGTCACTTATTTTTAAATCCCTTGTTAGATGCCCTTGAGATTTCAAGGTCATAAATGGAGGTCTCCCTACTTCATTCTATTACCAGGTAAATGGCAATTCTTGATCTCTGACATACTCTTTGACAAACCCTGAAAATACATAGCTAATGGTAAAAAGGTGGATACCAGGACACCTCTCTCAGGCCAGAGAACACCTCCAAACCCCTGAACTGCAGACTGTGTACCTGACAGTAACTCTGATAAAGTGGTTTAGAGTCAAGGGGACAATGTTGTCACTTGTGAGTTCTGCACCCTTGGATAAACTGTTTAACTGCTCCCAGTACCATCAGCAAAATGGGGGATGATAACCTTGCCTTGCCCAGAAGGAAATTGCAAGGATTCAATGCAATCATGCTTGCCACATTCCCAACCTAACCCCACAGAGGATAATCACTACTGTGAATCCTATTAAGCCAGTGTGGTTTGCTGAAAGGAGCACTGGCTTTGGCCCTGCAAGATCCCTTCACCACTTACTAGCTGCATGATAAAAGCGGTCAACTAACCTGCTTGAACATTAGTCTTCACATCTGTAATGTGGGGCCCATCATGCTAACCTCCAAATGTGGTTTTAAGGAGTAGAGACCATGGGGGGCACCTGGGTGGCTCAGCAGGTTAAGCCTCTGCCTTCAGCTCAGGTCATGATCTCAGGGTCCTGGGATCAAGCCCCGCATCGGGCTCTCTGCTAGGCGGGGAACCTGCTTCTCCCTCTCTCTCTGCCTGCCTCTCTGCCTACTTGTGATCTCTCTCTCTCTCTCTTTCTCTGTCAAATAAATTAAAAAAATCATAAAGAAAAAAAAAAAAAGGAGTAGAGACCATGGGTGTAATAGCTACCATAACTATAGAAGACAGACAGGTGAAGTGAATTAGTGATATGGGTTGAGTGTGACAAGCTGAAGAAACGTCAAGCAGGGTAGCTGTGACTCAGCAGCAGCCAACTGTCACCATCCAGGAATACAAAAATGTGAATTGTTATTCAATCTAATGTGTTAAGAGAAGCATGAAATTTTAATTTGAAAATTAGTTTTTAAACCTTGGCAAGTAATTAGAATTTTTTCAGGCAATGTGTAGGTCAGGCAATGTGTAGTAGGTTGGATTCCCACTTGTTTATTCACACCCTTGGCCATGAAACTTTGCAGGAGGCAGAATAGATCTCCCCACCCCACTGATGTTTGGCTTGTCCTTGGGACTTGCTTTGGTGGGTGGATACAGGGTGAACAGATGTGTATGGGTGATTTGGCTTATCTTTTCACTTTTTCCAGAATCCATCAAGAGAGAAACAAGCTCCTGGAACTCACTGTCCCAGAATGAGACCTGAGGGGTTGACCTGATGCAGAGTTACCCCAGGTAACTGATAGCCCCATGAGTGAGAAAAACAAGACGTTTGCTGTTATAAAGTGCTAAGTTATGGATATTATTGCAAAGCAAAACCTAACTCATGCACCACTCTTGAATTCCCAGTTTGAGATCACCCAGGTTAAGAACCTTTTAAATGACTGATATGCGGTGTGTACTTAATAATGGTTGCCCTTAGAATTATTCAGGGCATGACAAATCTCTTGGGATGATAGAAGTTAGGCTTAGGCCAATGCCTTATGCAATGTTTGTTTTGTGCTGATTTGACCCCTAAGAAACTTGAACCCACCTATCTCTATTACATTCTTATATATACCTGCAGGGATAACTGTCACCCTATAATGTGCCTTAGAATTACAGACTGTAAAACTGAACAGGATAATACATGGTAAACAGTGTTTTCATGATTTCTTGCTTGGGCGTCTTTAACTCTATCTGTTCCATCAACATGTATGATAGAACTAGGTATTAAGAATTCAGATGGAGGGGCATCTGGGTGGCTCAATCGTTAATCGTTTGGCTTCGGCTCAGTTCATGATTCTGAGGTCCTGGGATTGAACACCCTATGGGCCTCCCTGTTCAGTGGGGAACTTGCTTCTTCCTCTCCCACTCCCCCTGCTTGTGTTCTTTCACTGTGTTTCTCTCTGTCAAATAAATAAATAAATTCAATCTTTCAAAAAAAAATTGAGATGAAAATGAATAAGCTGCTCAGACCTGGGAAAGTCTAGGGGGACAGTGAGGTATATTTAGCAGCATCAACAAAACCTTGTAAGGAAAGTGCTAAGATAGAAGCAAGAGCCAAGTGTCTCTTAAATCTCAGAGGGATCAGTAGATCCTGACAGCTGGGGAGGCAGCTCTGCAAACATGAGAATCAAGCTGGGCTTTTAAAAGATGAAGAACTTTGGTTATGTAGGAACGTGTGGGATGACATTCTAAGAAGGAAAACCATATGCAAAGTCACGTGTGACATTAGCAATTGGTGTATTCAGAAAATTGGGAGGAGCCTAGGTAAATGGCGAATCAGTTGCAAGTGGGGAGGGGTTAAAAGCACAACAGCAAGGTAAATGAGGATCAGGACATGAACTGCATGGGGTGTTGTAGATGTTAGTTTCCAAAGATGGCTACCATCAGTTCCTTCCCTTTTCATATGCACACACCTTTTACCCATCAAAGAGTAGAGGCTATGCCTCTAGGCCTTGAATTGGGGCTTCTTTGATGTATAGCACAGGGAAGAAATGACCTTGTGTTAGTTCCACCCCCTGGCAATTTATGTTTCTCCTCTCTTGGGATACTGGCTCTTGGAATACTCCTTTTCAGAACCCAACCATCATTCTGTGAGAACTCTGGAGAGGTTCCACAAAGGCACTGCAGTTAACAGAACTGGTTAAGCTCCTACCTCATAGCCAGCAATGTGAGGGCACCATCTTGCATGTCCAGCCTCGTCAAGGCTCTGATGACTCCAGCCCCAGCCAGTGAATGGGCCGCTAATTGCAGACCACCCAGCAGAGACCAGTGAGCTCTCAAAAAGGGTAACTGATGATAATAAACTGTCCTCTTGAGGTGGGTTGATTTGTTCTGCAGCAGTAGATAACTGGAACAGGTGTCAAATAATTTGTCCTAAACATCAATTGTAATGACAACATACTGGTGACTTAAAAGAATTGATAAAATGGTGAAGTGGTGGGGGATAAACTGGAAATTCTGTCAGCAGAACTCTAATGGGTACATAATAAAGTAGCAGTTCCCTCTATGTCCTTTGGCTCTTTTGCTATTGTACTGCACATTTCCTCAAAATGCTAATATTCTAGAGAAGCGATGTGATGTTCTAGAAAGGGTGCAGTCTTTGTGGTCAAGGGAGCTCCAGATTCAAATCCCAACCATGTCACCCACGAGTTATGAGATGAAACAAGTTATTTAACGGGGTAGACTGTGCCCTACATGGATGTCCTTTCTGAGAATGGCACACCCATGCCAGGACACTAGGACTGTTGCCCTCTATTTGGCCGTTTTCTCTACAGAACTGTCCTGAGCTGATGGGGCCCATCTTGTTCCAAAGGTTACAGTCTCCTACGCCCTGGGGATGGCTTCAGCCAATGACTGACTGGTACAGGTACACAAAAGTCTGACAGCTTAGCTCAGGAAGGAACAGTTCTGTAGTGAGGTCTGTGTTCTGAGCCCTCTCTTCATGGATCAGGTCCCCAAAATAGAATAGACATCAGGAGTCCATAGCTTTTGTAGACTCTTTCCCCTTCCCTATCCTGTCCCCCCACCCCCAACTATCTTAAAGATTCCCTTTCTTTTACCTGAAGAACACTCCTTCAGTAATCTTGTGCCCCCAAATCCGGATCTCAGGCTCTGCTTCTGGGAATCCCAACCAAAGACACATAACCTCCCTCAGCTTCTCATTTTCAAATCCCCCTTTCCAGAATTTGCCAAGATGATAAATTAAAATTACCTGGCACTTAAAACACGTCCAACACACACTAACAGATTTTGTCTCTCATCTTCCTCACTGGTGGAAAACAAAGCGGAAACACACGAGAAACTTTCTTTAAACAAAACAAGTCCTCAAGTGAATTTTTGAGTCTCATACAGCAACTTTTGGGCAAGCAGGCATTGATATTTATTCATTCATTTATTTATTTATTTATTAAAGATTTTATTTATTTGACAGAGAGTAGGCAGAGGCAGACAGAGAGAGTGGAGGAAGCAGGCTCCCCGCTGAGAAGAGAGCCCAATGTGGGGCTCAATCCCAGGACCCTGAGATCATGACCTGAGCCGAAGGCAGATGCTTTAACCCACTGAGCCACCCAGGCACCCCTAAGCATTGATTTTTAAAAATGAAGATATTAATGCCAGCTTTCTGAAGAAGCTGTAAAGATGAGCTGAAATAATCTCTATGAACCTTAAGTAGGGTTGGTGCAGCATAAACTCTCAGTGCCTGGAAACTACTGCTCTTAAAATTGCCAAGCTCCAGAAACACAAGCTAGATCTTCCTTGTTCAGACACTCCCACATCTGCCCAAGTGAACTGCAGTGAGCAGGGAAAGGAATCAGACTTAACAAAGGGTAGCACGGCTTTCACAAGTCCACTCCACATACAGGCTGGGTGCCAACTTCAAGCTCCAGAGTTCTCATAATTGTGGGCAGATTTTGCCACTGTGCTCACAAACAGCCAGACCCACCTGCATTGGTTGTTAACACAGTTTATTATTGGCACACTTATCAGTAAAGCATACATAAAATACAGCTGTTTTATAACACACGGAGCCACTGTGTCTTTACATGTGTGGAAGAACATATTAATATGCAAATGGAAAAATTAGTTCTCTTATAAAGTTTCACATAAATACACTGGAATTGCCCCAAAAGAAAAATCCCCGTAAAAGAACCAAGGGAGGGCTTTACAAAATATTATACAAGAAATATACTATGAAAAGAATCAACAGTCAACTCAGATACAATAAAAAACACAAAAGTTTCAGATTCATTAAACTGCCCACAAAATTAATGGATTACATGGCTTGAAAAGATTTGGATCAACAGCAATTTTACAAATGCATCAGTTCTCAATGGGCCAGGTTCGTGTGTTTCTTTACATAAAAATCCATCTCTGTGTCTTCGATGACAAAAAGACATTTCTTGTTTCAGTACTTGGACTCGATTAAACGAACTCGGGTTGGAGAACCGATTGACATTAGCTCAGCCATAAATTACGCTGCTAGGCCCTCTTAGCTGTTACCCAATGAAAGAAAAGGTGAAGAAAATAATACAAATAATAAGGATACACTTAAATTACTGTCCAAAAGCTGATTTTTTTTCTTTTCTTTTTTTACTGAAACAAGAAACTCTCAGATGCAAGTCAAAAAGCAGAAAATATTTTACAATATTAAAAAGTCATCTGTAGTTAGGGTCGGCATATAATGAGACCCTGAGCACTGAGGGCGTATTGACAATATGGCCTTCGTTGGGTTGGGACCGGCTTGGGGGAGGGGGCATAATTAACAAACATGTGGTTTAACACTGAGCCAGGAGAAGCGGGAGCATTCACTCTGGTTTTCATTACTATCAGTGCCAGTATCTGCGTTATCTGCGAAGGCCTCCAGGGAAGGGTCATGGAAGTTTATTGGAATAATCCTCTAAATTCAAAAAAGAAAAAAAGAAAGAAACTCAAACCCAGATCATTGTGGTTTAGAAATAGCATTTGCGTGGAAAAGTTTTTTTTTTTTTCATTTTTAATTTTTTTTTAAATTTCTCCTCCTTCCTCTCCTGTAAGCAAGGATCTGCAAGCGTGGGTGTACCCCACGGCCTACTGACAGTGGGTGCAGGTGCGGGTCAGTCTCACTGGGGAGCCTGGGGCGGGGCGTTTTCTGATTTGGTCTCTTGAGCGGCGGGGGGTTTACTGCTCCACGGGCTGCTGTTCCCCAGGGCGGGGGGGCTGTTGAAGTCTTCCTCGTCGTCCACGCCGTTGGCCGCGTCATATTGCGTGTTTTCTAATCTAGTGATTAGCCTTTCGTCCTCGTCCCCAAACTCACCTCCCATCAGAGTTGGCTCTCCTACCACCATCACATCCTGTGAACAGCAGCTGACATTATTACAGGGAAACCTTGGGACAGAGAAGCTCAGCTTAAAATACTAGCGGGAGGAGCTGGGGGATCTAGGACAGACACTCGTGTACTGAGCCCCGGGGTCAAGTCTCAAAGTCGGGGGCGAGACGCATATTTGATTTCTACAGGAAATAAACATTGCCTCCTGACGTGGAACAACCACGCGAGTTTATGTCCTTAGTGCGCAGCCTGACACCGGAGAACGAGCAATGCTAGCAATCTGCAGAAATAAAAAAATGGATTTTTCAAAATTAAAAAAATCCACGCTTTTAACTTGCTGACATTGGGGACTTGAGAGAGGGCTGTGGAACCTTCTGCTGGGTGCTTTCCAATACCTCCAAAAATCCGCCACTTTTTATTTAGGGCCTCTGAATGCCTTTGGAAACTAGCAGCCAACGTGGGGAGGATATGGTTCTATGGTATTCACGCAACTCATTCCAAATGGCATTCTCTCTGTCCCAAGGACGGTATACATTTTAATTGAAGACAGAATCTCTCTTTTTTTCTATTCAGCCAGGCCCTTTTATGCAGCCAATATCCTTGACATTCTGCTACTTAATTATGGTAATTAATTTAGGTAAAGTTTTCGATAAAAACAATGTTCACACTGATTTGACAATTTGCATAGCTAATTAAGTCATTAGCAAAAACCTGCTGATTGCCAACAAGCCCTGAATTTACCATCTGTTATTTCATGGTGCCTGTCACCTATCCCCACACAGACAACCCTGCCACCAATCTGGGCAGTAAAGAGAACCAGTCTGTCCAGCTGGTGCCATAAAAGGAAGATGAAGAGCACTAATTATAATTACATTGATGAAGCTGGTAGTCATCAGAAATGGAAGCGTGCAAGAAGAATCCATCTAATCACTCCTTTAAGTACAAATTGTCCTTCCATGCAAACAAGGAAGCCACCCACTGTAGCCTGGAGCATCATGGTGGCCACTGCTGGAGAGGCACAGGGCTGGGGACAAGGATGCACACACAGGGCACAGCTCCGGCCTCTTCGTTCAAAGGGGAGCTATATGGGGTTGATGGGTGACCTGGGCATGGGACAGGACACCTGTCATGTGATACTGCTGGGCAGGCTGTGGGCACTAGTCTACTCAAAAGTGCGGTGACTCCCGGGGAGTGCCCAGTGCAGTCATCTGCCTCGGCCAGAAAAAGCAAGGCTGAACCAGATGCTTTTGGACATGGAAGGGTGTGTTTCCTGACAGGGAGGCTAATTGGATGAAATGCCTTGGCAACTGGGCTAAAACGTCTTCACTAGGGGCAAGAGAAGCTTTTCTGGGACAGTGTGGTAGAATACTGCCTATGGTCAGGAGAAGGTCCAGTGGGCCCTCCAGAATTCTAGAAGGTGCCAACTGAAAGGAAGCCTTAATGGCTGCCTGATTGATTTCAGAATAGAAAACCTTATTTGAGTGATCGATTGACTCCCCGAGAATTATGGGGGAGATCATCAATGGATTTCCAAACTGTGTTTTCTGACTAGTCACTCCTGTAATTTGACAAACATGATTTTAAAGAGCTATGTCCCAGGTGAAGTAAATGCCTCAAATACGAATTGGGTAAACTCAGCAATACAGGTGCTGGTGGGGAAATCAGCAGTGTGCTTCAAAGAACATACTGATTATGCAGCGAAGAGCCAGACGTGACACCGACATGGACTCGAGATGAGAACAACATAGACAGAGACTCTGACTGGCAAGAATACGGACAGGACTGCAGATGGAATGGGCTCTCCAGAGAGGAGGGCACGTTATCGGGTTAGCCGCACCACCCACTAGGGGTGTTTTGGACAAAAAAGTGCTGCTTGGTTACAGGCAATCAGGAGACAGTGCTTATGATCAGGAATAAAGGTGGGGGAAAGAACAGGGCAAGACTGAGGAGAGGATGATGTGGATTAATCTCATTTCATGACTTACGTGCAACAAGCACACTTTGGAAGGGTTGGAAAACACATGCGGGAGGTGTCACAGGACAGGAGAAGGGCATGGGGACCAACCATGTGCATCTGCATTAGTATTGTGAGTCCAAGGTCATCAAGAGAGGCTGGGACAGTGTGGGGAGGTAAGCATAATTTGGAAACAGAGGAGAAAAATCAGAAGGCAGCTTAAGCGTGACATTAGGCAAAGGTCCTCAACGCTCCAGGTGCCTTCATTGCATCAGAAAAATAATGGTCATTCATGAAAAATACTATGAAAATAGTGATTTGAATCATTCCAAATGGGTCTGATATCAGCTCATGTTGGTTGGAACAGCTGGAAGAGATGCCCAGGCATAAATCCTTGTCAGCATCCTGAATTTCAGAGAGATGCTACATTTGCCTTCCTGATTATAAAAGAAAATCCTCAGCCAGATACATGATCCTATGTGTACACGTGTGAATGATTGATAGACGACAAGCTATGAAAGAGATGTGTGCTAAGAGCTTCTTAGGCACATAGATTCTTGAGGCCCCTTATCCAAGTACGCACAGGGATCTGCCTGGCTCTACGGAACCTGCAGACGAGGGGAGTGGTTCTCTGCTCAGGTGATCTCGATTTGTTAGCCTCACACAAAATGAATGGAGACATAGTGCACGTTCTGGGCTGCCTCTCACTAGTGGACGTTGGCTCCATCTTCCCCACCCCCACATCTTTAAAAATCCCCCCAACATTCAACATGGGTAGTGAGAGGTGCATTTCCATTGTCTGCTATCTCGTGTGTCCCACAGGAGGCAGGGCTGGTGTGTCTGAGAGTAACCCGGATGCCCTCGGCTCCCCATGAGGCAGACCTCTGCTCCTCGCTGGAGGCCTGGAGGTGCCACCAGCTCTTGCCCATGTCACATCTTCTCACTAATCCCCCGTGCAAGGACCACCAACCTCTGAGGAGGACTGGAAGTGACTCCTTTCAGGGCCCCTCAATGCTTCTCCTTAAATTGGCCAGAAGGGGTCACTGCTGTTGAATGACACAGGTCTCCATCCCTCCCAGGGTTGAGGCTGCAGTTCGGGATCGCTCCTAGCCCCTGCTCATGGAGTGAGAAGCAGAATCCAAGGATTAAACCCTAGTCCTCACCAGACACACACTTTGCTGCCGCGGCAGCGAGGCAGACCACAGTTGTGGTCACAGTGGCACACAAAATCTGGTCATGCCTGTGAACGAGACAGCCAGGGCTGCAGACTGCGTTCCATTTTAACAGTAAAATCGTGTTGGTAGTTCAGTACACAGGGTTAAGAGATGTGGTCACTACAAGCCAGACGATGCTTATCATTTAATGTCCATTCAACTGGAGTGCACACAGAAATGTGTACATTTTTCCTGTTGTCTTTCCCTGCCCCTCTGGGCCCTCTGTAAGTTTTACTCGGTTAAAACCTCTTTTCATTGCATGGGTGTGGGGATGGTGCTGAAATTCTGCTCTCACTTTCTAATGGTGCCTTGTTCTCACCGAGTCCAGAGGGTCTCAATTCACTAAGAACCCTCTCGACACAGGTATCCTCCACTAAAATGCAGTTGGTGGATTGGCGGAAAGGAGCATCAGGGAGTAGAACAAATTATGTGCCCTTTAAAATAAAATTGAAATGTTTCCAACGAGGCCAGGTATATCAAAATGCATGACACTCATGCCACTCTTCTACACCTGAGACGGACATCACTAACGGACAGCCTGCCAA
This sequence comes from Mustela erminea, assembly GCF_009829155.1. Classification (NCBI taxonomy): domain Eukaryota; kingdom Metazoa; phylum Chordata; class Mammalia; order Carnivora; family Mustelidae; genus Mustela; species Mustela erminea. Next base: position 109,647,456 of record NC_045615.1, read on the forward strand.
ACCCAGTCTGGGCCTTAGATCGCTACTCAGTGCTGGACCCTGTTAGCTGACACCTGGAGACTGAGTGGGCAGGAGAAGGGAAATTTCTTGGCCATCCCTCGAGTAGACGCTGAGCTCTTCTAAGACAGGGCCTGGGTTTTTGTTGTTGTTTGTTTACTCTTGGTATAGTGAGGGCACATAGTAAGAGCTCAGGAAACATTTGTTGAACTGAGCTGAATTCTTGCAGCCATTGTGCCTTTAAGTAGCAATGTCACCATTCCAGAATCCTCTGGAATGCACTCTCATTTGCTAGGGGAAACTAACAAATGTTAGTTTTTAAAACTCTAGGAGTAGATGAATAATGGGCTACTTTTGAGCACTTCTGGGTTGATTTATTTATACCAGGCCATTTTCTCTATACATTTTCCAATTTATCCAAGAGTGGGCCTAACTTATTGGTACCTTAATAAAAAGACTCTGTTTTACTTCTTTGATTTTTTTTTTTTTTCCTGACTCTTTAGCCCACTTCAGAAAACAGAGGTTGAGTCTGGCATTATTTAAAGACTATAACTCCTAGCAGTGTTAAAATTAAAATGGCACCTTCCCCACAGGCTGGACACTCTCTCCATGACCCTTTCTTTCTAGTGCAGTGAGGACAAAATCCATACCCTCTGTCTATGGAAGACAGGAGAAGAGTCCCTGCGGCCCCGGGGATTCTCAGGTACTGATGGCATTGGTTTTAGCCAAAGAAAACGGACTGATGGAAAGTGGGTGAAAGTGGGTCAGGGACAGACTTGAAAGACAAGTAAGTGGAGAATCCCCATGAAAGAAGAGTCCACTCTCACATGGGGAGAGATGTGAGGATGAGAGATCAAGGTCAGGGGGTGGGGGAGGTGAGAAGAGGCAAGAGGTCAAATTGCATGGGTTGAGGGAAGTAACAAGAAATAGAGCACATTTCCCAAGACATGGTATCTAGAGGATCTCCATGGAGCACCACGAAAGTGTCGGGGCTCAAAGGACAGTCAGACGCCTGGTGACAGGGTGGTGTGGCTAGGGAATCAGAGAAGGAGCACCCACAAGTAATCGTGGAGGGGACAAGGGACAAGAAATGCTTAGAGGAGCGTGAAAATTTAAAAGCGATAAATGATCTGACACTGGGCTGAGGGATTTGGAGTCAGGAAGGAATTGGGCAGACAGGACAGGACTTGAAAATAAAAGTAACAGGAGATGAAGAAAGATGAAGAAAGGGCCCACACGGTATACACTCTTTGGGGACACCCGTCAGCTGTCAGCCTTGGAGTTCAAAGAAGCCTCCTTCTCAGTGGCCCATTTCCTTTGTCAAGACCCAGAAATGAAAGACAGGGTCAAGAGGTCAAGAGAGCTGAGACCAAACCAGGGGCCGACCCTCCCCCTGAGCTCATGAAATGGGTAAAGTGGAATCCACTGAGCTGCATTTTGAGTGGCCGGGAGTTAATTACCTGAGTCTTAAAATACGAAGGGACACCCATGTCGGGAAGGCCCAATCCAATTACAATATGGAGCCTGAACGCCGGGAGCTAGTTTCCAGTGGAGCACGGGGTCTCCGGTGATGGCGCCGAGAGCCCCTTCTATGCCACCAGGCATTGCTGCTAAGTGATATTTTAATTAAACCTTAAGTGACATATCTCCTGTCTGTGACTCTGACGGCTTTTTAATTCAGGTCCCTGCGCAGCACAGACTCTTAATATTCCTTTCTAATTCCCAGGTTGCAAAGGAAGGTTTCCATGGCAGAGCTCCTCCCTCCCCTCCTTGCCCTCCCCTGCCCCGGCTTTGCCCTCCCCCGCCCCCAACCTGCCCAGAACGCTGTTGGCAGCTCAAGGAGGCTTTCACGTGGTCCCCTGCAGGTGGAAGACAGGCAAAGGCAGGATTTCAGGCCTAAAAGGAAAGCGAGACTTACAGGTACCTGACTGGACAGACTCAGGTTGGCGGCTGGTGTCTTCTTCTTGCTGCCTGTACTGTTGGCGTTGTTGCCGGCACTGCTGTTGGAAGTGCTGCTGGTGGAGTTTTTCCTTTTTCTCCGTTTGGTTGTCGGCTGCCTTGTGGGTTCTGCTGCACAATGGAAAATGGACGGAGGATCAGTTCCAGGGCGACGGTCAGAATACTGTCCCTCCAAGGAGGCTGTGCTTGTGAATTGAAAAGAGTAGACTCTAAATTGTTTCCATTTCTTTTAACTTTACACAGAGTAAAGGAAGGAAGCCGTTGCTTTATTTTTAGCACAACATGCGTGCAACTCTCTTCTTTGGTATCTAGATGGAATGATTTGTGTTTTATCATGTTTTGCGAACGTTATATGGGTGTCTGGAATCTATTTTATATTTTAAGGGCCAGCCGCAAATACCACTTTTATAGTTGAGTTAAAAGTCTTGTTACCATTTCAAAATTGGGGAACACATTTTTCTCTGGACTGTCATTTCTTTAGAGCAAAAGGAGGGCCCTGGTCCCCCTCGGGGGGTGGGAGGGGGCCTCTGAGGTGTGAGAGAAAAGATGAAACCAAAATAAGGTGGTAAACCTGGGTAGTAGCTTTGTCTCCGGGTAAGTGCCCAGTGCCATCACACCTGGAGATACTCAAGTACAAAGAAGAAGCATGAGTTCTGTCAGCCGTGAATGTATAATGTAGGGTCCCAAGCTCAGTATGGTTCTCAAGTTGCATGGTTTGGACTCCGATGTTTAAAGAATGCTACTAATTTCAATGTTCCTGGGGGGAAAATGTCTTAGTGTGCCACAGCCAGCATGTTCATGATGGGGAGCTAAATCTTTTCAAGAAAGATTTAGAAATAGAGGACAGGTCTATGTCCTCTTCTTGGAAGCATAGGGACCTGTGGTGATGGGTGGGTCAGATGAATATTATTTATTTATACATTATGTAGTGAGTTTTACCAAATGTTTTCATGTTCTTCATGGTTTCTATGGCCTGTCTTATATTCATAGTAATTCTATTAATTAGATTCTATTCTAATATGTGCTTTGTAAATGAGAAATGTTCAGAAACTTTTTCCAGGAAGTTACTCAGTTGGAAATGGAATGTAAGAGCATCCTTTTTGCTAACCCTAGACTTGACCCAACTCTGATGGCAAGAAGGTGAGGCAAGGCCATACCAGAACCAAATGAGAGGACCTTGTGGCATTTTCTTAAAACACCTATGCTGCTTCTGATGGGCAGTGGGCAGGATCTCCTTTAAGGATCATGTCAAAGACCACCTAGTCCACCAAATTATCCCTGACTTTTGAGGAAGAAAGGGATTATGTTCTCATTTACATACCATATTTTTTTCCTTCATGAATATTTTGTCTCTTATGTTTAAAGATTTTCATCAAAGGGCCTAACATGTCTGTCCACAGAGAGTTATGGGTGCTTGTCCTGAAGGTTGGGGAAATAGGAATAGAATTGTTCTAGCTCATGGTGCCAGAGTTGAGCGACACGTTCAAAGTCAATCAAATACTCAGTTCCCCTGATAAACATCTTCTTCCTTTACCTCAAGAATTAAAGTCGGCTACTTTTTTTTTTTTTTTTGAAATCTGTACTTCTTTTGTGAAATTTTGGGGAAATATACCTAAATTGTGTACTCTGGATTACTTCCATTGGCAGCAAGTAGCTGAAGTCATAGAGTCATGAACTCTGGAGATATAAACACCTCTTGTGACACAGACCTCCTTCACTGATCAGCTATGAGATCATCTTTGGCAAATTACTGCTTAAATCCCAGGCCCGGTATATTTGAAATGGAAGTAATATTGAATACCTCATAAGGTTATTGTCAGGATTCAGAAAGAGAACATAAGGTCTGGGAGGGCTGGGATTTCTGTTTCATTCAGTGCTGTACCCCTGTGACTGGAACAATGCCTGGCACCTCTTAGGGGCTTAATCAATGATTATTGAATGAATGATTGAGTTAATAAATGATATATAAATTATATATGCATATGTTGGAAAATATGGGTTCTCAAAGCATTCATTCAGTGAGATATTTTTTCCCATGAAGCCTTATTGATATTGAAAGAGAAAATAATCTAAGCACATTCAAATAGATTTGAAAAATAATGTTCCAAATTTCTAAAATTCCCCTAAGACAGGGATGCAACTATTCTATGTAGAATGATGCTCGTTTTTTCTCAGATTTCTAAATATGTACTTTGTTAAATCTACTCTATTCGTTTCATATAAAATGCCTGGCCCACGACCAGTGGAAGGTGACCATTCTATTTTGTGATTCAGAAAGCTATGTGCTTCATGTTAATAATTACTCTTTATAAAAATAATTTTTAGTGAACGGATACGTTTTGCTTTTATGATCAATGAGGCTCGACACACGCCTGGGAGTGAAAATGTATTAGATAGAACGACAATTAATGATGACTGGAAGCAGTAATCTCAGAGCCTCAGCAGGAGACTGCAGTATCTAAACTGCATTCTAAGGAAGTGAGGAAAATGGAATCTTTTATGTATTCTCTTCATGATCAGAGCACCCTTTGATATTAGATCTATCTTTAAAAAGGGAGCAAATTTATTTATTTTTTTCATTCTTTCATTCTTTCCTTTTCCTCCCCATCCATCCTCCCTCCCTCTATCCCTTCCTTCCCATCATGTCTATGATTCCTATTTAAACAAAAACAAAAACAAAAAAAACCAAAATAACAACGGACCATGAGAAGACATCAGTCTTGTCCAGTGGAATAGCCACCGGTCTGGGAGACAGGAAACCTTGCTTCTGATTTTGTCTTTGCCAATGATCTTGAACATTAAATAAATCAATGGATTTTTCGGGGTTTCGGTTACTAAGTGAGATTGTAGATAATTCCTAAGGGTGCTCATACTTCACAAATTCCACGCCCCCAGGCCCAAACATCCATAAGAAACTACTCATCCTGGCAAATTTATGATTCCTTCCTTCCTTTTCACATCACTTCATCCCCCAAAAAGGCCTTGGAAAATGCCTTTAGAGCAAAAGTGAAGAATGAGGTCATACCTGGGGGCGCCACCATCCGCTGCCACTTCTGAAACAAGCAGGTCTTTAGGCAGTCTCGTGGACTGAGGTTGTAAGTTTTATGTCTCGACATCAGTTCCTGCATTGGCTCCAGAATTACACACAACTGCAAAAAGTTCAAAGACATCAGTCTTTCACTATTTGATAATATTATTTGCAATAAATAATGTTAACAGCTGGAAACAATTAGAAAGCTCAAAGGTACTTTTCTTTTTTCCCCTGGTTTTTATTTTCTCTGTGCAAGTTTGGAGGAAAAGAAATATTACCAACACTTGATAATGCCCACCTAATTTACTGTTATTTATAATACCATGTTATAGCCAAATGTGATTTACACACACACACACACACACACACACACACACATTCTGTACAAACTGTTGGGTGGATACATGTAGCTCTATTCTGAATTCAAATGATTCTCTCTGGTTAAAGAAAAAAGCTCTCTTCCATGGCGCACAGCATGCTCTGATTTCTACTCTGGTTTCTGCTGTTGTTCCTGTTTGTATAACCACACACTGTGAGTTACAATGCTAGTTTATGTAGATTATGTGGCAGTGAAAGCCATCTTTTAAACTGTGGAGAACAAAGTGGCAACTACAAGTACTTTTTTGATCCTAATTCTTATCAAGGAGGGCGATGAACACTATTTCATTTTTATTCATGCACTCATTTATATTTTACACATAATGATAATGTCAGTAACATATGCCAACATTAGTTCAGAGTAGGAGCTTTCTCTGTGGCTCTGTACACGGTTGCTTCCTTCCCTCCTTTGGTTAGATTTTTCAGATTTACTTTGGTCCAAGACATCTGATGACAAAGATTAATGAGTGTAACAAGAAGGTAAATCCATTTAGGATTGCCTTGAACTTTTCTGAATTCCTTCTCAGTTGGAAGGTCATCAGGATACTGCTGTATTGAGAATGTTGTATCTAAGAAGACAAAGACCACAACACAGCCGTACACATATTGGCAAAGCACTCTTCCATGTGGAAAAATAGCATTTCATTATAAAAGGCAGATGTGCCTTCATCGCCCCCCCCCCCTTTTTAACACCACTCCTTTTCCTTCTGTCATTACTCAGCGGACATGCTGCTTTTTATCCACTGGTCCACTGGGTTCCCTCTACTTGGAATTCTTCCCTCCCCTCTTCTTGGCTAATGCCCACTCATCCTTGAAGACAAGGTTACTTCTTCTGTTATACCTTCGTCTCCAGGTTGTGTACCTCTCCCTGTGCAGGCTGAACTCGGTGACTCTTTATGGTTCTCCCATAGCACCCAGCCTTTTCTGCTCTGTGAACTTACTCATCCATGCTTTGGAACCTTCTGCTTCTAAGTCTCCTTTCTACTTGACCTTGAAATCTTTGAATGCCCAGACTGTGCATTTTTTTTCTCTGTTGTCCTAGGTTTGTCTCAATTGAATGGATGCATTTAAGGTGTCCTTGTAAAGACTGGAAGATCTTTCTTTCAACAGAACCAAATGAGTTGATTTTTAAAAATGCAGACTTCCAGACTCCTCCCCTTCTGTTTCACTGGGTCTGGAACTAGGGTCCTGAATCTGCCTTTTGGAGAAGCATGCTCCAGTCTAATTCTGATACATACTACTACAGTTTGAGGTCTGCTACCCTACATATTCTGGGCTTTACATATAAACAGAAAGACATGCAAATTCCCCATTGTTTCCAGTTGGAATTCCACTTTTTTGTCACTTAACCCCACTTGTTGATGTTCATCCTTCCTTCTCAAACCTCCCCTTCTGTTTCACTGGGTCTGGAACTAGGGTCCTGAATCTGCCTTTTGGAGAAGCATGCTCCAGTCTAATTCTGATACATACTACTACAGTTTGAGGTCTGCTACCCTACATATTCTGGGCTTTACATATAAACAGAAAGACATGCAAATTCCCCATTGTTTCCAGTTGGAATTCCACTTTTTTGTCACTTAACCCCACTTGTTGATGTTCATCCTTCCTTCTCAAACCTCAGCATGACAATCAAGATTACCTTCATCTAGAAAAATGTCTCTGCTCTTTTTACCTATCTAAACTTGGCCCAAACCACTAACTCCATTGACAAGACAGCTGTAATCTCTTTCCCACTGCAGTTTCTCAGGAAGAAGAGAGCAAGAATTCGAAACCTGAATGACACAAGTACAGCGTGAGCCAGAGAGACAAAGCCGCTCAACCCTAGTTAGTCGGGCTGTCAGGCATGAGGTCTGGATTAGTTCTGGGGCATCTTCAGTCTTGTCTATCCTCCTGCTTACTTTGGAGTCCTTTCTGAAACTTAAAATGCTGGTAAGGAGGACCCCATGAAAGCGAGGGAAGTCCTGTGCAATTAACTCCACATTTCCACTCTGTGAAGATTCAATGTGTATATTCCTCCATTAAGAATTCCTCACTGTGCAAGCTAGAGAGAGCCTCAAGTCTGCCCCAGCCATTAATGCTCACCATTCCAAACACAGTAAAGGATTTTACCGTCATCCCTACAAACAGAGATAAGAGTGGACTATCCATCCAAGGAGAACCACTGCTAGATTCAGACAGGGTCAGAAGATGTTTGGAACTATTACTAAGCTAGGTTAGTAAGAAAAGGTTTCAGGGAAATTTTAAGGAATGGAAAATGTTCTTTTTTTTTTTTTTAATTAAAATAACTAAGGTTTTCAACCATTTCCTTTGGCCCATTCTCCATTTTTGAGAAATGGGCTTACTGTGGATGTAAAATGCATGGATGGAGCAGAACAAGCACGGACTTGGATGCCAAGAGGTCTAGGTGTGGATTTTAATTCTGTCACTAGGTGTGCAACCTTGGCCAAGCCCCTTAAGAGTGCTGGGTCTCAGTCTCACCTGTAAAACAATACCCATCTTGTGTACTGTTGTGAGAGTTTGAGATGATAGATCCGACACATCAGAGTTCAATAAATAGTAGCTATGATGATTCTGTATTAGCAGGAACATGACAGATTGTGAAACAAATGACATTTCTGTTCCTTTAGATTAACAAGCATTTATGGGGCTTCTTCCTAAGTGTCAGGCACTCTGCTTTGACACTGGGGACATACGGAAGAGGATAACATCACCTCTGTCCTTAGTGAGTATACAGTTCCCCTCGGAATGATTTAAGCATATTAAGAAAACCACTCTGGTGTACATATCAAGCTTCTTTGGGAATCACAGGTTTATGAAGCAAGGATTTCCATGATATGACAAGTTAGATGGCCAAAGTGACCCCTGTGGACCCAGAAGGGCAGTGGGCACGGAACATATGAGCAGACGGGACGGCTGCATTTATCGTGAGAACCTGTGAGCTCGTTATCTACTTCTTTCTTGCAGAGGGTGTTTTCCTCTCTGGGTTTTGGGCAGAATTTTTTCAGGTGCAAATCCTCAGGATTTATCCCTTCCCCTTTAATGTAAAAATATCTTCCCATCGCTGTAACCCACCCCAAAGGAGTTCCTATCTCTGAATACTAATTAGGAATCCCCAAAGCCATTTTTCTTCCAGAGGAGGGTTCCCAGGCTGGAAAGGCAGCCTTCTCCTGGATTCATGTGTTCAAACGAGCCTGCTGTGGAGTGCTGGGCTGCATGCTGTAGGTGGCAGAACTAACTCAGACAAGAGCCTGCCTTCTCAGGCAGAGAGCCAGTGCATTTTTGGCAACAGTGAAGGCCTGGGGCGTTCTGAAATGAGATCAGGAAGACGGTTGGGGGAGTGGGTTCCCGCAGTCACTCGCCAGTTCCTTCTGGAGCCAGGATTCCTGCTGTCCCTGGGGTCTTGGTCCCCCCTGAGAATCTGGGGAAGGCTCTGCAGCCTCTTTTTTAAAGTTTGTACAAAATATCTGGAAGTTTATGAATCCTCTTATATCCCAGTCCATTGACTCTAAGCAAAGTGTTCCCTGTTTGTAATAAGTATAAACCAGGCTACATGCCTTTTCCTCCACGCTACACACACACACACACACACACACACACACACACACACACACACAGGGCGACATGACCACATCAGTCAAATGCATATCAGTGGAACTAAGCATAATAACACAGAGTCTTTTGATTTAAAGGAACAATTGTGTCTGCAGAGTTGAGCCTGCTACAAAGTTCTCAGTGGACCTGTCCCTTTGCCTGACAAGGACTGCCACAGCATTTCTACAGCATCTGCAGCAGTCTGCACTCAGGGCTGCCACTTAGTTCGGCTTCCTCCTGCAGTGGTGTTGAGGAGTACCAGGAGTAATTCTAGAGCACTGTGGAAGGGGCAGGTGTCAGCAAAGCCCAAGATCTCATTTTGAGTATGAAGCTCCTGAATGTGTGGTCCCTGTCGGGCCCATCTAGGATCTCAAAGAAAGCTCTTGCCCATCCCAGCAAAACTGCAAGCACATCTTTCTGCAGATTTAGTAAGGATTTTAAGCGAAGCTGATGCTGCCATGTGTTCATTTTCTGGGATTTGGGCCCCCGCACTGACCCTTTGGTATGGAATCAAAACCTGGAACTACAACAGCAACTTGCTGAGTGAGTACAAGGATAGTTGGATGAAAGATGGATGGATAAACGGATGGGTGGGTGGATGGATGGATGAGTGGTGGATAATAAACAGACTGGCCAGACTTATAGCCAGGAGTCATTTGCTAATAGTAGACAAATAAAGCCTTGTCTTGGAGGCTTAGAGGTGATGTATTTGTCCATGTGATAAATAACCAACTGACTCTCCTGTAGAGAAGGCTTTGCACAAATGCACATGCATGTGCCCAGTTACTATTTGTCTAGGCCGGACAGGAAGATCTCAGCTCATCCTGGGACCTTTTGTAGAAACAAAGGGCCCAGCAAATGTACAGTATTGTGTTTTGCTTTGTTTTCATCTGACAGTTCTCCTGGAGAAATTTGATTCTCCTTAGCTATATATTCACACTTACTCTTCTTGCTCAACTTCTTGCCCAAACCCACTTCCAGAAATAGGGGATGCTTGTCAGAGTTGGCTCTGGCCTATGAAAAAGCTGATGCCCTGAGGTTGACATTTGGCTAACTCCCAAACCTAAGTCCTGTCTACTGACAACACTTTGATTCAGTCTTTTCTGGATGATGGATGGCATCTTCTGGGCTTGAGTCACCTACTCTTTGCATATAGGCTTGCCCGAGGTTAGTATTTCAGTACGAGCTTACACTTCTGTTCACGTTGTTCTTCTTTCCCAGAAGACCTCCCCTCTTTCCCAGTCCTTCTAACTAGAGGCTGGCAAGCTGTGGCCTATGGGCTGAATATGGCCATGCTCACATAATGTTGGTAGCTGCTTTTGTGATATGATACCAGAGTTGAATAGTTGTGACAGAGTTCCTAGAGCCCACAGACCCGAAAATATTTACTATCTGGCCTTTCACAGAAAGGTTGCTGACCTCCGTACTAAACCGGTGCTGTTCAGTGTAGGTGGTCTGCAAACTATCTGTTGTGTTTCTGTGACAGGAGAAGCCGCTTGAGGCAGAGTGTAATTCAGTTCACTGCTTCCTTCACTGAGAAAGTCTTATGTCAGAAAAAAAAAAAAAAAGTTGGATGAAGTAAACAATGTGTTCAACAGTGTAGTTGATTTACATTCCAGAGCAAGCTTCCTCATTTTGTCATGGACCACTAAGAGTTTACAGTCTCGCACTGGCCTATAAACCACAGTTGAATCCCACCAATAAGACCACTGATGGCTTCCAAGGTCCAGTTCAAAGCCCAGTCTGTCTCTGACCATGCCCACCCACAAGGGACCCCTGCTTCTACTGCACTTATCACTAATCTAGGTACAGCCCAGTGTTTATATTTGCATTGGGAATATTCCTTTCTTGTGGATTTGTTTCATCTTATCTATAGCAAACCATATTTCATTTTTCTCTTCTTTCTATTTAACACCGTATTAGGCATACTCAAATATTTGCTGGGTCGTAACTTCATAATCGCCATGGAATACTTAACCTATGCCTGTCCCTAGAGTAGGTACCTGACATATACTATATCATTAACTCTCACCAGGTCCTGGCTCACTTTTACAGGTGAGGAAACTCAAGCTCACAGCCATTAAATCACCTAGAGCTGAGAGTAAAGAATGTAATTCTTATCATGTAGCCAGGGTTTTATAACCATTTAAAGGGCAAAGAAGAACTGCATAGTGAAGTCTGCCTGGTTCCAACCCTGTGTTCTCAACAACTAACTGCTTTGTTGTCTACCTCTCTAAGTCAGAGGGGCTTAAATTACTGCTAAGATACCAAGTTTAAAGGCTCTCATTGTCTTTGTATTGTTCCCTGTACACAGTATTGACCTCTACATAGAGATATAGGTCATACATGAGTGGTGTGGGCTTCGGAACCAGATTCATACGATTCAAATCCCAAGTCTGCCATTTACAAATGGTGTGTTCTTGGCCAGAAATTGCAGCCTCTCTGAATCTCCTCATCTGTAAAATGGGGATAAAGATACTAATCTCTGATAGTTTGAAGCAACATATGGAATACTTAATGCAATGCGTGGAGCAAGGTCAGTGCTCAAAGGGTGGAAATTAGTATTAGGATAAATACTAGTTGCATCAGTGGCTCTCTACTGAGCCAAGAGATCATTGTGTGATGTGATTGGTTAGCTACTGGGGAGTAAATCATTTGGCCTCCTTGAGACTTAGGGGATCGCTAGATATAATACACCAAGGGATGGTAATTAGGCCAACAGTTACACTGCATTTTAGTGGCTAATGTCTCTAATAAAAATCAGTTTTTAGAATTCAGTGATAAATACAAAATGTTCAAATCCACAAACTAGAGTTCTTTCTTTCCCTGCCCCCCTCCAGTAACCTATTCCTCTGGCTGATTCTGAATTAAAAAGATATCAGAGTGTTGGGGGTGATTAAGAAACAAGCTCTTATCTAAGGTGGAGGAGTATCTCCTAATTAAGAAACACCTCACAGAAAGAGATCTTACATTAAAACAATAGAGAGATACACAGAATCTAAAAGAAAAACAAAACAAAGCAAAGCAAAATAAGCAGATAATCACACCTAGAAGGAGATAAGAATGAATAAGAGGTATCACAGGAGTAAAACCCACTCTGCCTCAGAGGATGAAAAACAAGAGAGAAGGAAATGCTTTCCCTTAGAAGCGATGCAATTCTAAAACATCAGATTATGATTTCGGTTTATTTCCTGATAGGATTAAAGGTAGATTGGTTGTCAAATTCAAAACACCCTCTTTTTTATCTGAAGATTCAACCCGGGGAGCCTCTGCCTTTTCTCAATTGTTTTGCAAATTGATTACTGGGGAAAGTTATCTCATCCACCCCCAGAGACAGACAGCCCTCTTCTGCTTTGGGAGAGGAAGGTGGTGGTGCTGAGGAGCTGGTTTTGCCATGCGGCAGCTGCCACTTCAAGAACCATCCTTTTGCTGGACTGAGCCGGCCATGCATGCACATTTCAATACCTATGCCTTGATCTCAGTTTTGAGGCTCCCAGAAAGGACTCTTTGTGACCACTGGTTGCTTTTCTGACTACCCCTATGAGAGAAGGGCTGGAGCTGTTGCCCTGAGCCATGGAGGCTCCATCAGACTAGCCAGGCTCAATATTTCTGCTGTAGCTATCAGGCCAATGAACAGTCAGTTCAAAGCCTTGGAAGTACATTCTCTTTCCTTCTGACCCTATGGACCTCATTTTTCCACCACATCCTTTGGTATGGGCATCCCTTTCCATAGTGCCCTGGTTATTTGTCTATTCGCTCTTAGACCCAATCGTTACTCCCAGCTCTGTATCACAGAGGACAGACCCCTGCACACTATTTGCCAACAATTTTGCCAACCTGCTTTGGATGAGGTTTGGCCAGTTGGAGGCACCAGGGGAGATTGGAGGGAGGTGGGTTGAGTTCGTTTCCCAGGACTGCCATTACAGAGTACCACAAACTCAGTTCTGGAGGCTAACAGTCTGGAATCAAGGTGTTGTCAGGGCCACACTCCCTCCAAAGGCTAGAATCCTTCCTTGCCTCTCACAGCTTGTGTTGGCTCTGAAAATCCTTGGTGTTCCTTGGCTTGTAACTAAGTCACTCCAATCTCTATCTTCACATGGCCTTCTCTCCTATGTCTCTGTGTCTTCTCTTCTTCTAAGGACCCTGGTCACTAGATTTCCAAATAAATTCACACCATGATGTTCCAGATGAACATGAATATTTGAGGGGTACTCTTCAGTCTAGTACATGGGTAAAAAAATAAGGGAGGTTATTTCTTGTCCCCTCTGGGTCAGATGGCCTCTCCAACAGCTGTCACCATAGGTCTACTATGGTCCCCGTTTCTACCAGGTGACCTGACAGTAATGCCTCCTGCCTTTATACCCTGGAATGGCGGTTGCTAATCTTAGTGTTGCCTCTTCTTCCTCTAGTTGCTTCCTAGGCTCAACATCTTTGTACATAATCTGCCATATTAACTTTCCTCTACTATATTACCTGGTGGGGGTTTTGTTCCTCTGAATAGACTTCCATAGACATTACGGTTTATAAGAAATTAGGCAATATACAGAAGATGAAGGACTTTGGGTACAAGGAGGCATCATGGGTAGTGGGATTAGCATGCAAATTTGGCTTGGGTTCAAATCCCAGCTACTTAATAACTGAGTGACCTTGGGTGAATTACTCAATCTCTTGGTGTATCAGCTTCCCCATCAGGAAAGTCAGGACAACCATAGGAGTTAACTAATCGGGTTGTTAGGAGAAACAAGAAAATCCACTTAAAGTGTATACCTAGGTCCTAGCTTATGCACGTCTCTTATGGTGAGGGTATAACCAAGTTGGTATGGTGGAGGGCAGGGGCTTCATGGAAGACATTTTGAAACTTGTCAAGATCTACTTTTGAAAATGTATAGATCTTCCCTGCCCTATATATGTGTGTGTATATACATACACAACCTAAAAATTAGATTTTGATAATACAACAGACATCTAAAATGTTTAGTCAATATGTTTTTCCTATAAATAATTTGTCGTTGTTTCAGATACCCGATCCCTGTGTTCTACCAGCATCTCTAAGGTCTATGACACCATAACTAGAATGTTTCCAAAGGAAAGAGAAAACATCTGCCTGCAAATACTCCACAATGGTTAGCAAACATCTAAGGAGTGTTTTCACCTGGAGGGCTATGAGTAAATTTCAGGTAAATTTAAAAAATTCTTTTTTAAAATTTAAATTCAATTAATCAACATATAGTATATTATTAGTTTTGAGGTAGTGTTCTGTTGTATATAACACCCAGTGCTCCTTACAGCATGTGCTCTCCTGAACGCCCATAACCTACTTACTCCATTCCCTCTGCCCCCTCCCTGCCAGCAACCCTCAGTTTGCTTCTTATGTTTAAGAGTGTGTTATGGATTATCTCCCTCTCTGATTTCATCTTGTTTTATTTTTGCCTCCTTTCCCCCATGTTCCTCTGTTTTGTTTCCTAAATTCCACATATGATTGAAATCATATGATAATTGCCTTTCTCTGATTGATTTATTTCATCTAGCATAAGATCCTCTAGTTCCATCCACATCATTGCAAATCGCAATATATATATATATATATATTTTTTTTTGATGGTTGACTAGTATCCCATTGTATATAAAGACCACATCTTCTTTATCTATTCATCTGTCAATGGACATCTGGGCTCTTTCCACAGTTTGGCTATTGTGGACATTGCTGCTCTAAACACTGGGGTGCAGGTGCCCCTTCAGATCACTACATTTGTATCTTTGGTGAAATATCTAGTAATGAAATTGCTGGGTCATAGGGTAGCTCTATTTGTAATTTTTTGAGGAACTTCCATACTATTTTCCAGAGTGCCTGCACCAGCTTGCATTCCCACCAACAGTGTAAGAGGGTTCCCGTTTCTCTGCATCCTTGACAACATCTATTGTTTCCCGATTTGTTAATTTTAGCCATTCTGATTGGTGTGAGGTGGTACCTCATTGTTGTTTTGATTTGTATTTCCCTATTTTTAAAATTGTTATTGACCAAATGGTGTGCTTTCAGATGGGTCAGACAGTGAGAGTAAGGACCAGTTGCTCAGGGTTACTAAATAGTCTCTGGAAGACACTGTCTCTTTATCGTATTAGGGTTCTCCAGAGAAATAGAACCAACAGGAAGTATTTTAAAGGATTGGCTCACATGATTGTAGGGGACAGCAAGTCTGAAACCCAGTTTCCATGGTCTGGAAACTCAGGTAGGAGTTAATGCTTCAGTCTTGAGGCAGATTTCCGTCTTCTCCAGAGAACCTCAGTTTTGCTCTTAAAATCTCTAACTACTTGAATGAAGCTCACGGAATAGAAATCTGTTTTACTTCAAGTACAACGGGTTATAGATGACAAACAAACCTACATAATACCTCCATAGCAAAACCTAGATTGGCATTTGATTAAATAGCTGGCGTTCTAGTTGCTATGAACTGAATTGTGGTTCCTCAAATTCACATGTTAAAACCTAACTAACCCCCAATATGACTATATTTGGAGAGAGGGCCTTTAGGAGGCAATTAAGGTTAACTGAAACTATAATCTGATGGCCTGGTGGCCTTGTAAGAGGAGGAAGAGACACCAGAGAGCTCTTTCTCCATGTGTGTCCACTCAGGAAAGGCTAAGTGAGTGCATAGCAAGAAGGCAAGCCAGGAAGAGAGCTCTCACTGGAGGTCTACCAGACCATGATCTTGGACTTGGTAGCCTCCAGATTTATGAGAAAACAGCTTTCTGTTGTTTAAGCCACCCAGTGTTTGGTATTTTGTTCAGGCAGCCTGAGCAAACGGAGACAAAGCCTAGTTAAGTTGACACATAACACTGCCAGTCTTCCACTAGACTGTGAAGAACTAGAAGGCCGGATTTTGTCCTATTGTTTTATTATTATTATTTGTTATATTACCCAGCACCCAGCAATGGATCTAATGTTTGTGGAATGAATGAATGCTTGGCTACATGACTATGACAGAATGGACAACAAAAACAAATGGGTAATTAGACATCAGAAAGTAAGTTAGTTATTGCTTCATTCATGTTGTGACTGCAGTTACTTGGGTACCAGGGATGCAGTGGTGAGCATAGCAAGCACAGACTCCCTTCCTTGAAACCTCTTTCCAGAAGGGAGGCAGGAGAAAAACAAAATTCCCAAATGGGCTGGCAACTATAAAGGAGAAGGACAAGGGCTGTCAGGAAAGGTTACCAGGAAGAACTGATATTTAAAAGCTAAGACTAAAAAGATGACTTAGAAGTCAGCCAGGTGAAAGAAGAGGCATCTAGGACAAAGGCTGGGTGGACATCTGTGGCAGAGGGAATACAGACATGAATGCAAGAGAGAACACGCTGTTGGAGACTGCCCATTATGGACTCAGCGAGCCAGCTATAGTGGCGAGGCAGGCAGTGGTCACATCAGTCAGGGCCTCAGTTTCTGGCCCAAAGCAGAGCTCAGAGGCAAGACTGATGTAGGCAAAAGCATTCTGTGAATGATGTAGCCCCCGTCAGCACCGTCAGCATGGACATTGATCTGCAATATGGTAAAATCACATTGTTACTTCTTCCCTCCACATTTCCTAAGCATGAGAAAAGCATCATCAGTATTTTGATGCATTTGGCTAAATAAAAGCACCAAATATCCCCAAAGGCAAATATTGGCAGCTTTGAGTCTCCAGAGACCGCCCCCAAGCTAAGTGCTGTTCATCACAGCACTGGGGGCGTTTGTTCTAGCCCATGTTGTTCCTCACCGGAAATAGGTAGCGTTTCTGGCATGTTGGTTATTTCTCCCAAGGAACTAAGAGACTGTGTACTTGCAGTGAGGTAACATTTAAACACTAACATTTATAAGTGGGGCCTGATAATCTTAATACTGCGAATAAGGGAATTTGGATATGGTCCTTGGGAGCTGTCAGTGACAGTTTCCAAGGAACATGGTTATCTTGTTCATGCGAGTTATAATCCCTCCTGAACATTAACTACATGGTTATGCCTGCCTCCTGCCCTAGTGTAAATACCCACAAGACTGTTAAAGACAGCATTGTGCTCTGGGGTTGGGCCAGCATTCCCACGGGCGCTATTTGGGAGGATTTCTGGGCTATGGTCAGTGTGGGGATATGGACTTCTTTCTCTTGGCCCCGAGCACCCAGTGCATGGTGTTTGGAATGCTTGCCTGCCTGCCTGCTTTCTTGGGAGCTTCTGCCAGGCAACAGCCCTCCAGCTCCACTCTGACACAAAGGAAGGAGCAATTTCTCAGTAATGTAGCGCTCAGCTGCTCAATTGCTCCCGCCGGCCGCGATCATTGTGCGCCCGTGGAGCCTTGTATCAGCAGCCATTTCTCCTCCCAGGGACAGAAGTGAGATTGGTGAAAAGCAGGATTCGTGTTGACAATGGCAACACAGTATGAAAATGGAGTTGGCAGAGATTGGGATTCATTCATTCATTTAGTTATTCATTCAACACATGCTAATTGACCTTTTATTCTATGCCCCCATGTGTGTTCTAGGTGCTGGGGATGGAATAAAGAAAATCACTGGAATAAAGAAAATCACTGCTCTTATGCAACTACATTCCAGTGAAGGAGACAGATAAATAAGCATGAGATCTATGTTAGTGATAAGCAAGCAGGGAAAGGAGGTAGGATGTGTTGAAGTTGGGAGGGTTGAGAATCTGGATACTCTGGTTAAAATCACTCCTTGGAAGAGTGGCTCCACAGAGGGGCCTGTGCCTTAATCCTTTGAGTCTGGGAATGTGTCAGGCTACATGGCAAAGGGAGTTAAAGTTGCTGATGAGCTCACTTAGAGAAGGAAAGATTAGTCTGGATTACTGAGGTGGATCCAATATAATCACAAGAACGTCTAAGAGTGAAGAGGTTATCCGGGAGTTAGAAAGATGGCAGTTGCAGAAAGCCCGATATGACCTTGCTCACTTTGGGGATGGAAGGGGGTCATGAGCCAATAATGTGGGTGGACATGGTAAGGAAACAGATTCTGCCCCAGAGCCTCCAGAAAGAAACACAGCCTTGCTAGCACCTTGAGTTTAATGTTGTGAGATCCATGCCAAGACTTCTACTAGTCTACTGTCAGATAATGAATCTGTGGTAATTTGTCTCAGCAGCAATAGAAAAGGAAGATAATCACCCAGAAGGTGACATCTGAGTAATGGTCACATGATGAGCTTATATTTGGCAAATAATAATATAAGATGCCTAGTTACATCTGAATGTCAGACAATAAAAATAATTTATTATAATAATTAATAATAATAGTAATTTATTCATTATTTGTCTGACATTTAAGTTCAACTGGGAGTCCTGTATTTAATCTGGCAATCATAATCTCAGAGGAAGCCAAGAAGTGAGATATTTGGGTAAAAACATTTCAGGCAGAAGGAACAGCATTCTGAGCAGGGGGAATAGCTAGGGCAAAGGCCTGGGAACTTTGAGAAACATCTAGGAGTATGGTGGCCATGGAGAGAATGAGACAGGGGAGAAGATGAGTTTGGAGAGGCTGTGAAGTACTGGATCATGAAGATCATCAGGAAGACAGTGGCCTTTGGCCTGAGGGAGAAAAGAAGACATTGGAGAGTTGGGTCAGGAGAGTGGCAACATTTGGGGTCTCCTGAGAATGGAGAGATACTGACTGTAAGCAACTTGAGGACAAGTTCTAATTTATTTTATTATTTTTTTAAATGTTTTAATTTTTTTTAACATATCATATATTTTTAGCCCCAGGGGTACAGGTCTGTGAATCGCCAGGTTTACACTTCACAGCACTTACCAAGGTCTAATTTATTTTTGCCTTGCCCTGGAGCTAGCACAGAGGTGGGTATTCAAGTACACACGTGCTGGGAGGGCAGCAGGCTTTTTAATTGGTACAACTCAGTGCTGTGCCACCCAACATGGAACTAGGAAGGCATAGGATGTGCATGGTAGGAGAAGGGAATGATTAAGAGGAAAGAAGTGGTTCATGAAGAGAAGTCTGATGTTTGTAAGGAGATCAGTAAGGATGGAGAAAGAACAGATGTGTGGGGATCTCCTGAAGGTGAAGACATTATGCACAATGCTTTATTCTACTCTGGAATCAAGTGTTAGGAAACTCAGGGAACAGAGGGTCTTGTCTACCACCTACTGCAGTTAGTTCAGAGCAACAGAGTCTAAACTAAGACCTGAGGAAGCCGTGTTTCAACTCTTCAGACATATGAAGATTTCCTTGAAAAAGTTGCAAGAGGGAAGAAAACTGTGATTATAAAACTTTTTTAGCAGCTTGCTAATGAATCACTCACTACCTCTAATAATGACTAGCGCTCACTTGGTGTTCTTAATGCACTGGGCAGTGGGCTTAATGGCTCCCATGGGCTTTCTCACTTCATCTTCCAGCACATTAACTACACAGACATACAGATGAGGAAAGGGAGACCAAAGAGGGTAGGTAACTGGCCCAAAGTCCCAGAGCTTGCAGGGACTCCTTAGCTTTGACTTCTTTGCACTTAGCCCCCAAACTAAGTAGTTACTCCCTCTCTTAACTTTTATTCCCATGCTTATGAACACATCTCCAACATCCTGCATTATAATGAGCTGCTTCTCTAACAAGAATGGGATCCCTGTGGCGAGGGGAGTTGGCCACCTTTTCATCATCAGAAGTTGACACTTAGTAGGTGAGTATAAAAACAAATTAATTCTGAATGAATGGATGAGTGACTGAGTGAATGAATGAATGAATGAATGCGGGAAATATCCTCTAAATCTCAATGCAGACACTTCAGCGTAGAAAGACTGATGAGATGTGGCTACAGATAGAGCAGGGCACTTGTTCTTTTCTCCTCAGCAGGGCTGTTAGATACTGTTAGGCTCGTAGGTCCCATCCTTTTTTACTTTGTCAATGGGGTTCCATGAAAACTTGAGTATGCATCGCCTCTAATGTCACTGTCCTTGTTTTCCTACAGAGAGTATTAAAAGTCTCAATACGGATCACAGACCGTAGGTCCTCTTTTTATTTTTCTTTCATCTATCTTTAGTTGTGCACATTGGAAGCTCTCCTTCCTTATCTTTCTTCATGGGTTTGTCTAATTGTTTTCCTTTCACTTCTGTGCTTTGAGAACATCCCTGGATCCCGGATCCTTGACAGATGATCTGTATAGGATGATTGGAAATCTGTTCCTGTTCTTGTCATTAAATTGATCCACCATGCGGGAACATTTGCTTCCATTCTTTCTTTGTGTGTGTGCACGTGCGCATGTGTATTTCAGAGAGTTTTATGGTAGACATCTGCCTGACCTTGCCCTCTTTGGTGCTGAATCCTTAGATAAGAGAAAGAATGGGTTCCTCAGCAGTGCGGAGCTGGGGTAAGCATCTTTGTGGGAGCTGGCAGGACCAATTAGCAGAACTAACATGGGAGCCTTCCAGCAAGAAATAAGAAAACATAACTAAGTTCACTCTAGGCTACTGCATTTGGATGGAGTCACAGATTCTCAAATTATTTATAAAACAGCACAAGCCTCCTAAAATTGTGGACTTTTGAAAGCTGGAAATCTCCTGGACATTTTCATAGTTATAGAGACCAAAGCTCAGAGGGTTCAAGAGGTTCTGCCTGATCCCACCTGTTGAGTTGGGGTCAGCCTGGGAACTGTGGTCTTTTCTCTTCTTGCTTAGGGTCTGTCTTTTCCACCACACTGTGACATTTGGTAAGGTGTTCCCCTTAACAAATAAGACAGTTTCTTCCCTTTGAGTCTGGTTTCAGCCCTCTTAGCTAGTGCTTAGAAAATTCTTGCAACCTGAAATTCTCCCACGGCATCCAGGACTTTCTGTTTTGCTCTGCTGTTATGTGTGGGCAAATCTCTGTTTGGCCACCAGGAGAAATAAGTTCCCTCACAGTACCTTGCAAGTGGGGTCCATCTCCATATCCCTCATGGTCTGAGGCAGAACCTAATGCCCTTAGTCCTGAAAAGGTGCTAATTTCGGTTTAAAAGCACATATTCACTTAGCATGAACATAGACAGAATGGGGGGGGGTCACCATATTCCTCCATTCTTCTGGAATTTTTTGCATGGTAAAAGCTTCTTTTGAAAGCCTAGAGAAGCTTCCCAGCATGACAAATTCCCATTTGCCCCACAGAAACACTTATGTTCTTGCTTGACTTTTACTCATCTGAGCCAGTACCAAAAAATCCTAAAAAGGTCATGTACTATTTTGGGGGTCTGGCACACAACTAGTCACTCTGTCACCCCATTTAAATTTCACAATAAATCTATGACTTAGGTATTTCTATCTTCATTTTGCAGATGAGTTGTCTGAGGCTTGGAGAGATTTAAGTAACCCACCATTCATAACTGATCTCATCTTAACTTCACAACAAGGGGGTTAGGACCGATTATCCCCATTTCTAAGAGGCTACGACCAGAGTTTTTGAGAAGCTAAGTGCTTTGTCCCAGACCCACAACTAGAAGTTAAGGGAGCCAGATTTGAGCATAACTCCTTTTAATCCTAGAGCTACAAATGTGCTCAACACATAGCAGGTGCTCATTAAACATCAATTAAAGAGATGAATTATTCCAAAGCTCACCCTCTCTCCACTACCCTCAACTATTGCAAAGTTGTTAACCTCTTCCTTTGGCACATGGTTTTGAAACCAAGGCTGATTAAAAAGCATTCTGCCAAGTCCTCATTTCTGGGGCCAGCTCTGAGCCGCCCAGTTCCTCCGTTACCTCTCTGGAACCCTTTGCTCCCAGCGATATCTTTCGGAAGCAGCCTAGGAAATGACAATTTCCCAGTCTACCGTCTTTCTTCACTATCTCGTGTGAAGCTTCAGAATGACATTTCCTTCCTCTTAATTTCTCCAAAAGGCAAACAACACATTATTCAGGAGTTCTGCGTCAAATCTGAACACCTGATACGTCTGATATGCAAACTGTTCACTTTTTCTGTTTGTGCAGCAATGAGACCTTATCGCTCTCGCTGCTCTTCCTTGTGATTATGAAATGCATCCCCTATCACTCTTCACCTGTGTCCTTGGCAACTCCCTGAGGTTCACGTGGCTTCTCAAAGGCTATTTGTCTTGTTCGAGTTCTTCTGGGTGCAAAATAAATCACGGATTTAGAGAAATCATCGCTGTGCCATCCATGCTTGAGCACTGGCATGGCTAACAGACAGATATTTAAGCCAGGGATGTGGTTAGGGAAAACCTTACGGTTGGAATCATTTTTATCTAGGAATTTTCTGTCCAAAAGCACCCAAAAAGGATGTCTTTGCATAAGGCATCATATGAAGAAATGTACCGATCAATCATTTTTCCATGGCTACTTTGCAGTCCAAACTGATGAAGGAAAACAGAATAGGATCTGATAGGAGTGCAACACAGTTTTCATTTAGGGAAAAAAAAAAGTTCTAATAAAAGGCTGTTCTGGGGTTTCATTCTAGCTTGGCATGATCATTTTAAGCACTAAAAATAAAGAGATTATGCATAGCTAGAGTTCTGGGGGAAAAAATCTGCTTCTCTCTTTATCCTTCTCTCTCTACTTTTTGTTTTTCTTTTTTTAATTTTCAGGATACCCCAAAAGAAGGTTTTAGGAGAATAACAAATTATGGATTTTAAGCATCACAATATTTTTTCTAGGTATACACATATGTACACACACTGTTCCACGTTTCTCCACCATGGCTAAAACAGAAATGCGGTATGTTTCACAGAACTGATGCTATTTTTAGGCTAAATAGTAGGAAGTCTGCAGCATTAATAAGTGGACAAGAAGCACAGAACCATAGTACATGGTAATATGCCAATGCAAAAGCTAGCTTGGCCTTTAGCCAATGAACTGTGATTAGATGTTGCAGCTATGAAAGTAAAAACATGGCTTACAAAGGAATGATTAATAAGCTGACAAACTTTCAGGCATTTATTTCCTATTCTTTAGTTCCAGCTACATTAATACTAGCATATTTTCAACTTTATTAGTAAAGTCTTGCAGCCTGGTATTCTTTGGTGTATACATGTAGGTCTTCTTCTTCTTTTTTTTTTTTTTTAAGATTTTATTTATTTATTTATTTGACAGAGATCGCAAGTAGGCAGAGAGGCAGGCAGAGAGAGAGGGGGAAGGGGGGAAGCAGGCTCCCCGCTGAGCAGAGAGCCCGATGTGGGGCTCGATCCCAGGATCCTGAGATCATGACCTGAGCCGAAGGCAGAGGCTTAAACCACTGAGCCACCCAGGCGCCCCATACATGTAGGTCTTCTTAAATCAGCTGCAAGTTGCCTAGACATGTGAATATTTTATAAACATTGCTTTTCTTTTTCCCCTGTCACCTTATACCCCAGGTCTGCTTGTTGGACCCCAGGTCCATAATACCTTGCACTGAACAATAACTGTTATGTTTCCCCAAATACAATGCTGGAGGAAATATTCTCTGACAGACGGACCGCATCTGGGTCATCCATGGGCCAATTAGTGTGACTTTCTGGCTGATGTTTGTTGTTGGAGAGTTCTGCCCCTCCTGGTGGGAAACAGCTCCTCCATGTGTGAGTTTGACAGTCCTTGGATGTCAACCACTTCCTAGAGGGGGAACCAGTCAGTAAACTCCAATCCCATCTCTAGGATAAACTTTTGATCATAGTCATCTAGGAAGATGTAATAAAAAGTGAGAAATGATGAGATGAAATTAGGGTGACTAGCTTGTTTAGTGTGCCTGGGACTGGTCCAGATTTGAAAACTGGAAATCCCACTTTCCAGGAAAGCTCTCAGTCCCATTCAAATGGGACATTTGGTTACTTAGATCAAATGTTTACCAACTTGACCCTGTGAGAAGCCAGGAAGGGACTTGGGCCTTAGAGTCAGACACAAGTTCAAATCCTTTTTGCGGCCTCGCAACTGTGTTACCCTAGTGAGGCTTCCGTGTTCCCAAGCCTCAGCATTCCCAAAATGGGGTAACAATGCCTAGTCTTAGATTATTACAAGGTTTGCATAAGATAAGGTATTTGAGCTCTGGAGCACAGTGACCTCTCTCCTGACCATCCACATGTCATTTCTGAGTTATAAAACCATTCATGTCTATGAAGAGGCAAATGGGATCAGCTAACCCTCAAATCTGAGGAAAGAAGGCAAAATCATGTGTGTGAAAGTATCTGCTCACTCAAGAAACAGTAAACTTTGGAACCCAGGTCAGTGGGCTCCAAAGTAGTTTGAAATGGACTCTCAAGAGTTAGTACTAAGAAAATGACAGCAAAGGACAGAGCCAAATCATATCCTCTATGGCGTTCTCCTCCTTTTGACTCTGAACTTGGTTTTATTCTTATCCATAAAGCTGAAACTTCTCCCAGGAGAGCAAGACTCTCACAGAGAAGGCCGGCCCCCTTCACCATCTCCCTGACACCACTGTCTGAGGGACGTCACCCTGGCTGGACAGATGGGTGCTTATATAAAAGATCTTGACCTCCAATAAAATTCTATTTTGGGGTTACATAAAAACAACAATTACTGGGAAGTCAAAATTTTTAATTAAATGTATTCAAAGGGAGTACAGATTAATGCCTCTAAGCAAGAGAGTATTTAATGCTTACAGGCCAGCTCATGCCTGCTAAAGCAAAAATCTCACTGCCAGCAAAGCTTTTAAGTATTGATATTTCCTGCATTAATAATACTCTAAACCACATTCATAACAATATAATTAGCAACACAATTCATATCACACAGCACACGAGGACTCTGCATTATTAATTACGCCAACAGAAGCTTTGTACTGAGCACCAATGCTCTAATTTTAGCTTTCAAGGTAAATGATCTAAACTTGGGGGTTGAGGAGCCTTGTAGAGAGTGATGCCCCAGCACGGTCCATGTCTCTCTGGTGACCCCTAAATAATGATGAACGCGCTGTCCACAATGCCTTTGGGGATGACATCCGTTTTAAAGTCTAAGCTTGAGTGAATTTGGCTGCACTCCCAAATTTTCTATGTGGCAAAATAAGATTAATGTCCTAGCCATGCTTATTCTACTTTAGGCTCTATCTTAAAACCCACTGGACATGATGACACTTTTATGCGGATGAGACAAAGTATCTCAGTTAGGGTTTTAGAAACCGAGTCTCACCCCACTGGGGGGTTGCCCCACAACTTTTGTTTCCCCTCCTTGAACACTCCAGCCTGGCTTTGCAGGAATTCTCACCTGTAGTCCTGGAAAGCACTGGGGTCAGGGAAGTTTTATCATCAATGGTTTTGCTAAAGGCCTATGCTAATCCTAACTAAGGAAATGAAATGTGGAAACACATAGTTGTGCTAACTTATATTCTTCAAGTAGCTTAAAAGGGAATCCTTTTTCATGTATCTTCTTCAATGCAATGAATTACCATATGAAAAAATAACTTTGCCAATTTGATAGATGACAAATGTTATCAAATTGGTGTTTCCATTTTCCAATGTGAATTTTGAAGAGCAGAGCTCAGTGGAGATCCCAACAAGAAGGAGGGTAATAGACCCAGACTGCCTGAGGACAGCCTCAGATGAAGCTTCTGGATGAGTCCCCCTTATTACCCACCTATTCTCACACTGCCTCTCCCAGAAAGACCATCCTCAGCCTCAAGTTTACTTGAGGACCCTCAGCTCAGGAAAGCCATTGCATGTGCTTCTCCACCAGAATCTAGCATCTCATTGTTTTCTTATTCTTTACATTAAATCTAAATAAATACTGTAAGAAAGAAAGTGTTTTCAAGGATCTACTAGACATTAGGATAGCTTCTGGAGAAAGCCAAATAAATAGCCCCTGTTCTTTAATCCAGGGGAGCTTACAACCTAATGAGGAAGATGGGCAAATAAAGACTAAATTATAATACGGTATGGAAAACAAAAACATAAATAAGATCCAGGTAGAAGTCATAAAGGGCTTATTCTGTCTCACCCAACCTGAGTTACAAAGAATTAGTGTGTTCAGAAGATGGCAATGGTCCTCACTAAGACGTTGTGATCCAGGCCACAGTAAAGAGGATCACCTTGGCTGAGGTCTTACCAACTAGGTGAAACCCCAGTGAGTCCTGGCCAACAGTGCTTTGGTCCCTCCTATCCCTCAGGACTGGCTTGGCAGGGATCCCTTGGCTCAGAGAAGAGAAATGTTCTCTTTTCTGGGTGAGGGTCAGAAAGAAGTCCCCAAAGAGGGAGATCCACTGAAAGAGGTTTCGAGTGTGAAAAGGAATTTGCCAGGCAGAAAGGAGGGACAATCATGTACAGATGTACAGAAGGACATAGGGCTGTAGTATCTTTGGGGGTGTATGGCATTGTTGGGGGAAAGATCAGAAGGAAATGAAGACTTTCAAGACTGGGCGATATACAGTATTATAGGGGGAAAACAAGGACTATGGAAATACCAAGGAGGGACACTCAACTCCACAGCTGGATGGAGAGACAATGTCAACAAACACTTCCTGGGAGAAAACACTATCAGAGCTGGGACCATAAGTTTAGATGCTGATTCTAGTAAAAGTGGAATAATAACAGTTTCTGTACTTAGTCGATGGTTCCAGCAAGGAAGTGCAGAGCTGGCATACTGAGTCATCAGAGGTCCTACTGTATTATACTTCTCATATCTGAGCCTTGAGAAAGATCCTTGGAACACAATCTTGGGAATAGGCATTGAAGCACCATTGCAAAGGCAGATGGAGCAAAAACAACATGGAAACCCAATCCCTGAAGACTAAGGTTACAAAGCAGGGATCATGTCTGCTTTGTTTTCTGCCTCTGTAACAGAACCTGTCACACAGAATATGGACACTCAAAACATAGTTGTTGCATGAATGAATGACAGAATAGAAGGAGAAATATATTATCAATATTTCCTGCAATATATTTTGTAGATATTAAAAAGTGTTAGGTGAAGCAATTTTTAAAAATCCCAGGGTGAAGAAATTTGGGGAAATAAACTGAGTGAATTAAAATTAAGCAAGTTTTTCTTCACTGCAGGACTTGGCAGAGCCTTCAGCTGAGTTCCCAAGAGAAGGATACAGGATTTCTGAAACTTAATACTTACTGGTTTGGACAATTTTTTTGTAAATAAAAATTGCCATTTTTGTAGATAAATAATAGTCAGATAGTGGTAATTTTATATGATTCAACCTAACACTTTGCTACCGAGCTATTTGATCAGGGATTTCTGTTTTGGAGAACAGTTCATAAAATGGGAATATAATATTTTATCAAACCGGAACATAATGCCCTTTGAGGGAGAAAGGCACGTCATATTTTCCTTGTATACCACTCCCACTTCCAGACTAATAGTTGTTTAATAAAAAATT
This sequence comes from Mustela erminea, assembly GCF_009829155.1. Lineage (NCBI taxonomy): Eukaryota > Metazoa > Chordata > Mammalia > Carnivora > Mustelidae > Mustela > Mustela erminea. Next base: position 109,674,674 of record NC_045615.1, read on the forward strand.
TTTAGGGGCGCCTGGGCAGCTCAGTGGGTTAAAGCCTCTGCCTTCCACTGTCATGATTCCAGTGTCCTGGGATCGAGCCCCATGTGGGGCTCTCTGCTCAGCAGGGAGCCTGCTTCCCTTCCTCTCTCTCTGTCTGCCTACTTGTGATCTCTGTCAAATCAATAAATAAAATCTTTAAAAGACATTTTTTTAAAAAGATTAGGCAAAATATGGTGGACTTTTAAAAAAATTTACAATCTGAATATATTTGATGTAGAAGATACATTGAACTACAAGAGCCCAATATATTTATTCAAGTGTATAACATACAGTGTTATATAAGTTTCAGATGTACAATATAATGAATGATTCAACAATTCTATACATTAGTTAGTGCTCATCACATGATAAGTAAACTCTTAATCCTCTTCACTTATTTCACCCATTCCCCCTACCCACTTCTCTAACAACCACCACTTTGTTTTCTATATTTAAGACTTGGGGTTTTTTCCATCTCTTTTCTTTCTTTCTTTCTTTTTTTAATTAACACATAATGTATTTTTTGCTTCAGGGGTACAGGTCCGTGAATCATCAGTCTTACACAATTCACAGCACTTGTGGTGGACTTTCCTACAGGACAAGAAGACCTACCTACGGATACCTGAAATATTTCTAGGCCATCCCTAATATACATAAGGATATACTATGCAAAACAGAGAAGTAGGTCTGCCGTAGGCTCTCAGTCAATGGACCAGTCTCAAGTATTTGCAATGAGGGCCACTGCCATTTTATCAGCACACCTCACCCCATTCTGGAGTCCAGAACCAAATAACACACTTACATATGTGATAAAATGAAAAATATTTATGACAACTTAGATGTTGGACGTAGTGCCAGTCTCAGCTCTCCCCAGAATGACACATGGCTTTCATTTGTGACAGATTAAAAGAAGGCAAGGATTTCCCTAGCCATAGTGATTGCAACAAACTCTTCCATGCATTTTGGGTGTGGGGTGCCTGGTTAGTAGGCCACTACAACTGAGCAAGGGGAGGACAGAAGTGACTTCTGTTCCCAAAACAGAAAATCATTTTGATGACCAAAGGAGAGCCAAAGACTTTGACAGGGAGGAAAGATCCTCCTCATAATGTGTTGGGATATATAAGACATGGGTGGGATTTAGGGTCAGGCAGACTGAGTGAGGACCCTGGCCACCTCTTTCCATTACTGTTATGGCTTGTCTTCTCATGTTGCTTTAATAGAAACCTTGGCACCATTACTAATGTCTGGGTTCTTGAACATGGCAGAGACCACACAATCTCTCCCTCTATTCTTTCTATTCTATTCTATTCTATTCTATTCTATTCTATTCTATTCTATTCTATTCTGTTTGATTTAATTTGATTCTTCATTCATTCATTCATGCATGCATGCAACAACTATGTTTTGAGTGTCCACATTCTGTGTGACAGGTTCTATTCCAGATGCAGAAAAAAAAGCAGACGTGATCCCTGGTTTCAAGCCTGGGTGTTATACAGTATTATGGGGGAAGAACAAGGGCTATGGAAAATACCAAGAAGGGACACTCAATCCCACAGTTGGGTGGAAGAGTAGTGTCAACAAACACTTCCTGGGAGAAACATTATTAGAGCTGGAACCACAAGTTTAGAATTGATTCTAGTAAAAGTGAAATAGTAAGAGTTTAGTCTATGGTCCTGGCTAGGAAGTGCAGAGCTGAGAACTGAACTTGGCAAACTGAGTCATCAGAGGTCCTACTGCATTATACTGCTCATCTCTGAGCCTTGAGAAAGATCCTTGGAACATGAGCTTGGGAACAGTCAGTGAAGCACCATTTGCAAATGCAGATGGAGTGAATCAGCGTGGAAATCCAATCCCAGGCCACAAAGTGTTGCATATTAGCCACTCAGCCTGGCTGGTTCTGTCCCCAACTACTACCTCTTCCTCCTGTACAGGACATAAGACATGTGACAAATATGGAAGATACTCATGTATTTTGTTTGTGTAGGAGCAGAAATAACAAGAACCACCCTTTCTTCCCAGCTAGATGAAACCACCATGATAGAAGTATATGAGGACACATATCTTTCATGCTTCAGGGTGGAAGGCTGATAGCTGCAGCTTCTCAAATTTTGTGTGGCTCACCCCAGCCATGCCACCTTCCTAGGCCATCAATGGGCTGTGGGCTGAAGCCTGCTAGCTGCTAGGTCAAATGTGCAGGGCCCTCGGCCACTGTCTAGAGAAGTTTGTGCCTCTTCAGTTTGCTTTTGCCTCAGGTGACACAAAAAACCTGATACCTGGGTTAGGAGAAGAAGCCAGAGGTGTGATGAACAGGCACTGTGTTAACTCAAATTGGCCTGTGTTGAGGACATTGGTTCCCACTTAACAGGAAGTCATCCTGCGGTGGAGAGAACCCTGGTTCTGCAATCCTCGGGAATCACGAGACTTGGATGGCTCAGGTGAGGTAGAATGGCTAGAGAAAGAGGTGGCAAGACTGCAGCAAATCTTCAGAAGGTCTGAGGCAGGGAGGAAGGCCTAGAAAGATGAGCACGGGTTAGAAGCCACACATGTCAGGTGACTAATCTTCTCTCCCTTTTATGGACTGTGCAACCTGAGGTCAGTTATTCAGTCTCTCTGTGCTCAAAGTAAAGCACTGTTCTCAGAGCTGCTCTGAAAATTAAGCTATATGATGTACATAAAGCACCATGCCCTGTACTATACTGGTACACAGCAGGTGCTCTGTCATCAATCATGATATGACTCACTTGAGTTTATCCCCCCCGAAATTATATTTATATATTGTCTTTTCAGGTGTGTGTGTTTATTTTTTAAGTTGATATTTGTTTCACCGTCATATGCATGTGTGTGGCTCTCTGTCTGTGTTTTGTTTTGGTAAGAGGGACTTTCTTTCCCTTCAGAATCTTCCTTACTCCTGTGGAGTGATTGTTTTAAGAACTCAGGTGCTTAGAAACATCAACTCTTTTCTGCCCTGAGTAACAAGCAGGAAAACTATGGGAGAATTTAACAGGCAAATTTGGTGCAGTTTTCACTAAGTAACAGTGAGTTTCCCTTGACCCTCCTTCTAGAAGGAAATATGCAGACTTCCTTGGTTTCTTCCTTCTGCATGAAGATGTAGGCATTGAGATCTTGCTACCCAGAAAAGGATAATTCAGGACAAAACAATGTATACGTGAAGCATATTCCAAGCAAAAACACTTTTAAAATCCACAACAGCCTGGTAAGTCTCTCATTCTTCCCTTCTTCACTGAGAAGACCTTAGTTTCTGAATGAGAGCACAGTAAGGTGCTGGGAACTTGGCATGTGTCTTAGGTCAACACTTGCCTCTCTCCTATGGTTTTATGTGGGCACGGATCATAACAGTTTACAAAGAGCTTTATGAAGGATGGCTTATTGTTCCTAATGTCCTCCTAAAAATCCTGAGAGAAGGGTCAACGAGGGTCTCCCTTCATCCTTTTACAGGCCCTTGAAGCAATGCAGACATTATGTGCAATACCCCTAGCCCCTTAGCTGGTCAGTGCTGGAGTGGGGCTAGCATCTGAGTTTTCTGCTCTCTGTCCCTGGCTGCTACTGGTTTCTGAAAGCACCTCCATTCCACTTGGTTGCCTAGAGTATAGGACAAGGCAGTCACTTATTACTTACAGAAGTCACCTCCAAGGGCAAGAACGGGAGCTAAACTGTCAAGGGTGGGAGCTTATTTAATTTATATCATGTTACTTTGTATCTTTAAACATCAGGGCCTGTGACAAGAGACTTGGGCACAGGTGACCTGGCACCTTAGTGACCAAAGAGCTGGGTTGTGAAAGTGGATCTGAGAGTGACTACTCACAGAGGTGATGCTATGTTTCCCATCCTGCCTTTGTGCATTATACTCAAAACTCACACTTGTTTGGCTTGTGTCCTGGGACTCCTTCCCTCCCCTCTTAATGCAGCAAAAGAAGAAAGTGTAATCACTTTCTGATGGGCCTGAACCAAACTGCTAACAACAAACCCTGTTTTGCTTTCTCCCCGCATCAAGGAGGCTTTAAGAATAAAGACTGACTTTGTGAGCTGGGCTGCAGAGCATTGCGTATAACCTGTGAAATGAAAAATCCCTGCTCTGTGCCCAGAGCCTTCCAATCCCACTGCACAGCCTGTTTTCCTTTTATATCTGCTGGAAGGAAACCAGAAAAATTCAACGAGAAAAAAAGTATCACAATAGTAAAGATTCAGAAGGAGACGAGAAGTGCTCTCCTGAGGCTTCATTCAACACATCCTTTCTCCTCCCACCATCTTGATCGGGTTCATCAGTTCTGATATTTGTTTCACCCATTTGTTGAGCATCTTCTACGTCCACATACAGCGTCAAAAGAGGAGTTTTAGAGTCAGTTAGCTCCCACTGGCTGTGTGACTTTGAACAAAAACCTCCCCAGATCCTTAGTTTCTTCATCTGTTACATACTACTTCTCGCTACTGAGTCAATTAAACGCTCATTCATTCTTTCATTTGCCAAATATTTACTGAACACATACTATATGCCAGGCACCTACTATGTGCCAGGCATTATTATTAAGCACTCTGCATGTATGTTTTATGTAATCATCATGACAACTCTGAGGTAGTCCCTTTTGTTCTCCTCATGTTACAGATGGGGAAACTGAGGCAAAGACAGGTGGACTTACCCACCTGGGGTCACACATCCTGTAAGTGGCTGAGTTGGTAAGAGAATTAGTCTCAGGCCTGAGCCTGCTTTCCTGAATAAAGCACAAAACTCAGTCCCTGATCTGAAGACATTCCCCGCCCAGTAGGGGAGACAGACATGGAAATGATTAAGGGACTAGTAGGCAAAGTTTCACAACAGACATGGCAGAGGGAGGGACCTTAAGCTGTCTTAGGGTTGGGGGGGGGCAAGGAAAGCTTTATAGATTAAGGGATTGTGAGTTAAACCTTGAGGGACACATGGATATTTTCTGGATGAAGGAAGAGAGGGGAGGAGAAGGAAGGCATTCCAAGCAGAGGGTGATGGGTATACAAGATCAGGCATGTTGGGAAATTGCTAGGGGTACAGAAGGGTTGTAATACAGGATACTTAGAAGGAAAAGAAGAGAAACAAAGCTGGAAAGATAAGCAGGGTCTTTAATTCTCTCTGGTCACATACACAGACCGCAGCAGTCTCTGCCCTCCTCCACTAGGGTAACCATGGTGATGATAGTGGCGATGCTGATAATAGATTAGATTTGCACAACACCTAGCAGTTTATAAAACACAATCACCTACATTATAGTGTATCATTTGATCCTGTGAAGAAGGCAAGACAAGGAGTATTTTTATCCCCATATTACACAAAAATAGTTTAACTTCCAATAGCTTACATGAATTTGTGCCAAATTTACTCCACTACTCCAAAAGCCATGGTCAAATAAAGGATTTTTGTTTTTGTTTTTGATTCATTTGGAGTCCAGGAGTTCACTGCTATCTCTCTTAACCAGTTAGGAAACAAACAAACAAAACAACTCATCAGATTCATTAAAGGCTCACCATTTTTGTGGTAGAGTTCGTGCTCACCAAATATCCATGTGCTCCCCTGTATCCCCCAGCCTTGCCTGTAGTCTAGTTGAAGTCAGATGACTACTGGTGACCAATGGACTGGGAGGGGAAGTGAGGTGTCACAACAGGCTAAAGTAGCTCATTGCTTTTTCCTAATTGCTTTTCCCCTGACACAGCAACTTTGAGCAGCATGTCTTAAGGTAGAAGAGGGTAGCCAACTCAAGCTGGACTTTCAGAGTAAGAAACAAATAGAGACTATGGACTCTGAATAACAATCTGAAGGTTTTGAAGGGGCGGGGGGTGGGAGGTCGGGGTACCAGGTGGTGGGTATTGTAGAGGGCATGTATTGCATGGAGCACTGGGTGTGGTGCATAAACAATGAATTCTGTTACACTGAAAAGAAATTTAAAATAATTTTAAAAAATAAAAAGTAAAAAAAAAAAAAAGAAACAAATCTTTATTGGATTAAGCTAACTGCAATTTGGGGGTCTTATCTTTACTACAGCATCTCCCTATCCTATCCTGACTACTATGGTTTTCAAAATGTTGGCATTTATGCCTTACCTTCTCTCAGTCTTTATCTCAAGTTGACAAATGCCTTCTAGAGGATAGTGAGAAATAGAAATATTCCAGGAAATGCTGTAGAAAACATGGTACTGCTAATCTTGTACTCCTGAAGAACAGCTGAGATCACTTCTATTTCTTGCTCAAAAGTCCTCAAAGATACTTCACTGTTTCAGCAGATAACTTCTGAATTACTGAGCTTGGCACATAAGACATTTAGTGAATCTACCAATTTTTGTTTGTTTGTTTGCTTGTTTGTTTTTAGCAGGAGAGAGAGTGCTTGTGAGCAGTGGGGAGAGGTAGAAGGAGAGGGAGAGAGAGAATCCCAAGCAGATTTCACACTCAGCACAGAGCCTGATATAAGGTTTAATCTTACAACCCCGAGACTGTGACCTGAGCTGAAATCAAGAGTCCATGCTGAGCCACCCCAGTGCCCCAATCTACCATTTTATATTTTATTTTCTACCAGCATTTCCTCCCTAGTGTACATTTTTTTCCTTTGCTTCATTGGACTGCTTATGTTCCCTGCCTATGTCCTTCAAGAATTATTTACAGATAGTCTCCTCTTCTACTGATTATAAATTCCATGACAGCAAAGCTGTAACAATCATTTGGAAAAAGAAACTACTCCCAGGAAAAGCCTGGCACACATCAAAAAAAATGCACATGAATAAAAAAAAATGGAATGAATTCCATTGAAAAAAGGAACTAATAGACAATAAAAAGAAATAAAAGGCATCCAAATTGGCAAAGAAGAAGCCAAACTTTCACTCTTCACAGGTGACAGGATACTCTATGTACCAAACCCAAAAGACTCCACCAAAAAAATCACTAGAACTGATAGAGGAATTCAGCAAAGTCACAGGATATAAAATCAATGCACAGAAGTCAATTCTATTTCTATACACTAACAATGAAGCAAAAGGAAGAGAAATCAAGGAATCAATTCCATTTATAATTGCACCAAAAGCCACGAGATACCTAGGAATAAACCTTTCCAAAGAGGTAAAGGATCTCTACTCTGAAAACTATAGAAGACTTATGAAAGAAACTGAGAAAGACACAAAGAAATGGAAAAACATTCCATGCTCATGGATTGAAGGACAATTTTGTTAAAATGTCTATACTACCCAAAGCAATCTACACATTCAGTGCAATCTCTATAAAAAATGCTGCTAACATTCCTCACAGAACTGGAACAAACAATCCTAAAATGTGTATGGAACAAGAAAAGACCCTGAATAGCCAAAGTAATGTTGAAAAAGAAAACCAAAGCTGGAGACATCACAATTCCAGACTTCAAGCTGTATTACAAAGCTGTAATCATCAAGACAGTATGGTACTGGCACAAGAACAGACACATGGATCAGTGGAATAGAGAATACAGAAATGTACCCTCAACTCTATGGTCAACTAATCTTAGAACAGTAAGTAATGTCCAATGGAAAAAAGACGTCTCATAAACAAATGGTATTGGGAAAACTAGACAGCTACATGCAGGAGAATGCAACTGGATGACTTTCTATACATAATGATAAACTTGAAACAGATGAAAGATCTAAATATGAGATAGGAATCCATCAAAATCCTAGAGGGGAGCACAGGTCACATCTTTGACCTCAGCCACGGTAATTCTAGCTAAACACATCCAAAGGCAAGGAAAACAGAAGCAAAAATGAACTGATGGTAGGAGAAGAATAAATGAAACAAGATGGGATTGGGAGGGAGACAAACCATAAGTGACTCTTAATCTCACAAAAACAAACTGAGGGTTGCTGGGGGAGGGGGTTTGGGAGAAGGGGTGGGATTATGGACACTGGGGAGGGTATGTGCTTTGGTGAGTGCTGTGAAGTGTGTAAACCTGGTGATTCACAGACCTGTACCCCTGGGGATAAAAACATATGTTTATAAAAAATAAAAAATTAAAAAAAAAATGAACTGATGGGACTTCAACAGCATAAAAGCTTTTGCAAAGCATGAAACAGTCAACAAAACTAACAGAAAACCTATGGAATGGGAGAAGATATTTGCAAATGTTTTATCAGCTAAAGGGCTAGTATCTAAAACCTATGAAGAACTTATCAAACTCAACGCTCGAAAACCAAAAAGACCAGTCAAGAAATGAGCAGAAAATGTTAACAGACATTTCTCCAATGAAGAAATGCTCGTGAAAAAATGCTCAACATCACTCAGCATCAGGGAAATAGAAATCAAAACCACAATGAGATATCACTGCATACCAGTCAGAATGGCTAAAATGAACAACTCAGGAAACAACAGATATTGGCAAGGATGTGGAGAAAGGAGAACCCTTTTTTACACTGTTGGTGGGAATGCAAACAGGGGCAGCCACTCTGGAGAACAGTATGGTGGTTCCTCAAAAAGTTAAATAGAGAGCTACCTTATGACCCAGCAATTGTAGTACTAGGTATCTGTCCAAAGAATACAAACATAGTGAGTTGAAGGGGCATCTGGAACCAATATTTATAGTAACAATGTTCACAATAGCCAAAATATGGAAAAAGCCTAGATGTCCATTGACAGATGAATGGATAAAGAAGATGTGCAGATGTGTGTGTGTGTGCGCACACACACAGAGGAATATTACTCAGCCATCAAAAAGAATAAAACCTTGCCATTTGGAATGATATGGATGGAACTAGAGGGTATTATGCTAAGCAATATAGAGAAAGACAAATACCACATGAGTTCACTAATATGTGAAATTTAAGAAACAACACAGATGAACATAGGGGAAGGAAAGGAAAATTAAAATAAGATGAAAACAGAGAGGGGGGCAATAGAATAAGATGAAAAGAGAGAGGGGGACAAACCATAAAAGACTTTGAGCTACAGGAAATAAGGTTTCTGGAGAGAAGGTAGGTAGGGGATGGAGTAACTGGGTGATGGACATTAAGGAGGGCACTTGAAATGAGCACTGGGTGTTGTATGCAACTGAAGAATCACAAAATTCTACCTTTGAAAGACCCTGAATAGCCAAATATGATAACTAAATTGAATTTAAAGAAAAAAGGAACTATAAAAAAGAACCATTTAGCTTGGGACACTTACAGATACCCAAGGCTGTTTAGTGAATTTTAGTAATGACAACATTTAATGTCAGATGATTCTCTGACTAGGTTTTTCAATCTTGGACAACTTTTATATCTTTACCTCATATTAAGAAAATTTAAAAAATTGTACAGAGAAGTACCTTGTCTTTGCTCAACCAGAATTCTGTGCTTTACCTGAGAGGTTGGGTAAGTTACAGAACAAAAAATAGTGATGTCTACTGATTCTGTAACATAAGATTAAAATAATGACTATCTGTTGAACATTAAAAATTGTGCTCACTGCACAAGAGAACCTGAATATTTACATAATTAGGTGTGGGCTGAAGAGCTAGTGAAATCCAAATATTACCGTGGTTGGAGTTCCTAAATTTCTTCTTCCTTTTCTATGAGAGAGGGATGGATGACAGTCAAGTGTGTGTCACCTGCCCAGGGTGTCCCAAGTAAGGGCTGGGCAGTGGTCCAGAAAATCGGTCATATTTACAACCCCCTAGCACATCAGCCATCACTTCATCCTGCAGTTACACAAGAAAACTTAACAGAATCCAATGAAGGAAGAATACTACAAGAATGACCTTAAATCTCTCTTGAATCTCTCTTTATATAAAATATAAATGATGCTCCAAATTTGGTAATTTGGCTACCACACGTGGCACTACTCACAATGGACTGTGATACACTGGAGCTGGAAACTGTTATTCTAGGGAATGTGTGAGGTCCTTCTATTTAAAGCTTGTTTTTTTTTTTTTTTTTTTTTCTTCCTAAAGGAATGAAGATTCACCTAATTAGGTTTGCTATGGATGTTTCTTTTCCAAACTGCATTAGGCCTCAGTCTTTTCTACTTCCTGGAGTACTTTCTGGCCAGAACCGTAGCAGACTGCTGTTTCCCAAGTGCACTGATGTGCACCTAACAGCAAATCTGTAAATATCCCTCATCTGTGATGTTATCAGGAGAGGGCAGGAGAACACAAGGAAGATCAGTGTCCTAGAAGGCAATCTTATTTACTCATTCACTAAGCGAATGATGAAGAACACCCACCATGTGTCAGGCAGAGGTACACACCACTGAGCAAGACAGAGAGAGAAGGCATCTGCCCAGACAAAGCTCATAATCTCAAGGGGGTGGGGGGGGGGGTAGAAGAGATAGAAAAGTTAGGAAATAAACAAGACATTATGAATGTGGATAAATGCCATGAATCTGATAAACGGAGTTATGGCATAGGAAACAGGTAGTGAAGGGGATGGTAAGGTTGGTGAAGGTCTTTCTGAGATGACATTTGAAAAGGGCTCAGCCATGTCATGATCTGGGAGAAGAGTCTTCCAAATAGGATGGGGGACTGCAATAGACTGGGGAAGTGGGGAGGAGACAGAGGCCAGCTGATGATAATTCTTATAAACCATATAAACATATTTAGACCTTTCTATAAGTACAAAAGGAAGCAATTGGAGGGTTCTTTTTGGACATTATTATTACGGGGATAAATCTCTATTCTAGATTCTATTCATCCTATTCATTAGTCTACCCTTCTTACTGCACCTTGGGCAGTTTTTGAGGGAGATTTTTTTATTCCTCTTCTCTCTCAATTATTCCCTCTCGTTTTATTTCCCAATATTGACTTAGCACCCGGTCTATATTAGATATGGTGCTCAACTCTGGAGATACAGCAAACAGTGCATAAAAACTAATTTCCTACTTTCATGGGTCTTGTAATCTAGTATAGAGATAAACAATTAAAAAATATACACAATGCATTAGGAAATGTTAAGCTTTATGGAGGAAAATTGGAAGATCACAAGGGAAGGTAGTGCCATACATGTGTGTAGGTGCATGCTGGCTGTTTTTGACTGTAGATCATGAGAGACTTCTTTGATGAGGTAAATGGAGAAAAGATTGGAAAGGAAAAAACCCTATAAGCACCCAGGGGAAAAAACAGTCAAGGAAGTGGGGGCTGCACGTTCAAAAGCAAAGCAGGCACAGTTGAGGAAGAGTGGATGGCTGGAAGGATGGAGGAAGAAAGTGTCAGGGAAGGCTTGCTGGGGCAGCCTGGAGTCCAGACCATGTAGGTCTTCATGGGCTCAGGTAAGGACTTGGACTCTGAGATGGGAAAACATTGAACAATTTTGAGCAGAGGTACTGCAGCAGTATTTAATTTAAGCTTAAAATGGTAAAATCTGGCTGCTAGGTAGAAAAGAGTTCGAGTGGAACTAGGGAGGATAGCTGGATTGGTTTGGCCATGGAGATGTGTTGAGTCATCCAACTCAACACATAGTTTGAAGACGAACTAACAGGATTCCTTACTAGGATGACTGGCGGCTGGGAAATAAAGGGGAATTGAGGAAATGCCCCCAGTATTGGATAAGGATATACAGAAAAGGCAAGTTAGGTAAAGGGTGGGGGAATCAGGTTGATTAGGAACGAGGGGAATTTGACACATCTGTTAGGCTTCCAAGGGAAGATGCTGGGTCACCCGTCGGATTTACGGAGCTGGGCTTTAAAAGAGAAGTGAGGAAGAAAATATAAATTAAGGAATTGTCAGCTTAGAAAGTGCGTTGAAAAGCATGGGGCTGGATAAGGTCTCCTAGGAATGGGGGTAGGAGAGCCAAGGGGAAATCTATGCATTGAGTCTTGGGGCAAGGGATTGAGACAAGGTAGCCAGTGTGGAAGGAAGAAAACCAAGAGAATATAAATCAAGAGAAAAAAGGTTTGGAGAAGCAATGTGAACTATATCAAGGGAAAGAATAACTGGATTTTTTTTTTAATTCAGTTATTTATTTATTATTTTTTTTTAACATATGTTTTTATCCCCAGGGGTACAGGTCTGTGAATCACCAGGTTTACACACTTCACAGCACTCACCAAAGCACATACCCTCCCCAATGTCCATAATCCCACCCCCTTCTCCCAAACCCCCTCCCCCCAGCAACCCTCAGTTTGTTTTGTGAGATTAAGAGTCACTTATGGTTTGTCTCCCTCCCAATCCCATCTTGTTTCATTGATTCTTCTCCTACCCACTTAAAAAATTCCTTCCTTCCTTCCTTCCTTCCTTCCTTCCTTCCTTCCTTCCTCCCTCCCTCCTCCCCCCTCCCTTTTTTCCAAGCTTCCCTTCCCCTCCCCTCTCTCCTTCTTTTCATCCCTCCCTCTCTTCTTTCTTCCTCCCTCCTTTCCTTCCTTCTTCCCTCCCCTTCCTTCTTCCTTCTTTCTCTCCTCCCTCCCTCCCACCCTTTCTCTCTCTCTCCTCCCATTAGTCTGAGATCCCATAGGCTAGATATTCTCTTGTCCTCATCATAAAACCGTGGACTACAGTTTTCCTCCTGATCCCCCCCCCCCCCCGCCCAGTGTGTGCAAAGACATCGCAGATAAAGATATCTAAGTACAAAAGAGATAAAATCATATCTAAGTACAAAATGCATCCCTTGCACTCTGTTATATTAAAAGTGCTGCTGGTATTTTCCTTCCAACTTTTACCCGTGGAGAATTGAAAAGGCACTCCAAGTGAAGGTTCAGAATCATCAAAATGTGTACACGATCAGCATAAATGTCTCATTCTAGATGAATCCACTTCAATTATATATTTAATTCAGCTGAGAGGTCCCCAAAGAAGGGTTATTCTGTATTCACCAGCAAAAGTATTTCTGATACCCTCATGGGGACAATGATTTGCCAAAAATTCATGCAACCTTTTTTATATTAATGCAGAAAAAACTTGAAGGTTATTAAGTCCATGCTTCTGACAGCCCCTGCAGTTACAAATAAAGCAGCTAATGAGAAGAAAAACTACCCCTACCACCGTATTCCCAAATCCCCAGCCATCTTTACGCAAGAATGCTGTGACAAATGATACTTTTCACCTTTCTACCATGCCCCTTCTCCGATTATAGATTTAGATGGATAACATGACCACAAGAGTTAGGCCCCGAAGCAGATGATTGCCTGTGGCACCCGCCGTATGCAATTCGGGTGAAATTTCCAAGAGCCAAATGAAATAATTGCAACAGGGTAAGTCTAACTCTGCAAGTGAATTTATAAAAATTAAAAGGTCTGAGAGGTAACGCTCCTGGACCCATTTGTCACATTTTTGCTCATTAAGATTTAATTGAAATGAACTCCGGTAACTGTAAGAAAAGTTACATTCTTATTTTAGACTAGCAGATAAAAGAAGGTAATTTTTTAAACCTCCAAACTTGGGATCAGCTCCATGCATTGCCACTGCACAAATCGACACTTGTGCAATCATACTAGAGAAATTTCATATATAAGAAATATCACTTAATGCTATCAAAAATGGAGCCGAATTTTGACATCTCAGGAGCCTGGGTATCTATTTCTGAAGGCACAATTAAAACAGCTTCTGAACAAACTCTAAAATGCGAATTGGCCCCCTACCACGTAAAACCAATTTAGAGGAAATGGAAAGTCAAAATATTGTCATCTAAAATAATTACCTTATATAGACAGAGTCATTCATTTATCTGCACTTCAATATATTTTACGAGAGAGTATTAACGTAAAGCACACTCTTATGTATGCATAAGAGACGGAGTGTAAGAACATGAGAGTGTCCTCACTGGGGTTTTTCTAAGGCTGCTAATGTGGATAATGCCAGTTAACAGCTTGCAAATGGTGTGACGGCATTGGCTACCAGAAATTCCAGCTCCAGGCTCTTCCCTCTCCCAACAGCACTGCCAAGCTAAGACACAAAACAAAACCCAGACCAACCAACAAAACTGTTATTGCCAAAAACCTCCTCTCTATTAAACCCCTGTGTATGTTCTACACTTCTTGGGGTATATGACCTTGGTCATGTTTTTTTATATATAATACACTCTCCTTCGGTTTCTAGGTCTCTTCAGGTCCTGATGAGGGCTTCTTTCTGGTCTCCTATCAGCATTCTCCACTTGTTCCTTCCCTCAGGACTGATCCTTCCCCACTATTCTGCTCAAGGTCTGCTTGCCTCTTTGCTCAAGACCTCCTTGAAATGAGCTCATCCACGGTACTGAGTTCAGTAATGTACATCAAGGAAATCTATCTAAGTGTATGCAAATCACTTGAAAATAGATCTTTGCAGATGAAATGAAGGATCCTGAGATGATATCACACTGGATTTAGAGCGCATCTTAAATCTAAAGAAAAATGAGAAAAGAAGGGGTTACAGAGACACACAAGGGGAAGGTGGCCATATAAAGATGGAGGCACAGGATGGGGATATGCAGTCACAGGTAAAGGAATGCCTGAGACCACCAGAAGTTGGAAGAGACAGGAAGGATTATTCCCCAGAAACTTGAGAGGGAACGTGGCCCTGCTGACTCTTTGATTACATACTTTTGGCTTCTATAACATTGAGAGAATAAATTTCAGTTGATTTATGCCTTTAAATGTGCCATAATTTTTTGAAGCTCTAGTCCAGAACTCTCACATGAATTTCTGACCCTCTGAACTCCTTGACACCTGTCTGTCTGGATGTCTTAAAAACATCTCCCTCTCAAGACATATCTCCAGCCTAAGGACCCTGCCTTTATTCTTTGATTCTTGATTCTGCTGCTCTCGCTAGACACTCAAGACTTATATCATTATTCAAGGACTCTCTATACAACCAAACTGCACCCCAAAGACAGAAGCAGGAGAAAGACAGAGGTGCTAAGAGCACAGACTCTGGAGCCCGAGTTGGCTCAGACACTTGCTAACTGTTTCTTCTGGGGCAAGTTTTTTCTTACCTGTCTCCTCACTTGTAACACAGAATAATAATACTTAGCCCAAGGAACATTATGAAAATGGAAATAATTGCTATTTGCAAAATGCTTAGAATACTGCCCAGCCCATGGGAAGAACTATTTGTTTATTTTTAAAGAAGTAAACATTTTATAAACATCTGGAAATTTCTTGGTTCTTGACCCAAACTCAAGGTCAGCAAATACTCATCCTCATCCAAGGAAGAAGGCACAAACACTGACCACATGGGTCTGAAGAGTATCTCTGTGCCCATCTGTGTCGGGTGCCAGAATCCTGATTACATAGTTTACTCTGTGAATCTGATGCAGCCCCCTTTCCTCCAGGGGGCTCCAAGGCTTCTAACCCCCATTCCGTCTTCCTCCTCTGAAATGATCCCCCCCATTCTTTCCTGTCCCCCCACCTTCGTCCCTGAGTTGGACTCCACTTAGATATCGTCTCTTCTCGACACTGTCCACTGACCCCATGGACTGAAGTGGAATGATCCATTTATTCATCTGTCTCTTTTATTTGACTGTCAGCTCTATGGAAGCAGGGTTTTATTCTTATCTGTACCTCCAACGCTTGGAAACCTGCCTGCATATAGTAGAGACATAGGCAATCTTTGTGAGGGGAACAATCATTTGTTTAGCAGCTTCTGCATCCCTCCAGGTGGTGAATGTCAGTGTAGACCTGAAAAAGGGATCTTGGCTACCAAATTATAGCCCTAAAATCCTCTGCTTTAACAATTAGCTGAAAGCCTTTAGGGAAATGTAATAGTTACTCACTGCTTAGATTCCTACAAAGCACAACACCCTATAGTCTCCTGACTGATTATATGCAGAATGCACTTCACAAAGAGCACAGCTAAGTGTGCCAGTAGCAAAGAAGAGATACTGTGGAGATTAATAGCAAGGAATAGGATTTCTAGAGGATTAAGGGCATAGAGCAAGACCCCAGAAACTTGTGCCTGGAAGGAAATGAAGGAAATAGAAGCTCGACATCTTATGTGAGTAGGAGGTATTGTAGTATCGAGACCTTTACAGGTCTTGAAACCCAATTTATTCAGCTGTGACCTAGAACTGATGCTGAAATTTGATGCCCACCATTCTCCTATTCAGAGCTTTTTCTAGATATCATGGAGCCAATCAGAAAACAACTTCTAAGAGCATCTTGCAATCTGAGTGTCTTTTCAAAGTTTTTTCTAGTTTCATCTAGTTGCTCAGGCTACAGCCTTTAGGGGCGCTCAGTGCTCTCGTTTTGATAATAAATTGATGGTGGAAGCAAAGCAAGGGTCTCCCAGAGGAGAGAACGTGTATCAGGTGTCTACTCTTAACAAGGAGGCCTCCACTCCTTTCAGCGATTTGCTGAGGAAGGAATAGGAAACCAAGAAGGGTTACCTCTTTTCCTCCTCAAGTCCACATGCCGTTTATCAGGGAACACTGTTGGCCTCACAGCAGATCCAGAGGGCCATCGCTACGGCCACAACTCAGCTCCAAATCCTGCCCGACATCTTCAGTCTGGATTTCTGCAACAACTTCCTGACCCATCTCCCTATTTCCACCCTTGTCCAATTTTCATCTGTTCTGGCTCAGTTGTCAGTCTTCCTGCTGAAACTAAGTCAGACCATGGCACTCCTATGCTGACATCCCACAGTGTCACCCAGTCAAACCACAGTTACCTCTGCAGCCTGCAGGACCTTCTATGACCTGCCTCTGGAAAGGATTAAAAAAGCTACTTGCTTGTGGCCTCAGTGCCATTAAGCTCAGATCTGAAGGAGGAATATGGCAGACTCCTGCTGACACAGCAGTTCTCCCTAAGATAGTCACAAAGTATTTTGCTGACAGGCAGCAAAAAAGTAATGACTCTGGCAGAGGGGCTGAAGCCAACTGAAAATTCAAATGATATGTGTGAGTCAAATCAGATATCTGGGTGAACTATATTGTGTGAGGCATGCTCTTTTGTTCTTTTCAGAGCTAACCCAATCTGTGCCCACAGGACTTTGGTACCAATGGAGATTCTGGGATTTCTTAACCAATGTTCTGTTTTTGGGCATGCACTGGCATTAGAGATGAAGATTCAGGTTCAATTACTTCCTTTATCATTTATTCACCCACAGGTGTTGTGGTAAACTCCCTAGGCCTCACTCTCCTCACCTGCCAGATGGGATAAAAATACTTACTTTAGAGGATTATATTCAACCCTATTTATCTTAAATCCTGCTGAGATGCCATTTTCTGCAGGAAGTCTCCTTAGGCCTGTAACAGAATCAATCTCCACCTTCGGTAATTTCCTTCTCTACTCATAAGAAATTATCAAAGTGTTTATCCTCCCTTTGTATTTGTTTTGAACTTCTGCCCTGTCCTCAAGACCATGAGTTCTTGGGTAGCAAGGAGTTGTCTTATTTGTCTTTGTATTCTCAAACTGGTAACGTTTGTTGAATGAATAAGTGAATGAGCTCTCGGGACTAACTGAAGGTATATTTCTTGAATGAAAGTTAGTCATGATTTTTGTATTTCCAAGAGATGTTTTTCCTTTATACTGGTAAATTATATCAGTGTACTGGAAGAAAAGGATCTACGGCGAGAGAAGGAAAACAATGAGAAACCATTTTATACGAGTAAGATTGGTGAAAATCCCAATGTCAACTCTTGACAGGATGGGAGTGATGGAACCTCCCACACACTCTTAGTGGGAGTATAAATTGGCACAACCCACAATGGAAAACAAAGCTTCAGATGCTCATGTCATTTTCCCAACAATTCTACTCCTGGAGATACGCTCTTGAGCAACTGTGCACACATAAACAAGAATATTTATACAAGCTCTTCATGGTGGCACAGTTTATAAGAGCAATAAAACTGGAAACTACAAAAGCTCATCCACAGCAAAACAGACATAAATTGTGGCATATTCCAATCACACAACTCTTTACAGTAGTCAAAATCAATAAATGAGAATTATGTTGATTTGCATAAATAAATCTCAAAATCATACCGCTGAGAAAAAAATTGCAAAAAAAGTATACTATACTGTACACCATTAATATTAAGTTTAAAAACAGAAAATAAAGCCATATATAAATTCCTGGTTATGTAGATATGTGATAATGTACGAAATCATGCAAGAAATAGTTACCAGCAAATTTTGGGGGTTGGGAAGAGTGAAATGGAGTTTAGGAAGAATTTTTCAGTTTCAAGTAATTAATTACTTTCAAAGTACCTGCAAGACAGCCTTTACATTTATTTAGGAAATAAACTCCACTGAACAAGTCTCAAAAGGGTCCAGCTCCATGAAAAAAGTCTTCTGTATATATTTGTTATTTCCTTTCCACTAGTTATTTTTTTCCTTCTATTTTTGTAATGGAAACATTTTGGAGGGCATAATACATTTGAATTTCTTGAAGTTATTGAAAAATACATGGTTTTAAATATCTAGTTCATTTTAAAACAGAGTCATTTTCTGTCCCTCCCTGCTTTATAAGTCTCGTGTATATAATACATTTGTTCATTCATTTATTCATTTACCTGTCCAATAGGTATTTGCTGAAGCAACACTATATAGTCTTCCAGTCCTTCCAATATCCTGGGAGTAGACTGTTGAAAAAGAGATCTTCCATTTTATTCAGGCTTTATCCTTACTAGCTCATATTATAGTTCTTGTATATGTTTTAGTTCCTTGAAGGCAGCAATGGAGAACTTCTCAGTGTTGTGCCCAATACAGAGTGGATGCTCGGTAAACATAAATACTAACTGAACATATTAACTGATGGTGCTGACCTACCAGTTAAAAAAAATCCCAAATTCCTAAGAGAATTTTAATTGAGGACAATTATAATTTTATTAATAGAAGTGTTTTTTTTTCCTTTAAAAGTACCTAACAAATTAAAAATAACCAGGACTTTCCTCTTTTTCAGAATTCGAAAATTTCAACTACTTAGGATTCTGCCCTCTTTCTTCTTTGCTACTGAGCATAGCTATAAAACAAAGTGTATCTATCGGACTGAAAGCAGCTTCAGAGACAGTTCTGAAACAATGTTTATGGCTCTTCCCTCTTTGCCCCATCCCTGCTCACCCCAATATCACTATTTCCCCCACTCCTGAGATGGCAGTTCCTGAAACACAAAGTTCCTAGTAGCTAACTGCTTTAATACCCAAACCAAGTGAAGACAGAGACCAATCACTCTCAATGGTCTCTGTATCACAGCTCAACAACCATTTGTTCAAATATCTTATTTTGATACTCTCTGCACTTGGCTGAAAACGAACAAACTGAAAAAGTACAAAAAATAAACAGTTACGAGGATGGTGTTTGTATAGACAGGTGATGTCCCTCTGACTGAGCAGGGACCTCTCTAACTTCGCAGCATCAGTTATAAGACAGACTCAGCCAGGCAGGGTCCAGGAGGTGGAGGAAACCAACTCTACTGAGGCCTGAAATGGGGTCAACACCCAGAATATCAGTCACTCTCACATGTTTAGCATAAACAAACACAACTCCAAATCTCATGCATTCTGGAGAACCATGTCAAAGCAGGAAATAACCCTTTCAGGCATTAGGTAAGCAAAAAGGGATTTTTCTTTGGCAGGTTTAACATTCCTGGTAAACTGAATACAGAGTATTTTTATGCTTGCTATTTTACAGGTGAGGAAACTGAGGCATAGAGAAGTGTTTTTATTTTTGGATCTTGATTGGGACCTAGACTGAATGGACAGCAGAGGTCCAGATGCGGCTGATACTCCTGAAACTGAGAGCCTAAGCAAAGTCTTTTTCCTATTGATTGCGTTAGGCTTAAATTCTTTTTTGAAAAGTGTCCTGCTCTGCCCCAGCCTCAGCTGCACTTCACAGTAAAGAACTGGCATTAATAAAGGACATCTGCTGTGTCAGGTTTCTGTTCTAGGCCCTTCGTGTGACTTAGTTCGTTTAGTTTTCATGACAAACAAGTCCTGCTACTCTCCCATTTTATACCTGAACAAACTGAGGTCTGAGAGGATAAGTGATTTACATAAGGTCACCCCACTAGTAAATTGGCTGAGCAGGGTTTTTCTTTTGTTTGTTTGTTTGTTTTTATTTATTTGAGAGAGAGAGAGAAGGATGGAAAGGGGCAGAAGAAGAGAGAGAGAGAATCTCAAGTAGTCTCTATGCTAAGAGCAAAGCCCCACATGGGGCTTGATCTCACCACCCTGAGATCGTGCCCTGAGCCAAAATCAAGGGTCCAACTCAACTGACTGAGCCACTCAGGCACCCCTGACTAGGAATCCTTAGCCATACCCTAAGGCATTTAACCACTGCTGTCTGGATTATGACACCACCATCAGAAAATGGGAGTTAGTCCCCTGCGTCTCTCGCTCTCTCATCAACCCCAATTAGATGCGAGTATCATAGTTGTAATTCAGCGGCATGAATGTCTTTGAAACCCACCCTCTCCTCTCTGTTCCCATTGGGTGCCTCCTTCAAGACCTCACTCTTCTTTATTATGGAACCCTCCCAACTCCCTCGTGGCTTCTAATCTCTGACAAGCAGCTGGGGAATGTCTCTCTAAACCACTAACTCTCAAGCTTGGTTACATGTTGGAATCATTTGGGAAGCTATACAATGTCTGGGTGCACTCACAGAGGTTCTGATTCAGTTTGTCTGGGACATATCTGAGCATCAGGAGTTTAAACAGCACCCCCACTCTGCCCTCAAGTGATTATGATATTCAGTGGAGCTAGAAATACTGATCTGAACTCACAAATACGAGTTTATATATGGTCCTTCACCTATTAAAAGACCTCAGTGACTATGGGATTATCCAAATTCCTTAGCATGCCAGATGGTGCTGTTTTGTTAATGCTCCAAGATGAATTTCTTTTTTTTTTTTAAATTTACTTATTTATTTTAGGAGGAGAGGGGCAGAGGGAGAGGTGAGGAGAGAGAGAATTTCAAGCAGACTCCCCACTGAGCATGGATCCAGAGTGTGGCTTGATCTTACAACTCTGAGATCATGACCTGAGCTGAAATCAAGAGTTGGATGCTTAACTGACTGAGCCATCCAGGTACCCACTGCCCCACAGGCTGAATTTTTAAATGCATCTTTTAAGTCTTTTGAACCCAATCCCTCTGCCTGTGTACATGTGTTCATATGTGTATACACACAAACAGATTGCTGACTTCTTGCTGTGTCCTCTCATGGCAGAAGGGGTGAGAGAGCTTTCTGGAATATTCTTCTTTCATAAGAGCACTAATCCTGTTCATGAGGGCTCCAGCCTCCTGATTTAAACACTTCCCAAGGCCCCACCTTTGAACCTTAGGATTTTAATATATAAATTTGGGGGGATACATACATTCAGACCATAGCTTCAGGCTTTGCATATTCTGTTTCTTTGCCTGGAATAGCCATTCTCTCCTTTCTTGACTGCCAAGCTCCTATTCATGTTCAAAAACCCATTTTTACTTCCCTCTACCAAAAGCTTTCTCTGATCTCCAACAGAGTGGTTTTCCCTTCTGAGCTCACAGAACAGTTAATATGTGGCTTTACTACAACACCGCTGATGCATAAGCGATTGCCTAAGTTATAGTCCTTTTTTTTTTTTTTTTTTTTTAACTGTCAGGTTCTGAACATAACTTACAGGCTTTGTATTGTCTGCCACCAACCATTCCCACCACGCTCCAATCTAATCTCACATCACTTTCCAATTTACTCCACTCCCAGCCATTGTCCCTCTTCCTCTTCCTGCCAGGGAGCCTTTGTCAGGGTTGACCTCTGACTCCATAATGCCCCTCCCCTGCTCCCTCCAGTTCAAACCAACTTGTCCTTAACTCAGTTCAAGTGTCACCCCCTCAGGGAAGTCTTCCAAGAGATCTCTTCTGGACTAGAGATGAGTTTCCTTTGTGATATTCACTCAGAAAATCATGTTCCAAGATGGGATTTATTTAGAAATTATACACACATTTGTTTGTGATTATTTGGTAGAGGCCACTTCACTCAGTCATAACCATATGAGAGCAGGAATGTAACTGTTCTTGCTCATCTTTATATTTTCAGGACCTAGCAGCATGCCTGGCACTTAGTAGGCATCCTATGAACATCTGTTACAGGACAGAATGAATGCCAGGCACATAGTATATTTTTTGTTATTATTGCTACGCTTGATGAGAGCAAGCAACACATCTTCGTTTTTATAATCCTCAGGTTTTAGAATATAGGGGTACTCAATAAGAGATTATTTTGTGTATTATCAAACCTAATGACCATTACTACCACTTAATCTAATAATCAGTGTTTAAGTATATTAGAAGTGTTTTTTTTTTTTTCCCATAAACCACAGACAGTAAAAACTGTGTATTTGCATAGTCATTGCCATAGCTAGATATTGCCTAAAGCCACTGGGAAATTAGTAAGGAGATAATGGTTTTCAGAGGGGTGAAAGACCTCTAATAAGAGAAAACCGAAGTGAACATATGTAGTTAAAAGTTGAATCAACATGTAAATATAATTACAGAAAACATGGTTATAACTATCTTTATTTAAATGAGGCAGTCCCTTTACCAATTTATAGTTAAATTTAATAAAGTCAGTCTACCAAACATTTTTTTAGAAAACAGAAATAACATAGGGACATTACTTAGACTCATAGGTGGGGGAAGGCAGATTCTAGAGTTTTCTGGAAAGCTCTACGTCCAGAAAACCCAACTTAACATTTGTTAAACAAATTTTTAAAAAGTAAGTCCGTGTGTTAATATTATCATATCCAGAGATTATTCCAGAGAGTCATATTAAAACTATGGAACACTCCCTTCCATAAATAATTTGTGGGATTTTCATAAGTGGGCAAATCTCCCTCAGGATTCCAGGCATTGGATTCTACATGTGCTTCTGAATGGTAGAACTTCTTTGTATTAAAAAATTGTATGTCATGTTCAAGAGGCTCTTTGGGTACATGAACCAAATTATAAGGCACCGTGTTATTAAAAAACATTTAAAACATCCACTCAGAGATTCTAAAACAGCATAAAAAAAGACTAGAAGGCAGTCACATCACTTTAGCTCTAACCTTGAACACCAAATATCTCCTTAAGAGAAAAATCCAGAGCTTCCAAAGTCCCCAAGTCAGAGCTGCTCTTCTGGGGAATCTCCAGATTGTCCCTCTTAAAATCCGCAGAAGCCCTGACAAGGAATATCAGTGGATAGCAAAACAGAACAAGTTCCCAACTGATGGGATTGTTCAGAAATAGCACTTTCGCAATGCTACGTCTGGGCCCGGGCTCTCCTCTCCTTCCTTCCGGGGCTTCATCCTTCAAAATGAGCCTCAAAGTTTTAATTACCAGCTATTCAGAAGACTTACACCTTATACTCAACAATCTTTTTTGACAATTCTAGATGTCTCAAATGCCTTCAAAGACAACATATCAAAACAACACACACACACATACACACACACACAGAAATCAACTCAGTGTCTCCCTACAGTCGACTACCCTGTGCCCACGCTACACAAAATCATATCTATTAAACATCCTATCTCTGTTCAGTGATGGAAACCAGCATCAATAAGCTTATTTGATAAGCTAAAAATGAGGAGACAAAGTTGATCACTCCATCTCTGTCACTCTCCTAATTTAATCTAATCACCACAATGTACTAACTCTCCTTTCCTAAAATCTTTCAAAGGCACCCACTTCTCTGAATGAGCTTTCTTTCAACAATTTCCCATTGCTTTAGGGTAAACTTTAAAGATTATATGGGCCTAGTTGATATTCCCAGGTTCAGGTTGAACAATACTCCCCATATTGCTGTTTTTAGTCCAACACTAGCCTTCTTTGGGCTCCTTAAATGTAAAAAATCCCCCATCCGTGCAGGGCCTATATTCATTCTGGAAGGGTTTCTCCTCCACCTCCCTTCAATCTCTGACCTCCATGACTTTTACTTTCTCTTCTATGATGATATGTGCTTCTTTCCTTCCTGGAAATCATTGTGATTATAATTTTACATTTCTAAGCTTTGCTCATTTAATACACATAACTCCCGCATGTTAAACTATATTGACAGTAAAAAATAGTAATATTCCAACTAAAAAAGTGGGCAAAGGATCTGAAAGACATTTATACAAAAGAAGATACACAACTAGCCAACAGGTCCAAGAAAAGATGGTCAGCATCACTAATAATTAGGGAAACGCAGATGAAAACCACAATAACACATTATCTCACATTCTGTTAGAATGGTTAGGATCAAGAAGACAAGAGATACATGCTGGTGAGGATGTGGAGAAAAGAGAACTTCTGAGCCCCTGTTGGTGGGAATGCAAATTAGTGCAGCCATAATGGGAAACAGTATGGAGGTTCCTCAAGAAGTTAAAAATAGAACTACCCTATGATCCAGCAATCCCACTTTTGGGAATATATCTAAAGAAAATGAAAACACTATGTTGAAGAGATATCTGTATCACAATGCTCATAGCAGCATTATTGACAATAATCAAGACATGGAACCAACCTAAAGCATCCATTGACAGATGAATGGATACATATATAGTGAAATATTCTTCATCTGTAAACAAAAAAGCAAACAAACAACAAACAACAAAACAAAACAAAAACCATGAGGAATTCAAGCTATTTGAAGCAAAATGGATAGATCTTGACAACATTATGCTACGTGAAATAAGCCAGACAAAGACAAATATTGTTAAGTCATTTGTATGTGGAATATAAAAAAAAATAAAATAATAATAAGAAGAAATTCATAAAAAAAGAAATCAGGTTTATGATTACCAGAGGTGTAGAGTAAGGAGACAGGAAACTGGAGGAAGGTGATCAAAAGGTATAACCTTCTAGTTATAAGATGCATAAGTACTAGGGATGTAATGTACAACATGACGACCCTAGTTAACACTCCTCTATGATGTATCTGAAAGCTGTCAAGAAGGTAACTCCTAAGAGTCCTCATCATAAGGGAAAAATATTTAGGTATATATGTATTTATATATTTTTCTTTTTATATATGTTGTGTCTATATATGTAGGTGATGGTGGTTCACTAGACTCATTGTGGCAATCATTTCACCTTATGTATAAGTCAAGTCATAATGCTGTATACCTTAAACTTACACAGTGATGTATGTGACTTATTTCTCAGTAAAGCTAGGAAAGAAGCCATAGTGAATAGCTTCTTCTATATAGCTTCTTCTTCTATAGTGGTCAATTAGACCAATTACCTAGAATGAATGAAGAAAACTTATCTGGAAGCCCCTTTCCAAACAAAACAAAACAAAACAAAACAAAACAACCCAGAAACAGATGGTTTCACAGGTAAATTAAGTAAATTAGGCTGAGGTAGTTTCATAAGGGAATTCTACAAAACATTTAAAGGCAAATAACTTCAATGTGATTCACATAATTCTGGAAAAATTTGAAACACAAAAAGGAACATTTCCAAAGTATTCATGAGGCCAGGATACTAACAAGAGTCAACACTGGCAAAGACACTATAAAAAAGGGAATTTTAGCTAAATTTTTCCTTTGATTGCTGATGCAGAAATTATAAGTAAATATTAGCAAATGGAATCTGTGGCCCAGCAGGGTTTGTTTCAGGAATGAAATGATGACTTGCTGTCAAGAAATCTATCAAGATGGAATTTTGTATAGTATTTATATACAAGGCAATCTCCGGGGCCCAGTCTCAGCTTTGTCACTTACAGGTTGTCTGATCTTCTTCAAGTTATTTGACCTCTATGAATTTGAGTTTTCTTAACTTCAGAATGAAAATAAGAAAAGTAATGAGCTCCAGATTGGGCAAGGGTTAAATGGGTTGATACATGTAAGAACTTATACGGTCTTGGATATCAATTGTACCAAATAAAGATTATCTTTTTTTTTCATTATGTTATGTTAGTCACCATACAATACATCATTAGTTTTTGATGTAGTGTTCCATGATTTATTGTCTTAAAAATAATCTTAACCATAATAATAAAAAGAAAAAATAATACCACCTCCTTGGACACAAGAAATGCATGGGATAAAATTCAGTATCCATTTTTTAAATTAAATAGCTCTTAATAAAATAAGAATAGATAGATATTACCTTAACATGAGAAATATATCTATCTCAAATCATAAGCCATCATCCTGCTTAATGAAAAAATCCAGAAGCATTCCCATTAAAGTCAGACACAAGATAAGGATGTTAATTATCTCACTATTATTTAACACTTTTCTGATGGTACTAGCCAATGTAATTAGAAATAAAATATAAAAGTTGGAAAAGACTTGGTAAAAGTGTCATTATTTGCAAATGATACAACTTAGCTAGAACACCCAAGAGGATAAACCAAAAGAACTGTAAAAAATATTAAGAAGATTCTGTAAGGTGCTTGGGAATAAATTTAAAACACAGAAATCAATAACTTTCATAAATAAAAACAAAAACTATAACATGGCAGAGAATATACATTTATGATTCTAAACAAGAAATACATTATTAGGTCCAAAGTTACCAAGAAATGAAAACTATATACATATATTATATATACACACATACACACACATATACACATCTGTATCTATAACCATACATGCACACGCACAAACATATGCACTTACAACCCAGACAGACAGAAAAAGAAGAACCTCAAAATATTACCAAAGAACACAAGAAAGACCTCAATCCTGGAAAGGTTACCCAGGATTTTGGCTAGAAAGAACCAACATCATAATGATAGCAATTTCCCCGAACATCAATTTGCAAATG
Organism: Mustela erminea; assembly: GCF_009829155.1. Lineage (NCBI taxonomy): Eukaryota > Metazoa > Chordata > Mammalia > Carnivora > Mustelidae > Mustela > Mustela erminea. The sequence continues at coordinate 109,701,284 of NC_045615.1, forward strand.
TAAAAGAATTTCAATGGAATACCAGAAACTTATTTTAAAATTAGATAATCTAATTCTAAAGTTTAGATGGAAAAATAAAGACTTAAGAGTCCTATGAAGAAGTATAATGATGTGATGCCAATTCTACTAGATACTAAACTATGTTATAAAGCAATAGCAATTTCTTTTAAAGTGTAGTATTGGATAAAGAATATAAAGACAAATTAACAGAACAGGAGTTGGAGTCCAGAAACAAACTCTAATATCTATGGCAATGTAAAATATGCCAGAGTAGTATTTCAAATCAGTGAAAACAATACGTATTAATCAACAAATTCTGTTTGAACAATTGGACAATTAAGTATGTTCCCCACACTTTGTGCTGCCCAAATACCATGTGGATCAATTATTTGAATATTAAAAAATCCCCCCCAAATTTTAGAAGTTGCATTAGAAAATAAAGAGAAATGTATTTGTATTATTATAGCTCAAAGAGGGTTAACACTAAATATAAAACACAAAACAGAAGACATAGAGGAAAATTGCCTCATTTAACACACACACAACAAAACCAAAAGCATTCAATGAACAAAGCAACCTTACACAATATTTTAAAAAATAAAAATAAAAACATGCCATGCAATTTCAATTACATCACAACAAAGTATGTACTTCTTTAAAATATAAAGTCCTGCATATCTGTAAGAAAAGAATAGCAACCCAATAGAAAATGGATAGATTATGAGCAAATAATTCACAAGAAAGGAAATACAAATGGCTCTTAAGTATATGAGGAGATAATAAATCCCTCTTGTAATAAGAAAAATATGTATTATAATGAAAATGAGGTATCATTTTTCACCTATAATGCTGGAAAATAGGAGAAAATTTGATAGCATCTAGTTGTTGAAAAGTGTGGAAATAGCCATTTTATATGTTGCCAGTGAGGCTGAAACCTCACTGGTACAATCTCTAAGTTGACCAGCTTGACAATATCCACCAAAATTACAATGTACATGGTTTTTGACTTGGCAATTTTATTTCCAGAAATTTCTCCTAAAAAATTCAGGTTTTTAGTAGCTCCTGTGAAAAACCACATGTAAAAAGATATCTTCACATCATTGTTAATAGCAGAAAAAGATTGGACTAAAGTGTCTGTCAATAAAGTACTTAGTAAAATAAAATATAATCTAGCTCTAGAGTGATAGACCTCCTTGGGATATATCTCTGTTGATTTTATAAAGAATGCCACTTTAAACTGTATGTATCTTGTATTACCATTTGTGTGTGAGTGTGTGCATGTATGGGGACTAAAAGCAATACATGTTTGCATTTGTATAGAATGTCCCAGAAATAAAGACCAGGAACCTGGCAATGTTGTGTACTTCTAGGGAAGGAAACTGAGAGGTTGGGGGAGGTGTGAAATCATACAGTTTTTTAGTTTTGCACTAGTATGAGTACACTGTCTATTCAAAATATAAATAAGTTTTAAAATGAGATTATCAAAGTTGGTTAAGTCACTTGCAGTGCCTGGTACAAAGTCATGAGGCAATGAACGACTGTTGTGTTTACAATTATGTGCTGAGTAGGAAGTGGATGATGATGGTGGAAAGTGACAAAATCATAGAGCCAAATTATTGGTTCCCTTTGATATGGGGTCTTGTTTCGTAACTATTGGGATGACCTATACAAAATAGCCAATATTTGACAGTATTTGATCTGCAAAAAATAGCAATTTTGTATTACTCAACACCAAATTATTTTCTTCTGTCTAAACTAGAATCCTCTAGTAACTGGGATGGTGGCTATTTGTTCAATTATTTCTGGCCACCTAAACCCACACAGCTTCTAGATTTGGAAAGAGAAAGTTAAGAGAATGTGCTGAATGATGAGGATCCTGAACTTAATGAATTAATTTGGTTCCTGAGTTTTGGATAGTGAGTAGCTTGAATTGTCTAACAAAAGATATATTTAAAATTTTATCCAAAACTCATTGATTTCTGAGTTAGGATAGCAGGAGTTTGGACACTGAGGCTTTGGTTAGTGAGTGAGGAGGAGTATCTGTTTTCACCGATAAGAGATAAGATAAGGAGAATCTTACAGCTTACAGAGCATTTTTAAAAAGTGGCCTTGGGGTGCCTGGGTGGCTCAGTGGGTTAAGCCTCTGCCTTTAGCTCAGGTCATCAACCCAGGGTCCTGGGATAGAGCCCCACTTTGGGTTCTCTGCTCAGCAGGGAGCCTGCTTCCCCCTCTCTCTTTCTGCCTGCCTCTCTGCCTACTTGTGATCTCTGTCAAATAAATAAATAAAATCTTTAAAAAAAAATAAAGTGGTCTCATGTGTTCTCTAGCTAGGGGAGGTAAGTGTTAGCCCACCCTTCACCCAATTTTACAGAAAAGGAATGGTTTCTGCTTTTAACAGCAAACCAGAACAGATGTAACACATTTGGTGTCGAGGAAATTGACAAAGGACTAGACCCACTGCCGAGGCATGGCCGCTTTCAATATTCGGACTATATTTCTTGTTCTAAAGCAAGCTCTGGTCCCTCCCGCCTCCCATCTGTTAGTGAGATACCCAGCGTCCTAAAGCTCAGAAGTTGAATGTAAATGGTAGGGTTACTATCAACTCACATATGTTTGTATATTCTGTTAATCAACATCATGAAAGCTTTCAATTTTCAATTTTTAAGCTTCCCACTCATGGTGAAACTGCTAAAAATATGATAGATGGCCACAAATTTCTTCTTTGGTAAAGCACTGACAGAATCAAAAGGGGGTGCTGGGAAAGAAAGAAGAGAAATGACTTCATTGATTGGTTCCTAAAGCTACAGATATTTTTTCTAAGAAATCCACACTGTGAGGTTTCTGGAGTTAAGTTCTACTCTTAGGACAAAAATTTCCATGATGATTCTTGGCACTCTTGACCTAAAAAGCAGTAACTCCCCTACCTTATTTCACAAAGCTTGGGAAATAGGCAAAAAGAGAAGAGGGAGAAATTAGTGGGCTTCTTGGAGAGACTTCTGGTCTTAGGTTATGACTGGCCTATAAAAGATTTCAAGGATGGGGTGCCTGGGTGGCTCAGTCAATTAAGCATCTGCCTTCAGCCTAGGTCATGATCCCAGAATCCTGAGATCAAGGCCCACATTGGGCTTCCTGCTCCTCAGGGAGCCTGTTTCATCATCTCCCTCTGCCTGCCACTTCCCCCTGCTTGTGCTCTCTCTCTCTGTCAAATAAACAAATAAATTCTTTGAAAAAAAGATTTTAAGAATATCAGAGGCAATGTATGTGAGATTCTCATGAGCCCAGACTATTTAGTTTCAATAGAGAAATTGATAACTAGAGATCGGAGCAGACCCAGACATAAAGTAAGTGTTCAATGAACATTTGTAAATTGAATGGATGTGAGTGGGTCCTGCAAACAGAGTACAAGACAAAAAGAAAACGAGAAACCATCCTACACTAAAAGGCAGACAGACTTAGGTGAGCCTATCATTTTCATTTTCATCACTTCCAGTATGGGATTTATTAATATTTTACTTGTGGAATTTGCTAATGTTTTGTATTCCTTCTTTTTAAAATGCTTATGTAGAAGTCCTTAGAAGTCATACTTATATCCTTTGTCTTACAGAGTAGGCACACTTAATCAAATAACATGAATGACCCTCACCTAACTTCACAGACAAGGCTGTTTATGAATTGCAAAGAAGAACATCAAATCCTTAGAGGAAAGCCCTACAGGTGTTCAGTCTGTGAGGTCAAGGATAGCTAACAGCCTTTCCATAAGCGTTCTCAAGTATGCCAAGGCTACGCTTGGGTCTGGGATTTTATAAATGGTTTCCTCTTTAAAAACCTTCAATTTGTCAAGGAGTACATCTGGAGCTGAGTCGACTTAAAATTACTGACTTTTCAGTCACTGAATATCAGGTCCTATTGTAGACATCAAGGAAGAGAGACAAGGTTCCTGCTTTCAAAATATATCCCAGTGGCCTGAATGACAGGTCAGAAGGATAAACAGCAGAGCAACAGAAAGGCAAACTGATGACTATGCAAGATAATTCACCAAGGAAGATGCTACAGGAAAAAATCAGACAGATAATGAGGTGTGGTAGAAGGTAGCTGGGGGTATCCAGGCCACTTGAGATGAGCTGGCCAGGAAGGAACTCATGGAAAAGATGATGTGCCCTGAGACCTGAATAATGGTGAGGCAGCCAAGCAAAAATCTGGCCAGAGTATCTCAGGCAGTGAGAATGATGATGATGATGATGATAGAGCAGATATTTAAGCACTTAACTATGTGCCAGCCTTTATTTTAAGCCCTTTACTAGTACAATTTTATTTAATTCCCTCAACAGTCATTGAGGTAAGCGACTACTGACAAGGAAATTGAGGCACTGAATGAGTAGACCATTGCCCATCTCTAGAGCTAGAGAAATACCTGATACAGAAGAACAGAGGCTCTGCCACAGGGAGAAACTTGGTATGTATGCTGGAAAAGCAAAACAGCCTGGGGAACTGGACACTGCTACATAATGGAGGTGGGGGCAGAAAGGGGATTGGGATCATATCCCATAAGGCCTTCTGGACAACCTAAGGATTCTAGATTTTCACTGGATGGTTTTAAGCAGATGATTAAGATCCACCTCAGAGGAATGACATAACTTGATCTATGTCTTTAAAATAATGTTCAGGTACTGGGGATAGTAGTCCAGGTGTTGGAGGGGTAAAAACCTAGTTGATGGGTAAGAGCTTTGAGGTCTGGGATGTGGAAGAAGTCTGAGAGAAACACGGATATAAGACAGTCATGAGATGAGTTCAGTCCTGGCGTTGACCCCATTACATGAAAGTGTCCCGAGTTCTCTATCAATTGCATCTGTTAACAATTGCTTGTTGACAATTTGGCAGAATAGCTTGGTCATCTTAGTGGAAATGACTGACCTCATCCAGCTCTTCAACCCAGCTCTCGTTAGGAGGTGACATTTCTGCAGCATGACAGAGTTGTGAGGGCATGAGGCCAACATGGGATCCAGTCCCAGTCTGGCAATTTACCCACTGAATGATGTTAGATGAGCCCCATAACCTCTCTGAGTCTCAGTTTCTACTTCTGTAAAATGAGGTCATTAACACCTGCATTCTGTTGTGAGGATTCAATAAAACCAAGTCTGTGTATTGTACATAGTAGGTACTCAACAACATCAGGTCAATGCCCTCCCTTCTCCATTGGGTGGAATATGGGATACATTTTTTTTTACTTGTTTTCTCTTAATTATGGTATGCATTTATAGCTACTCCCAAGCTCATTATGTAGAGCAACACCAGAGACTGACCTCAACTCTTTCGCTCCCTTTCATGTACTTATTACCCACCTCTGTGTTTCTTGAACTCTGCTAGGGACAGATGATGAGGTCAAACAATCTAATAACTGTCACCATATTTAAGTAATTTGAGTTTTCTGTGTGCAGTAAGATGGTGCCTGTGCCAAGGTGAAGAGCAGCCCAAGACCAGACAGAAAGCTTCTGGGCCTTATTTCTAAGGAGTAAGACCTCCCAGGCCATCTTCATATTTCAGGTTACTTCCCTATCTATGCTCTGAAATTCAAACCATTCTTCCCTTGGCCCCTTCCCTGCATTTTCCTGACACATTTTTTTTTTTTTTTTTTTTTTTTTACCCATACTATACAATTAGGAAGACTATTTCCCAGGAGAATTAACTCTGGGTTCCATCTTGCACTTAACTGCAATCCCTCCGCTTTTCTTTCCCTGGACTGCCAATTTCCCACTTTACCATCCTCTTGATTTTCGGTGTCTTGTTAAACAAAAATTTCTTTCTCTTTCTCTGTGTCTGAGACTGCAAAATTACTTTCTTTAATCCAAGCCCTATTTGTACTTTTAAGACCAAGAATTTTAGAAACATTCATGGCTCTGAAATTGTTTTCAGTTAGGATTGCTCTGCTAAAATACTGTTGTTTGTGTGTTGCATTTGTGTGTGTGTGTGTGTGTGTGTGTGTGTGTGTGTGTGTGTGTGTATTCTTTTAATGTCTGATAGCCATTTCCTCTGGCTTGACTTTAGAAATCACTATTTTCTAGGCATTTGGATGTCTTTATGTTATGGTTACTTCATTTCCTTAAGAGTTAACTATTTTAATTCCCTTATCATACAGTCATATGTACTACTTTTCTATCTCCAAATGCAATTAAAAGTGCCCTTCGGGTGTTCCAAGTTTTAATCATTCTGTGTGTGAAGCATTCCCATGGCTCAGAAACGCATTCTGTGCCTCCTCTCTGATGGAGCCTTTCTCTTAGGAGGAGGAGGATTAGGAGGACTGGAAGAGACAGGATGAGGTGTGACAGCTTTGTTTCAGATGACATTGTTTCAGATGCCAAATTCCTCAATTTTGAAAGCATTGGCTCTCCTGCCTGAGCCAGGGCCAAGAAACCAGTTCTCACTAGCAGTGGCCACAGACAGGGGTCCAGGAGGACAAGCCAGACCTGAGCCCAGGAAAGCACTGATGCCCCAAACTGGCTTTGTGACCTGAGGCAATGATTGATTTTTATCTGTAAAATGGGAATAATCATACCTATCTCATTGTTTTTTGAGAACATAAAGAAATTCCTCAAAGCTAATGGTATTATGATGCTAATTGTTATTTGGGATGGTCCTCGGAAAAACTGGAGCTTATCTTTGAATAGGTTTATGTCACAGTGCTCTGTATGCATGTGCTCACCAAACTGTGACATGTGCTTCTCCAGCCCTTGATTAGTGACCACCTGCCATGCAAGTTTGATAACACCTGAACCTCTCTGTGTCCTAATCAGAGGGATGAGTCTGTGTACTTGGATGTCCTGGCAATGTCAGATTGTTATAGTATTTTAAAAGTTCTTCCTCTCATTTTCTGTACTTAATCATGGAGGGGGAACACTTTACAAACCTGCCCTGAGCCACGGAACTCATCTTGAAGAGCACACTTTAGGCTATGAGCCTTTTCAGAGTCTAAAATGTGCAATCACTGTGGAAGGTCCAGAAGGAAGATATGCTGGTATGGTTCCAACACCCTCCTTACCCCAAACTTCAGTGTTTAAAAAGGGCTTCTGCCAGTCTGTCTTAGTGCATGAATGGTGAATGGTCTGCCCTGATCCCAGCCTGTTCTGTACACCAATAACTATGTGGTTCATCTCAATTGCTGAGCAGGGATTCCCGTTCCATCCTTGGGCTTGGCTTGGCATTTGGGGGGACATAGGACTGGACTGTCATCCCTTCTTACGTCATAAGACCAAGTAAAATAATGCAGCTGACGGTCAAAGTCTTATAAAAATAAAAAACAAAAAAACCCTTGGCAGACATACCTTAGAGCCCAGCAATTACACTACTAGGTATTTACCCCAAAGATACAAATGTAGTGAAAAGAAGGGGCATATACACGCCATTGTTCATAGCAGCAATGTCCACAGTCAAACTGTGGAAAGAGCTGAGATGTCCTTCAACAGATAAATGGATAAAGATGTCGTCCATATATACAATGGAATATTACTCAGCCATCAGAAAGGATGAATGCCCACAATTTGCATTGACATGGATGAAACTGGAAGAGATTACGCTAAGTGAAATAAGTTAAGCAGAGAAAGACTATTATCATATGGTTCCATTCATATGTGGAACATCAGGAATAGCATGGAGGACCACAGGGGAAGGGAGGGAAAATGGAATGGGGAGAAAACAGAGATGGAGTCAAACCAAGGGAGACTCTGGACTACAGGAACAAAACTGAGGGTTACAGAAGGGAGAGGGGTGGGGAGATGGGGTAACTGGGTGATGGGAATTAAGCAGGACTTGTGTTGTGATGAGCACTGAATGTTATATACAACTAATCAATTGTTAAGCACTACATAAAAAACTAATGATGTACTGTATGCTGGCTAACTGAACATAAAAAAAGAAAAGAAAAGATCCTTGGTAGGATTCCAAATGTTGACTCCACCATATTCATTCACTCTTCTAGAGGTCACTACATGTCATTCTGTTGGGGCTCATTTTCCAAAGCCAAGCACCCAATTCTTCCAGGCATTGGACTCTACTCCTTTGCTACCAGTAGAGGTTACATGCAGTGACCAATGTTCTTACAGTACAGTAATAACAACGAAAGTCTTCCTTCACGTGGGAAATTAGAGGTATGAGGTCAAAAACATTACTGTGAACCCCAGCTGCCTTCACACCCAGTTGATGATAACTGCTTATTTGAAGGGTTGGACTTATTCAATAACATCAACCAGAAGGTTATTGAAAATGCCCACCCTTGTAATCACCCTTATACTGGGAAGAGGGTGCCCATAATATAGCAGGTGTCTCAGACTCCCTCTTGCCTCCTTCCTTGGCAGGTATTAATCAATTGCTTCTCTGTTTTCTGATCTATCACATGGCTTCAGGATATCGGCGTAGAATTCAGGCCATGACCAACACTCAGGAGATGATAAATGGGATGAGCCTCCCTTGGCTTTCTGACATTGTAATTTAGAGTTAAATGTGCTTTTCACATGTATTATCATTTCAACCCTCACCTCCGATGATTCACGATGTACATAATCAGAAAACTGGGACTTCAAAGAATTAAGGCAGCTGGTGAATATCATACAAGAAGCAAGAGGTGAAAGTGAAAGCTGAACCCTGACCCACTGACCTCAGAGAGCAAAAGGAGGGACTGGTACTTACTATGCTTCTTCTAAGAGCCAGGCTTTTATAAACCATATTGTCTAAACCAACTTGTCTAATCTTATAATTCGTGCCATCCTGTGAGACATTCTTTCTGATTTCCAGATAAGGAAGTGGAGTTCAGAGAACTGGAACAACTTGTTCAAGGCCTTTATAGATAGTAAGGGGATGAGAATTTGAACCCACATTTCTCTGAATCCAAAGCACATTTATTTTTCTCAGCACACGGACTCCACAGTCCAACCTCTGCTTATAGAAAGCACCACCCAGAGCAGGACATGGCAAAGGTGTTTGGAGGAATGGTATTAATGACAGTGGCAACTTGAACATGATTTCAGTGCTCGACATTTAGAGAAATGATTAAATAAACACTGTGCTAGAACCACACTGGAATATTTGCCACTGTTATAAACGGATAATATGATGACTATGTAGAAACATGCAGAAGTGTTTACCAAATAACATTAAGAAATCATATGTATACTGATTACATTTATGCAGAAATTATGCATATGAATGGATAAACAGTAAGAGCAAACACAAAGAAAATACCTTTTGGCTGGGATATGGGATAATAAGATGTTTTAAAGTCACATTAAGCATAATGCAGAAAAAAAAAAGTTTATGGATCTCAACATCAAGAAAATCTGGCCAAAGAAAATAGACAAAATAATCACCCATGAGGGAATTTGTCTCTGAGATTTGAAAGAACACATTTCCAAAATAACGAAAAGGGCATAATGGCATTTAGAGTAAAAATTAAATACTGATTCAGAGCAAGTGGAAGTAGTGCTATTAGAATAAAAATTTCACAGCAGGAACTATGAGAATTTCAGGGTGAATTTTGCACACTAGAGAGATCTGGAGGCCACATGCCATGTTTTCCTTTAATTTCCTCAATGTATCCAAATTTTCTACTCTTTCCTTGTGAGGTTCTAGGTTGTGATGTTGAAAATCAATCACACACATTTTCCCCCCTAGATACTATTGGGCAAGTGAATTCACCTGAATTCTATTGTGTTTTGGGGGGCATTGGAGAGGTGAGGGTGTCACTTAAAATCTAGTTTCCGAGGCGCCTGGGTGGCTCAGTGGGTTAAAGCCTCTGCCTTCGGCTCGGGTCATGATCCTGGGGTTCTGGGATGGAGCCCCGCGTCGGGCTCTCTGCTCAGCAGGGAGCCTGCTTCCCTTCCTCTCTCTCTGCCTGCCTCTCTGCCTACTTGTGATCTCTGTCTATAAAATAAAATAAAATAAAATAAAATAAAATAAAATAAAATAAAATAAAATAAAATCTAGTTTCCATTTACCAAACTCCCCTCTAGCAACCGTCCATTCTGGAGACATTGACTGGGTGCTGACTGCAATCTAGAGCTTGTGAGGCTCTAGAAGCACAAGGCAATCAATCAATCTTCAGGTTGCTGTGCATCTGTTGGAGAAGACAGGTGAGTGGAGTGATAGTTCTTACACAGGACCTACCAAGACCTAAGCAAGAGACCATGCACACAGAGCTTTAGGAATAGTGGAGAGGAGCAGCTGCCCTGGTGGAGAGGCAGAGAGTCTCAGGAGAGGTGAGGGACAACTGAGTCCTGAAGGATGAGAAGGAGGTGGTCTGGTAATCCTGGATGGGAAGAGGAGGGTAAGAACAGTGTCCCAGAGAGTGAGTGAAATAAAGTCCTATGGTACCGATGCATGGAGGCAATAGACACACAGAATAGACACACAGACACACCAGAGCTGCCAGTGGTTTGTGGGGATACAGGATGACATGTGAGATGGGGAAGGAATGTGGGGTGAGGCTGGGAAGCAGCATGGGCTTAAGGGTAGAGGGCCTTGAGTGCCAAGGTCAGACAACCTGGTGAAGCAGACCAATCTGCTAGTGCATTGGTAACTGCAAACAGGCCAATTTAAGTCATATGCTGAGAACAAGGAGGAAGGGTATCCTCAAGGATATTGGGAGAGGAGGGAATTCTGGGATGCCCAGGTCCCCAGCTGAGGGGCCAGCATGAACTATAAATAGACCTACTTGTTCCAGTATCTTTAGCTCCTTGGGAAAAGGGTTATACCTTATCCATTCTTGTCAACACCCCACCCCCATCCCCTTTTGTGCCTGGTACATAATAGATGTCACCAAAATATCTCTTGGTTTAGATGACTGACTTAAAACTTAAAAACAAAACCAGAGTACCTTAAACACTCGAGGAGGGAGACAACTATAAAAATCAATGTCTCCCTGCAGCATGTTAAGCATGCAAGGACCATTCCCTCTATTGTTGATAGGAGATAAATGAAAACAGCTTTTTCACTCCTGGCATCCTGGAAGTTTGCATGCTGCAGATTTTCTTTAAATACTTAAAGCATGGGGCACGTGGGTTAAGTGTCTGCCTTCAACTCAGGTCATGATCCCAGGTTCTTGTGACTGAGTCCCAAATCCTCCTTCTTTTTCTTTCTCTACCCCTCCCCCTGCTTGTGATCCCTCTCTCTCAAATAAATAAAATCTTAAAAAAAAAAAAAAAAAGAAAGAAAGAAAAGAAAAGGAGTGCAACTCTTGATTTTCAGATCATGATCTCAGGGTCATGAGATCAAGCCCGGCTTCAGGCTCCACACTCAGCATGGAGTCTGCTTGACATTCTCTCTTTCCTTCTGCCCCTCCCCCTGCCTGGGTGTATGCGCTCTCTCTTCCTCTCTCTCAAATAAATAAATAAATCTTAAAGCAAATTAAAAAATAAAAATAAATGCTTTAGGACATGGTTTCTGCCTACCCCCATTCTTTTTGTGGAATAGGAAATGAAATCAACATCAATTATTTCTCTTTCAATTTGAAAATTGAATTCGTTACAGCTATTTAAAAATAGAAAACAGTTACTGCATACAGTAAACATTCCCATGCAAGAAGTGCTTATAAGAAATTTGAAATGATGGCAATTTCCAACTCTGAGTGAGAAAGGGCTTTCATTCTGATGAAATAAAAGGCAAGAATTAGGAAGAAGGACCAGGCTACTGGGTGTGTTGTTCCCAGGGGCTCTTCTCAGAAGCTCTGAGTGCAGGGGGCTCCAATGAATGACTCGACTTCCAGTGATCCTCAAAAAAGCACTTGACAAATGAGAGTTGGGACCTCCATCTCACTAGAATCCAGAGGAGGGTATAATATCCCATTTTCCAGATAGGGGAAACTGAGGCTCAGAGTAGTCAAGTAACTTGTCCAGGATCACACAGCTAGCAAGTGGCTGAGTTCAAATACATAATCCTGTCTTTTTGGCCCCCAAACCCAAGTGTCAGCATGAGGTATTTCCCTGACTATGCTGTGTTCTTACTGGAATAAGAAGACTCGCTCTAGAACCGTGCCACTCAGCTCAGCTATACATTTTGGGCCATAACACCCACTCTGTGTGGATACCTAGTGCAAACTTAAAACTTATATTCCAACCATGGACACTGCCTAGAGTTCCCCAAACTCACCAGCTTTCTCCATCCCTCTCTGTTACCATCTGTGGTGGACCCTCCAACTAGTCTACCTGGGACCATCTACTTGTCATTCAGAATCAATCCATCTCCTCATTGAAGGCTTTGAGATCCCATATCTACCCTCTAACAACCTTTCCCCTTTTTGTGCTTGGACTCAGGCTGTGAGATCAAATCCCTACTCTACCACTTACTAGCTCTGTGACTTTAAAAAGCTACTTCTCTGGGTCTCAGTTTCCTCCCCTGAAAAATAGGACTAAAAAGAGTCTCTGGAACCCTCTTACACTGTTGGTGGGAATGCAAGTTGGTACAGCCACTTTGGAAAACAGTGTGGAGATTCCTTAAGAAATTACAGAGTTACCCTAAGACCCTGCAATTACACTACTTGATATATACCCCAAAGATACAGATGTAGTGAAAAGAAGGGCCATCTGTATACCCCAATGTTCATAGCAGCAATGGCCACAGTCACCAAATTGTGGAAAGAACCCAGATGCCCTTCAACGGAGAATGGATAAAGAAGGAATGGTCCATATATACTATGGAGTATTATACCTCCATCAGAAAGGATGAATACCCGACTTTTGTATCAACATGGATGGGACTGGAAGAGATTATGCTGAGCAAAATGAGCCAAACAGAGAGAGTCAATTATATGGTTTCACTTACTCGTGGAGCATAAGGAATAACAAGGAGGACGTGGGGAGATGGAGAGGAGAAGGGAGTTGGGGAAAATTGGAGGGGGAGACTAACCATGAGACTGTGGACTCTGAGAAACAAACTGAGGGTTTTGAAGGGGAGGGTGGTGGGAGGTTGGGTGAGCCTGGTGGTGGGTATTATGGAGGGCATGTACTGCATGGAGCACTGGGTGTGGTGCATAAACAATGAATTCTGGAGCACTGAAAAGAAATTTAAAAAACAATTTTTAATTAAAAAAAAAAGAGTCTCTGGTTCATAAAGTTGTGAGCATCACAAAAAAAAAAAAAAAAAAAAAAAAAAAAGCCTTCCTGCCAAGTACCTAGCAACAGTACCTGGTACCTAGTAAGTGCTCAATGAATGTTAGTGACTACATTGATCACTGTACCCAGGACAGATTTCTCAACAGGCACAAATTTGGTTTTCTTTGGTACCTGATGTACAGTGATGTCCTTGAAAGTTGTGGAGACCTGGCACAAAGAAGGTGTCTAAAGATGCTTGCGGAGCGAACAATGACTACTGAACAATGAACAGTGGATCAAGGTTGCACAACCAGGTTTCATTGACTTAGATGCCCTGATACTATCAAGCCGCACCCTGCCTTCCTGTGGTGGCTGGACCGGATTTTTTTCTAAAATGCCAGGGCACAACAGGACTTGCTGCTTTCCAGCAAACATACCAAAGGATGTGTTTCCAAATTTCTCACTCCTTGTCCCCATTCCTAGGTCTCTAGTTTCCTCCCTAGAATGACTGATTGAAGGGTGCCATCACCCTATCCTGGGAAACAACCTTCCTCCCTAGGAGTCGGTGAACATGTTTTGTGAAATGTTTCACCTATTTCCGGGAGTGCCTGATAGCCACAAGGCAATGCCCCTCCCCCTGCAGGCCTGTCCCCACCCCAGCCTGGACAACTACCACAGGGACACTCAACCAGCCAGCCCTGGTCTGCCAGAGGTCCATGAGGCAGGAAGTGGGACCACATTTCATCAGAGCCCCATCCCTGCTCAGCGACCGCCAGCTGCTGCTCCACTGGGACCGGAGAGCCAGCTGCCGCCACACCTCTCAGCACAGAGCACCTCCAGCCTTATTATGTTGGGAGGAGACAGGAGGCAATGGCAGGCAATTTGATAACTCAAATCAAATAACAGCATCTGTTCTGTTGTCACTTCCAAAGCATCAGGTCACCAGAGTCCCTTCCAAGGTGCTGCCAGGTGAACGTCCGAGTATGGAGCCATCATTGGCATTCGCAAGCTCAAAAGGCATCCATCGTGTTTCACTTGCTCCTTCCTTGAGCAAGGAGCCACCCCCGTGAGCTCCACAGAGCCCCTGACTGCAGACCTCCATGAGAAAGATCTGGAATTTCATGGTAGTGGGAGAACTTGTTTGGGCGAAGCTAGAAGACTGAAATTGCTTACTTTCTGTACTGCTTAACTTTGTTACATGAAAGAAACAGCATATTGAAATTTCAGATGTCTGGAGCATTTAAAGTCTCTAGCCCTCCTTTCCAAAGCAGGATGCATTGATTTAAAGAAAACTCTTCTGCTATTTAGAAGGCCTTGGATTAATATTTGTCAACACAGGTGTCTGACCTTTTTTCTGATCTGGATGTAGTTTTGAAGCTCCTAGTTAACTAAACAATACCTCAAATAACCCCCTGAGGCTGGAGGCAAAGGCCTGGCTCCTCAGAAGGATGGGAGAGTTCCAGGTTTTTGTTTTGTTTTGTTTAAGATTTTATGTATTTATTTGAGAGAGAGGTAGAATGAGAGAGAGAGAACATAAGGGGGGAGGGTCAGAGGGAGAAGCAGGCTCCTGGCTAAGCAGGGAGCCTGATGCAGGACTCAATTCCAGGACTCAAAGATCATGACCTGAGCCAAAGGCAGTCACCTGACCAAGTCAGCCACCCAGGCACCCAGCTCCAGATTTTAAAGCAGTTTTATAAATGAATGCACTGGGCGATTGCTCAGCTGTCTTATGAATATCGATTGGTGAGAGCACTAAGGAAATCTTTGATCCCAGTCTAATCCAAAAAAACTTTGTTTTTCATTCTTAGTAACCACTACCCAAGCCAGGTCTCATCATGGAAATGTCCATATGGTTTTGGGAACTGAGTGTGAGGCTCTGTTCAGCCTTGACTTGCCACGTGGCTCACAACTACCCATAGTTATTTCTAGGAGGGGGGCCTTCTTTCCGGAGACCAGGGGACCCCTCCTGGCCTCCCACAGAGCCCTGTAGGTCCTTCCTTGTCACCACACCTCACTGGAACTGTGGCGCTGGCCTCCCCCTGCCCTAGAAAGGGCCACATCTTCTCCACGATGAAGGTCCCACACCTGGCACAAGGCCAGGAAGACAGAGTGGGCTCGATGAAAGAGTCCTGATGAATAAGTGATGGAGGGAGTGAAGAAAGGAAGGAATGGAGCCAGGAAGGGCAAGCAGCTGCTGAGCCAGGATACATAAGCAGAGGAAGTAAAAGGGTGTTGAGTGGACCCAAAGGAAGAGAAGAGAGCGAGATGCCATGTTGCTCTCCATGGTTCCAGTATGAACAACAATGATGGACACATAGTGGGTGCTCAATCAATCATGCCAGTGAACACTAACTGGGTGCTTTCTGTCTGCAGACCTTGTGCTAAGCTGTCTACATGGATTGTCTCACTCAATCTGCACATGAAACCCTACAAGGAGCTGTCATTAGTTTGGCAAAGTGGATTAAGTCCCCAGTGAGAGATGATGCAGACTCCCCTGTCAAGGCAGGAGAGACACAGTCCAATTTCTGTCAATATCATTGTTCTCCCTTCCTCCTAGAAAGGCAGCAGAGACCTTCATGAAGCTCATGGATTCTAGAGCCACACTGCCCGAGTTCAAATCCCAGCCCAGCTGTTCCGTGGTAGAAGGCTGGGTGACTGAGTTTACTTACTTGCACTCTCTATGCCCGGTTCTCTCACACAAATGGTGCTAGTGCACAGGGACCATTGTGAAGACTAGTGAAGTCAGGACATGCATAAGAGCTACATTTAAGCGGTGGCCTTTGAAACACGATTCCATATTGCACAAACCCACACGCTTCTTCCTCCTGTTGCTGTTGGGAGAGGGGGTTGGTGCCAATCCCTGCCTCTTCCCTCTCTTTGCAAGTATGATCTTCTCAGTTTTTGTGGGTTAAAAGCAGAAAATTTTAGAACGTGGGAGCCAGGTGGGCCTTGTTGACCCCAAGGTAAAAGTCAACATTTAACTGATGATGATAAGAAGAAGAGCTAGGGAAAGGGGAGGAAAAAAGTTTAGCATTTATTGATCTGTGTTAAATGCAGCTAAAAGATATAATAGTGAATCTGTCTAGATTTCACCAGAGGGTGAGTGACCAAGTCTAGGATAGAATCCAAAGTTCCAGATTCCAATGTGGGGTCAGCTGAGGACACACAGTATGAAACATCTTTATCTGTCTGAAGAGAGGCATCTTCAGATGGTTTAAAAGAACCACTCACGGTCTCTAACAAGATGAAATGCCTAGCAGTGGAGGGCAGCCTTCTGAATTTCTGTGGCTAGAGCATGCCACAGACCTCTACTTTCCCAGGTCTTGCTACCCACTTCCACTAAACCAGTGGTGCCATGGGAGCCCCTCTAAAGGTAGAACCTGGGAGTATGGAAGAACCTAGCTCTAACAACCCTTTCTGTCTACCCACCCTCCTGGGCAGTCTCTGTTTTCCCTCTGAGTGGGAACCATAGGACCATTACTAGAAAGCAACCTGGTTCAGGGCTGCCAAAATGGGGGTGGTGATGGGGCAAAGTAGAGGGTGGCAGGAGCAAAGCTGACTCCAGCTCTTGCTGTACCTGTATTTGGACCTAGAGCATCTAGGCTGGATAGAAAATAGCTTTTTTCCCTATACTCAGGAGATGGATACTACCATGCTCATATTTAATCTTTTCAGAAGCTCCTGGTCTGGTAGCCCAGCCAGCCAGCTGTTCCAAGACCTGGTTCATAAGTTACTTTCCCTCCCGCCTCTCCTGGTTTCTCGGTCCACGTTCCAGCATCATTTACCTGCTTGGAATTCCATCTCATAATCCAGGCCCCTTCTTTTCCATCTAATGTGAATGTCTTTCCTGACCCCTTCCTGGCTTTACCTTTATTCATTCTTTCACACTCAAGTTAGGCATCATGTCTTCCATAAAGCTTCTCTGATGCATTCTTCTGAGAGGTCTCCATTTTGTACTCCCATAATTCCACTTGAAAATTTCAACCAGGATTATTTACCATTTTGTTTATAATGTTCTCTCTATGGGTCTGGCCATGGTAGGAGACCCAACTATGGGTCTGGCCATCATTTCTTGATGGCAGATACGATGACTTTTGTCTTTGAATCTTCATTCTCTAGCATAGGACCTGGCACATTGCCATGAGTGTGTTACTTGGAAGACTTTGTTCAAATTATTCTTAATTCACTAAAGAGAAAGTTCGGCCAAAGTACTTCAGCATTTAGACATACACAAAATGACTAGTTACAGAGGGTTAGGAACACAAAGCAAAATTCACAGACTGACACAGCGCTTAGGGATCAAGAAACAAGAGCATAAACTCCATGATGGGTAGAGGGCTGGAGAAGTGGCAGCACAATGACAAAGAGGGAACTTTGGAGAGGCAAAGGAATGTGGAGCGCACCCACTGACTTCTTGTACAGTCTGGAGGACAATGCTTGCTTTATGAAGGAAACCATATCCTCTACCTGCAACACGATGACTGCAATTCTATACCACAAACCGGAGTGACAAGTGTTTCTGTTTTAGACCAAATACAGAAGCCATAGTTACTATGTAGGCAGATAATTTTGCCTAACTCTTAATTTTTAAAGATCAAAACTGATTTTATATCCAACCCAGAAAATCCGTTCCATGTTACACAGAGAGTCCCTTAGAAGACTTAGAAATATCTGTGTTCCACCACTGAACTGAACTTCAGGGGATGCTCTCTGGAGGGCACACTGAGTCTACTCAGGGACACTCCCTGGGTGGAGACACAGAAGCAGTGAACACCATTGTACATCAGAAACTTGAGACAACCAAGAGGGGCAGAGTGCCAAAACATTATATGAGCAGACACCGCTGGCCTTTGAATAATTAACTCCAAGAGTCATACAAACAGAGAGAGGAAATTCAGCTTTGAAGAAGCCTAGGTTTGCTGCTTTGTTAATTAAACCCCGTCCTCCATTGAAAATACACACAAAAAACACACACACGGTCGTGTAAGACACATGTATTGTGCTCTATTACCTCATTTTAACTTCTTGGTTCAAGATACATATACACCTCTAAAGCACTTTTCAAATTCACCAGGAAATGTAATCATCCCGTTGGTCTTACCCTGAGGTAGTTGAGGGTGAAATTTGTTAGTCCCATCCTAGTGATGTTTTTGGACAGCTGATCCAGGACCTGAGGATCTTGTGCCTAAACAAGAAAAAACCATATATTTTATCTTTGTAAGATGGTGCCAAGAAAGTCTCAAACTGGACTACAGTTGCTAAAAAAATGCAATCTCAACATTGTCAGTTTGTCTCAGAGGGGAGGTTGCTGGAGATAATTTAATTTACATTTTGAAGACACTTGCATATAATGGCTCAAGGACATTTTTGGATCAATGATGCAAGATCTGTTGCCAGGTAGAACCAAAATGAATCAGGCATGCTTTTAGTCCTTGGGAGAAACAACCTTACTTCCTCTGTGAGAGGCCCCCGTGTCTTCAGAAGGAGGGTCATTAAGCTCTGTCAGGACACTGCCAAGTCTCTGGCACTCAGCAGGGAAGGCAGGGTCCATCTCTGGATTTCGTAGAGCCAGGCTTTAGGACTGGCCTTTGTTTTCAGTTGTGATAGTGTTGTGTTTGACAGCTTGGAGTCTAAGACTATATCTGAAAACTTTACCACTTGTATGAAATTTATTTATATATATATATATATATATATATATATATATATATTTATATGAATTCTAAATTTCTTCCCCATTAAGCTGTGTCTGAAATAGATGGTCTCAACAATTTTCATCCTATAGTACTGTAAGGGTAAGCAACACCTTTCCAAAATATCTGCCACATTTAGAAGAGGGGTGTAATGTTCCATGGGTAACCCTAAATGTTCCATGGGCTACCCCAAATGTTCTGGTAGGCTACAAAAAAAATGAAATTTCTTTCTGGGTTTCATTGTGAGATGAGTCTCTTGGTTGACACTCTTCCTTTCTATTTGTCTTTCCTTCTTCACTGGCAGACACAAGCTAAACAGAGAGAGACTCAATAAATATCCTTTTGTCTTCATGCCTGTAGTCATGAGACTACAAGTTCCTCTAACACTTTAATTCGTTCTTTCCTGTACTTAGTTTTTCTCATAGTCATGTAACCAGTTGGCTTTGTGCATTTCAACAAAAACCTAAAAGTCAGAGAAAAGAGTTGGAGGTTGTGACTTCTCACTTCAGTTTCTGAGAAGGGAGTTCTCTGTGGACATAGAGCCAATATTTATGGAAGCCCTTCCATGTGCCAGAAAGAGCTGGTTCTATAGATAGTCATCAGGTAGTTGTCACAAACATCATACGCATCAGATTTGCAGACAGAAGACAGGATATAATAATAAATGAAAGGAAGGACATTACTGCTGCCAAAGCTGCTAAAAGCCAGTCACCGCTACTTGAAGAGGACCTACCATGTGCCAGGCACTGTTTTACGTTCTTTACATGCATTAACTCTTAATCTTCAAACCAGTCCTCTGAGGCAGACTCTATTACTATACCCATTTTATAGATGAAGAACTGGAAGCACAGAGATGCCATGTCACTTGCACAAGGTCACAGGAACAGGAATACACACGTATGTGATCTCATTCTAGGATCCAGGCTCCCGACCACTACCTTCTGCTGCCTTTTGGTCTCTTTTGGGAACACTAAGAGTGGCTACTTTGGGCTTCTTCAATGGGATTAGAGGATGTGTACTGGGCTTTCAAAGTGGAGAACTAGGCAGAAAGATTGGAGCAGGGGAGTGGGGCGCCACAGCAGGAAGCACAAGGTCAATGGAAAGGGGAGAGATTGGGTTTAACCAATTGGGAAGAGAGGGTGGAGGACAAAACCTGGGGAGACAGAGTGGAATTGGATAGTCTGGAGACAGATGGCTCATCAGCCTGGGTTTTGGAGTCTGTACCAGCTGAGTTGAAATCTTGATTTGCCACTTTCATGCTGAGAAACATGGAGCAATATATCAAGCCCAAGTCTTGGTTTTCTCACTTCTAAAGCAGGGATAATGATTCTGCACCTCTCTGGGTTACTAGGAGGGTTAAATAGAATGTGTACATATGCTTAGCACAAGACCTGGCATAGCAAACACCTAGTAAATACTAGCTACTCTTATTGTATTCTCGTTTGATTGTACAGGGTCTTAAAAATCAGGCTCATTAAGTCTGATTTTGCTCCAAAGCCTTTTCACAGAAACTGCTGCATCATGCATTATGGAAGAGGGATTTATTTAAGTCAATGCCTTTGACGCCTTCTTCAGGGACTGCACTCAGCTAGTTCTTACCAAGTCTTACCTCTAAAACATATATCCAGATTGGCATCAGATTTGGCCATGCACCTAGTTGGTGCTCAATAAATGCGATGTGATTTGTGGTCAACTGAAACAGAGCAAAACCCAGACTGCTCGCTTCATCCCAAAACTATGGTTAGAAATGCTGTAGACACAGATCTGAGCTACCTGAGCCCCACTTCTTGTCAGATGGTTCAAATCAAAACTGGAAACTTGTTTTCCTTACCTTATTTCTTGTTTTATTTCCTTCCCCAGTTATACATAAAAGGTTTAATAGCCCAGGCAGAGCAATACTTGATAATGATTCAGTGGAATTTAAGAGAAGTACAAACTGTTTATTGAGGTAACCTCAGTATGGAGTTTAAAATAATAAAATATATATATATATATATATATATATATATATATATATATATATATATAATCTCACACTACACCAAACTCAGAAACAAAGAGGGGGCAGGGGGCCTGTAGAATAAAATAGTTGAGGGGAAAACTCAAACTGAGAGTTCATTACGCAACATGTGAAGACTGTTAGTGTTCTTTCAGAGAGAGAGAACTGTAGTTTTCCTCCTTAAGTAAATGGGGTGGGGAGGGGGGGAAAGAAAGAGAGTAAAATAGTGCTGAAATTACTTACATGCATGGCTAGAATGCTCCTTGGGACTAACTCTCTGTATTGTCTAATGGTAAAGTGCCATGTTTTTATTCTCATGAGATCATCAAAGGTGAACTCCAAGATCAGTCTGCCTTCTGTACACACCTAGAAGCGACAAACA